>NC_067141.1:2754589-3054589 GCF_903995435.1 Acomys russatus
GGTAGGGGTGGCTATGCGTTCTCTGGTTGAGGAGACAGAGAGGAAAAGAAAGATGAACTTGACCTTAGGGTGGGGGTTATAGGAGCTGGGGGAGCTGAGGGGACTTTGGCTCCCATATTTTCCCTTTCCCACACATCCTTTTGTCTCCAAAGTAGACCAAAGGTGTGTGTGTGTGTTATACACATCTGTATGCACGTGTGTTGTGTGTGTATGCCTGTATGTGTACTTTACCAATCTGCATGTACATGTGTGTGTTACAGGCATCTGTGTGCACACACGTGTGTTATGTGCATGTATATGCATGTTTGTGGTGTGTGTGTGTGTGTAAGTCAATGTCAGGTATCTTCCTCCATCACTTTCCACCTTATCTTTTGAGACAAGGTCTTTAGCTGAACCTCCAGTTCATTGATTCCCCTAGACTAGCCAGAGCGACCCAGGGTTCTGCCTGTCTCCCCACCCCGATCCCCGACCCCTGCCACCCAGCCCTGGGCTTATATTCATGCCCATGGTCATCAGGATGGCAAACAAAAGGCCTTCCCTGGCTATACATCATCCCTCTGATGTAACTATGAGTATCCCATTGCATAGGTCAGGGAGACTGAGGCATGGGGACAGTCAGGTATGGAGCAAATGAGACGGAGAGTCTCCTTCAAGGTGTGGTTTTCTTCTCCTTAGTTAAACATGTGTCTCTTTTTGGAAGACCCTTTCTGCCTCCCCAGACAGGCTCAGTGGCTTTTGGTGCCAAGCTCTGTAGTCCCCCTGATGCTGCAGGGGGAGGACCAGAGCTACATTATATCTGGCCCCTACTGGGCTCACTTGCCAGCTCTGGGCCCTCCTTGAGCAAACAGGGTGAGGCTGAGCTCAGAGCAGGAACCCTAACATCCGGGTGGCCCAGCCGCACCCCTGAGAAGGCCACATCCTGCTTCAGGACCCTGAGATGTGAGATGGAGGCAGTGGCACTTGCTGGAGAGCCAGGCGCCCACCACCTAGCTCCTTCTTTTGGGCTGGAGTCTTGGCACCTTTAACTTGACAGAGAGATGGGCCAGGGAAATAGCTCCCTTCTGCTTGGCTGCCCTAAAGAGAATTTTGTTTGATCCTTACAGTGCTTAAAATATTGCTTTTAATTATCTTTTTGGTTGTTGTTTTGTGAGACAAGGCCTCCCCATGTAGCTCTGGTGCTGACCGTGTAGAGCAGGCTGGCTTTGAACTTTTCATGATTCTCTTGCCTCTGCCTCCAGAGTTCTGGGATTAGAGAAATGTAATACTATGCCCAACATTAATAGCTTTAAAAAATAAAACTGGGAAATGTTATTATTTATTTATTTTTATTGTTTGAGTCCGAGTATCTCCATGTAGTCCTGAGGTTGTCCTGGAACTTGTTATGTAGACCAGGCTGGCCTCAAACTCATAGCGACCCGTCTGCTTCTGCCTTCCAAGTACTGGGATTAAAGGCTGAAATTTTTATGTTTAAAAATACAGATTTTTATTATCATTCTCATTTCTAGTTTTTCCAGAAATGTCAGATCTAGCTGCACCAGGCTCCCATTATTATTTGGCAGCTATGGATGGAGTCTGAGCTAGGAGAGGGGCTCCCAGTGTTTAATTCTACCCTATCCCCTTAGTTGGGAGTGAGGGGTAGAGTGGGGGCAGTGGGGTGGACACTTGGACCCCAGGCTGGGCGGATCTCTACATAGAGTGTTTGTCCCTGAAGTCCTACACCTGAGGGTAGGGGATGGCGGTCCAGCCACACACAAAGAGAAGATGGCATCACAAAGTGCCAGCGATTGAACCATGGCTCCCCAGCCAGTTTCTCAGCAGAAGACCCCCAAGTGGATCATACTATTCAAGAAAACGGGGTCCTCAAAAGGTTTTAGAGACCTGACTTTATTGTCTACTGTCTCCTCCCCCACGAGCTCCCTCACCCCTTTTTCCTGCTACAGAAGAGGCTGAGCTAGATTTTAAGAGGCATCTCCCCCAAGCTTTGGGGGGTTCGCTTGCTAGGGGTAGGTCGTGTTGGTTGACCTGAGCCCAAGGGCAAGAGGGAGAGGTGTCTGTATTGGACAGTTACATCCCCAGTCCCTTGGCCCTGCACTCACCTGTGGCAAGAGCGTCCCCAGCAACGTCAAAAGTTGTAGCAGGAACCCGACAGGAGAGCACGGTGAGGACCCCCAGACTGATCTCGCCATAGCCTGTGGGCAACCACAAAGTCGCCAGTTTCCTCTACTCCCTCCTTGTCTCCAGGTTATAGTAGAGTTCCCTCTGCGACGAGACTCCGCCCCCTACAGAGCCAGCTGGCAAAGCAGAGCCTTGGGTGAAACCTCACACCTCACTCAGTAGTGACTCCTGCCCTTCGCCCTTCCCTGCAGCAACCCACACTTCACCCAGTCCCTTCCACCTCGGCACCAGATGTGGACAGTTTGAACTTTCCTGGGCGGGATTTTACTAACTGAGGCCTCCGCTAGGGTGCCAAGGTCTGTGCTGACTTTTTAAAAAAATATTATTTTATGGTGTGTTTTTCTTGCATGTATCTGTTCATCATGTGCATGCCTGGTGCCCTAGGAGGTCAGAAAACGGTGTTGGGTCTTCTAGAACTGGAGTTAAGGATGCGCTGCCATGTAGGTGCTGGGAATTGAACCCAGGCACCACTCAAGAACAAGTGCCCTTAACCCTGAACCATCTCTCCAGCCCCTGTGCAAATTCTCCATCCTTCCCTACCATGGCAAGGCTTAGGCTAGGGGAATTCAGACATCTTACCTCAATGCTTGTGCTCTTTATTATTTTATTATCTCTGCACATGACTGGCCTCCACTGAGCTGTTTTGAACTATGAATTAATTGAAGGAATCACTCATTTGTCCAACAAATATTTCATGATCTACAAGACACACGGCTGAGCAAGACAGTGAAGGTCTTTGTCTTTGTAGATCCGTATAATGAAGACATCAAAACGGGCAAGGTCAGGAGTTTCTAGGTCATCCCTGGCTACATAAAGAGTTTGAAGCTATCTTGGATGTTACCTGAGACCCTAACTGAAAAAACGAACAAGGGCAAACAACAACAACGACAAAAAACAAAGGCATCAGACATCACAGAATGGAAGAGCACGTGACCATTTTAAAAACCAAATTTTTTTTTTTTTAAAACAAAGTATTTTTAAGCTGTATGTTGTATGGGCATTTTGTCTGCATGCGTATCAGTGACAGAAGGATCCAGAGTTCAAGATTGCATCGTGAGTTCAAGGCCAGCCTGGGCTAGAGAACTTCTGTTTCAAAAACAAAACAAACCAAAGATGCCACTGTTCACCTTCTCTACTCTTACTCAAGGGAGTGGAACCGTCTGCCCTCTCACCTCCTACACCCATGACGTTGCCGCTCTAGCCCTTCTGCTCCAACCACTGTGCAGGCTGTCCCTCAGACTCCCCTGTCTCTGACCTGAAGCTATCATCCCACGCATTCTCCCCACACACGTTTACCTTCCCTCTCCAAGTTTCAGGGGACATGTCTCTTCACTTACAGGCCCTTTGGCCTCCTCTGGAATACTAACTTAATATACATAGACACATAAATATATGTATATATAAACTTCATATAGATATATGAATAACTTCAGATTTATATATCCTGTCATGAGTTCAGACCCCCAGTACTCATGCAGAAAAGCCAGACATAGCCCAGTGCTGGGCATGAGAAGACAGCGGATTCCCGGAGTTTACTGAGCATCCAGTTAACCCAACTGGTGAGCTGTGCGACACCTTGTCTCAAAAAATCAGGTGGAGAAGTGATCAAAGTATGCACAAATATGTGCGCAAGTGTGCACGTATGTACACATGATCATATTTACAGATACCACACCACACAGACACAAATAAAATGATATTTCAAGTTGTCTCATATCATCTTCTGAACTTGTGAATGAAGTTACTCTTGGTCTTTTTTGTTTGGTTGTTTGTTTTGAGACACGCTTTCTCTGTGTTATCTTGGCTGTCCTGGACTCACTTTGTAGACCACCAGGCTGGCCTCGAACTCACAGTGGTCTGCCTGCCTCTGCCTCTCAAGTGCTAGGATTAAAGGCATGCGCCACCATGCCCGGCTTCAACCGAGAAGGAAACTGAGGCTCAGAAAGATGGAATAGTCCTCAGGGAACAAATAGCTGGTGGAGATAAGATTCAAATCTAGTTGCCTGATTCTAGAATCTGGGATTATAAACAAATGCCCTACTGCTTAGCACCACAGCCTAGCCCAATTCTCTACAATGGACTCCTTGTGGGTGAGGCAGGCATGGAAGCACAGAACCGGTCACACTGACACCTGGAAACAATGGCAAAGGGCAGTGTCCTTCAGAAACAGCGTCCAGCAAAATTCTGTGGATGGTTTATGCTGGTCTGGCAAGGGTAATATGTTACTCTCTTTGGACCAATCACTGAGGTTCAATAGGCAGGAGTGTTCTTATTGGTCATCTGGGTCACGTGTCCAGGTGCCGGTGGCGGGACGAAGTCAGCTTCACTCAAAATGCATGCATGGTGTAACGGATGAAACATGGTATTTTTCTACTGTAGCTTTTAGTTCGCTATGGCTAATGTCAGTGGATTCTTTGTTCCGTGTGAGAAGACGGCACTGCTTGTGAGAGCTCCACAGACGGAGAAAAGAAAGCACCGAGGTTCTTAGTTCTTTGTTTTTGGTTTGTTTCGAGACAGGGTTTCTCCGTGTAGCCTTGTCTGCCCTGGAACTCGCTCTGCAGACGAGGCTGGCCTCAGACTTACAGAGATACACCTGCCTCTGCCTTCTCAGTGCTGGGATTACAGGCTCGCACCACCACATCCTGGGCAACCTGCTTTCTTAAAGCACTGAGGACCGCAGCACCGAGGTGTCGTTACCCACAGTGGGCAGAGCCCTCCTATACCAATCTCTAATTAAGAAAATGCCTCACAGCCAGACCTTACGGAAGCATTTCCTCAACTGAGGTTCCTTCCTCTCAGATGACTCTAGCTTGTGTCAAGTTGACATTAAAAACAAAACACAACAAAAACCCAGCACACCACTTCATTGACCTCTGCTTGGCCTGAATCCTTGCTGTAATCAGCTTACATTGCCCAGGTTTATCAGAGCCCTGAGCGACTCTTGCTGCCTGGCATCCTCTCCCAGCTCCGCACAGGTGGGCTAAGGGCTGGTGGGAGGCCACGAATTAGCTTGTCTTGGGTCAGTTGGAGCAGTGTTTCGCAGCCCTGCATGTGACTGAAAGGCACAAGAGCGCAGAAGGTGTGCCCCTGTCACAAAGTGGGGCCAGCCTCTGTGCAGTGCATGCTTCAGAGGTCCTCGGCTGGGATGACATCCCTCGGCCTCCCTCGAGCCCTTCTAGAGAGTCTTTCCCCGCGTGTCACTAGAGCATGAATCCTTACCTTAGGCTCGGCTTGGTCAGATCGAATCAAGACTCCATGTAAGCACAGATAACCCCACTGCCTCTCAACGTGAGACCTCTAGAGAAGATGTCAACACTGATGCTCCAGAGCCAGAAGAGCTAACCACGGCTACGACAATCCGATGCGTATTTGTGAAGAACAGTGCGTGAGGAAGGAAGGAGCTCAAAGTGCTGCACGTGAAGAAACGAGGAAACAGACACTATGTTGGTTTGGACACACGTTACGTACATGTGCTGAAACACTTGCTGTAGAGCTGGAGAGAAGACTCAGGAGAGTTTGAAACTGCTCTTGCGGAGGACCCATTCTGAGCGGCCGCGGAGTGCCTCACAGGAGCCTGTAACTCAGCTGCAGGGATCCTGCACCCTCTTCTGGCCTCTGCTGGCACTGCATGCTAGTGGTGAAGGCAAACACTCAACTCAAGCCTTTTTTAAAAAATCCCCTTTTTTTTTTTTTTTAAGGTGTAGTGGTGCACGCCTTTAATGCCAGCACTCAGGGTGGCGGAGGCAGGCAGATCTCTGAGTTCAAGGCCAGTGAGGACAAAGAGAGTTCCAGGACAGCCAGGGCTGTTAAACAGAGAAACCCTATCTTGAAGAAAACAAAAAACCAAACCAAACCAAACCAAACCAAACCAAACCCTGCAAAACCATGTTGGGGCTGTTTATTGCTTTGTGCCCATCCCCCCAACCCACTCAGGAGTTGCAACTTGTCACCTCAGAAACTAAACCAAGCTATTGAGGCTATCTTGAGCTTTTTGTGCTGTTTCTGAAATGTGCTTAGTGCTTAGATTAGAAGTGTGGTGGTGCACAGCTTTAATATATGCACTCGGGAGGCAGAGGCAGGTGGATCTTGCCAAATTTGAGGCCAGCCAGGTCTATGCAGTGAGACCCTATCTCAAGCAAATACATATTTCTCATGTAGTAAATTTCATTAGCATAGAAGGAGGATTACAAGTCAGCTGGAATAAATGATTTGCAAGGGTGTGATGATAAAGTCACCTATATTCTAAAAATGTCACAAAACTTAGAAAATAAGAAAGCAAAACCCACACCTGGGTTCATGCTCTGGACTGTGCTATCATCCTGCGTTCCCCTCGCTGTTTTTCCTCTATGCCTGTAATCCTAAAGAGATCAAAGTTGAAAGATGAACACATTTTTTCCCCCCGTGGAGCTTCTTTTCTCCTGTAGGGAAAAGCCTTTCTCAAGTTCAAGAGAAGCTGCTTACAGGGAAGAGATGAAAAAGTAAAAAAATTAAAAAATAAAAAAATCTGTTTCTGGAGTTATCAGAGAACTCAGGGTATAAACACAGGTTTGGAAGAATGACTGATGAGAAAAGAATTTACTGACTATATTTACTCTTTCCACAGCCTGTGGTCCCGCAGAGAAACTCCTTGAGCATGCGCTAGGGTGGGAGCTCCACCACTGAACCTCACTCCTAGTCTCAAATAGATTCCTACTGTTTGTAATTTACCTAGTGAGGTGGTTTAGACAAGAACAGCCTACATAGACTCTTGGTTTGAATGTCTGGTTCCCAGCTAAGGCTAGGGTGTGTGGCCTATTGAAGGAGGCATGCCACTGAGGGTAGCCATGCCAGACCCAGTCCCTGTTGCTCTCTGACTGCTGTCTGCGAATCAGGATACAAAGCTCTTAGCTACTGCTTCCGAATCCGTCCCGAATGCTTTCTGCCATGATGATCATGGGCCAACCCTCTAAAACTGCAAGCAAGCCCCCAATTAAATGCTTTCTTTTATAAGAGTTGCTTTGGTCAGTGTGCTGGACAGTCAACTTGACACAAGCGAAAGTCATCTGAGAGGAGGGAGCCTCAGTGAAGAAAATGCCTTTGTAAGATCAGGTTGCAGGCAAGCCTGTAGGGCATTTACTTAATTAGTGATTGATAGGTGAGGACCTAGCCTATTGTGGATAATACCACCCCTGGGCTGGTGGTCCTGGGTTCTATAAGAAAGCAGATAGAGCAAGCCATGGGGAGCAAGCCAGTAAGCAGCACTCCTCCATGGCCTCTGCATCAGCTCCTGCCTCCAGGTTCCTGCCCTGCTTGAGTTCCTGTCCTGACTTCCTTTGATGATGAACAGTGATGTGGAAGTGTGGGCCAAGTAAACCCTTTCCTCCCTAACTTGCTCTTTGGTCTTGGTGTTTCGTCAGAATACTAGAAATCCTAACTAAGACAGTGATTATGTCTCTTCAAGCAATAGAACAATAACTAAGACACCAAGTTTGTGACATTCTGTTAGATTAAGACAGAAATAGGCAGATAATAGATAAACAATACATAGGTAATCCCAGCACTTGGAAAGGTAGAGGCAGGTGGATCTCTGTAAGTTCGAGGCCAGCCTGGTCTACAAAGCGAGTCTAGGACAGCCAAGGCTACACGGAGAAGCCCTGTCTCAAAAACCCAAACCAAACAAAAAACAAAACCACCACCAAACCCTCCAAAAGATAGATAGATAGAGAGAGAGAGAGATAGATAGCTAGATAGAGAGATAGATACGCCATGAGGGACATGGACAGAGAAGGAGAAAGGCAGAGTTGGGAAAGTAAAGAGGAACAATGCAGCAGAGATGCTGAGGACAACAGATGGGACTCAGTGACACTATGATCATCTCAGGGGACCTTACCTTTCACGTTGTTTGAGACAAGATCTCTGTTATTTCTGCATTGCATATAACCGTTAGCCAGCCCATCCAGGAATCCTCCTGTCTTTGTCACCCATCTCCCTGCACTAGCAGATCGTCATGTTTACATGGCAACCAGTGTTACTCACTGGGCCATCTCCTGGCACTATATGAACTCAGTAGAACGTAAACCCACCCAAGAGAAAGCCTGGCGCAAGCCAGATCGGACTGAGTGTCTTCCACTTGACACAAAGGGAGCCTAAACAAAAAGTTAGACTTGTATAAAATCTATGCATTTGCATGAAGTTATAAAGAAATTCGTTTAAGGGCTCCGGTGGTGCTTAGTGGTACATGGATAGCATGTATGAGGTGCTGGCTTGGGCTCCGTCTGTAGCAATGCAACAAACAAACAAAGAAACCAACCAAATCAAATGGCGTGATGCTCCCCTCCCTCATGTCCCTGCACCAGAGAATGGGCCCTGAAGTGTTCCTCATACACACATAGTTAAACAGCTACAGACCTAGATTCAAACAGCTGTGGGAAAGAGGGTGGTTGTGTCCCCAGGAGCTGAAGATAAAGGAGGTTGTGAGCTGCCTGACATGGGTGGCAGGCTCTGAACTCAGGTCCTCTGGAAGAGTAGCAAGTGCTCTTAGGCACTGAGCCATTTCTCTAGATTCCTGAAGATACATCTCTGCTGAACATGCTCAAATATTTTTCTTGTCATCGTTTCTTAAACAGCACAGTAAAATAGACTTTCACATAGCACTTACATTGCTGGAGGTGGAAACGGTTGGAGGGAGTAGGCCGCTGGAGGTGTGCCTTTGTCCATACCCATCTCTATTTGCTTCCTGGCTGGCATGAGGCAAGCAGCTTTTCTTTATGATGCCCTTCTAATGTGATAGTCTACCATGCTACTGCTGTTTTAAAATTATCTGTATTATCAGTGTTCCCGGCTAGCAATTAATCAAGACACAAAAACCTGTTATATTTTAAAATAGCCTAGTTAACCTGGGGCACGGCAGACATTAATCCTCTGAACTACTTCCCATAGTGGGGCAGAAGTGGCATTCCTCTATCAATCCCATGCCATCTGTTTCTAATAACTTCTCTCAAGCTACCTCCCATCCATAATCCCAAATACTTGCTAATGTTCTTCATCTGGGCCAAATCTCCATCCACAACTGCCATGTGCTTCTTCTCCACCTAACCCCTGATGGCCTTTTTCTCCTCTCTCTCCTCGAGGTCTCTTCTCTTCCTCCTCCCAGGATTCCTTTTGTTTCTCTAAGCCCAGGAACCTTAGCCACACCTATTTCCTTGGCCCTGCCCAGGTGAGATGGCTTTTTTTTTTATTATTAATTAGCATCAAAATACATCAGACCATCCCCAACACGCTACAGGCCATAAAGTGGTAGAGCCAGCTAAGTGTGAATGAAAGTTTCTCATGATGAGTCCACTTCCTTCCTCCCTGTCTCAGTATCTTTACCTGTTATTGTGATCAAACATCCTGACAAAAGCAACTTAAGGGAGAAAGACTCTGGCTCACATCTCTAGGTTATAGCCCATGTTGTGGGGAAGTTACAGTGACATCTGGTCACATTAAACCTATAGTCAACAAACAAACAAACAAACAAAACCAAACAACAACAACAAAACAGAAAGCAAGGAATTCATGCATGCTCGTGCTCAGCTTTCTTCCTCCACTTGTACACAGATCAGGATAACCCACATAGGGAATGTGCCACCCACAGTGGGCAAGTCTTCCCACCTCAGCTAATGCAATCAAGATAAGTCCCCATAATATATATATATATTTGCTATCCATTGCTAAGTGGCAAATTGCTGGCTGAACAATGAGATTGAGCCAGGCATGGTGGCATGTGCCTGTGAAGGAGGAGTATGGGTTTGAGACTAGCCTGGGCTATATAGGGAGTGTGAAGTCAGCTTTGGCTATATAACGAGATCTCTGTTGCTTAATAAGCAACAGAGACAGACCCAAACAACAGTTGTTTCAGAATCATGAGTGTGGGCATGGGCCAGTTGGGTCCTGGTTTAAGAGCGTCACAAGGCAGTAACCATTGTTTAGGCCAGTGCTGCAGTTTGAAGCCACTTCCCAAACTCCCTCTTGTGGCCGTGGGCAGATTGCATTTCTTGTGGATTGTTGGACTAAGTTCCTTAAGAGCTGTTGGCTGAAGGCCATCCTCTGATCCTTGCCAACGGGACTTTCCACAGCAGTTCATTGCCTAGAAATTGAATTCAGAGAGAGAGAGAGAGAGAGAGAGAGAGAGAGAAGTGGGGAGCTGTGTGTGCATGTGTGTGTGTGTGTGTGTGTGTGTGTGTGTGTAGTTTAGTTGATAGAGTGTTTGCTTAACATGCATGAAACACCTCATAAAACTGGACATAGTGGTGCATGTTTGTGATCCCAGTACTAGGAACAGGAGTTCAAAGTCTCCCTTGGCTGGCACCAAAAAGAAAATCAATATATAATATATATATAGGATGAGAGAGAGAGAGAGAGAGAGAGAGAGAGAGAGAGAGAGAGAGCGCAGAGGAAGAGGGAGCGTAGGAGGAGAAAGGGTATGAAGGAAGGGCGAGGGTACAGTGTGGAATGGGATGTACTGCCTTGCTATTAAGGGTTGTGTTTTTACTGTTTTTCTTGTTTCACCGCTCTAAAAACTGGGTGCGTGTTATGGTCTGAAAAATACGGTAAAATCATGCACTTACGTGGCGCTGATGTGTGGCTGTGCTCCTGGCCAAGCGAAGGAGCTGGTCACTTACAGTGTTAACGTCTGGAGGTCTGTCCACCTAGAGGTTCATGTTTTGGAGACTCGGTGCCCAGGATGGTGGTGTTGGGAGTGATGAGATTTTTAAGAGGTGAGGCCAAGTAGAAAGTCTCTAGGTCATTTGGGAGAGTGGCCCAGGAAGGGCTTGTGGGACCCCAGTGTTTTGAGCTGTGATTCTTTTTCTTGGTTGCACGCCACCACTTGTTGCAAATTCACGCTGGAGTTCATATTGTGTGGCCTCCACTACTGTGAGTTAAACAAACACTTTTTCTTTTTAAAAAAAAATTATATATATATATAAACCTATTTACTTGTTTACTTGTATGTGTGTGGCCCTATATGCCATGGCACATGTGTGGAGGTCTGAGGACAATTTGTGAGAGTTGCTTCTTTCCTTCCAGCATGTAGGTCCTGAGGATTAGATTTAGGCCATCGGGTTGGCTGGCATGCTTGTTTGTTTTTATAAATCCAGCCTGCATTAGGTAGTTTAGATAGTAAAAACAACAAAAATAGAAATACATTGTCTTAGTCTGGTTTCTGTTGCTGTGATAAAGAGCATGACCAAAGGCACCTTGGGGAAAAAAGGGCTTATTTGACCTTACGGATTATAGTTCATCCAAGGAAGCCTCGGCAGGAACCAGGAGCAGACCAGAAGCAGAAGCCACGGAGGAATGCTGCCTACTGGCTTGCTCTCCATTCCTCGCTCAGCCCGCTTTCTTATAGGACCCAGAACCATCTACGCAGAGGTGGTACCACCCACAGTGGGCTGGGCCTTCGCTTATCAATCATTAATCAAGGGGAAAAAAACGGGACCCCCACAGACTTGCCCACAGGCCAATCAGATGGAGGTACTTCCTCAGTCGAAACGTCTGCTTCCCAGGCTGCTCTAGTTTGTGTCAAATTGATAAACAAAACAAAACAAAAAACAAAACAAAAAAACCCAAACAAACAAACCAAAACAACAGCAACCCCCCCCCAAAACTAGCCAGCACATCATTCATGCTGCCACATCCACACAGTCCTGCACTAACACCCTCCAGTGCCTTTGGACACAGAATGCAAGTCTTCTTTTTGACCTTCTGGGTTTAAAAATAGCCATCGGTAGGCTCTCCTCTTCACATACCTATGTACTTAACCGGTTAACTAACTTACAGGGGAAATTTTATTGTCCTCAAGTCACAGACCAACCGTGTTTCAGAGACGTTAAGTAATTTACACAGGCAGTCAAAGCTGGTAATTAGTTAAGATGTGAATCCAATTTAGTTCAGCGATATCGTCTCACGGGCGGCCTCCAGTGGTAACATCTCAAACTGCAGGCTTATCATTCTTTTTGAAGAAAGATTGGTTATCCTGGGCGTTGTGGGAACGGAAGGAGGAACAGGGCTCAAGGGGGAGCGACCCGAGGCACGAGACAGGCTGAGGGAGGGCTGGTCGTGCTGTATTCGCCTGGGAACCTTTTCTGCTTGTATTTCTATGTAGTGGTAGATCCTGTGCCAGTAGACCAGGTCTTAAATTCTGTCTGCAGGCAGCTGGGACCCAGTGCCTTAGGACTCTTTGGACTTCAGCAAGCACAGTTATTACAGCAAATTTTCCTTGCTAAGCTGGCTGACGCGAAGTTGTCCTTTAAATTCCGGGTTCAGGAAGGAGTGGGGCAGCATGTTGGGTTCCAGGAAATCACTTTCTGTTCGTGCCGTCTTGGGTGAGGCCTTCGGGGTGCCTGGGATTCAAGCTCACAGTTTGGCCTATTGGTTTCATTGGTTTTTTTTTTTCCTCCCTTAAAGGTTTATTTTATTTTATGTGCATGGAAATCTTGCCTGCACAATGTCAGATACCTTGACACTGGGGCAGTTATAGATGATTGTGAGCCACCATGTGGGTGCTAGGAATTGAACTAGGGTCCTCTGTAAGAGCAACCAGTGCCCTAAGCGGCTGAACCATCTCTCCAGCCCCTCATGTTTTTTTTCCCCACAGCTCTGAACTGTTCTGTTTTGTCTCCCTTGAAGCTGGTGTGCTAGGAGGATCTCCCCTTGGCTCATGTGCTCCTCCCCCCCCCCCCCCCCCCCCCGGCCACCGCCCTCCCTCCCCGCAGAGAGGTCCTAAGTAGTTCCTTAGGTAAAGAATCCTTTGCCCTGGGATGCATTTTACCTAATCTAATCTTTACAACTGTGTGTACTCTGGGGGTCAAGGACATTACATCATTTATTTACAGCAGGGGGCAGTAGAGTATAGCAGATAAGTGGCTGGGGCTGTGACTGCGTTTGAAATTGATTTCAACCCTTGATCCCTATGTGAATATAGGCCTTTTTCAGCGAGAAATTTTTTGATTATGCATCCTCCAATCCGTATATAGCTCTTCTTAAATTCACACATGATTCCTGTCCTAATATTATATATGTATATATTATAGAATGTAGTGAAATGAAATTAAAATGAAAAAGGATGAAATTCACCAGTCAATTGCATATATTAAAAATACACAACCTAGACTGTGTGTGTGTGTGTGTGTGTGTGTGTGTATGGCTCAGTGGTTAAGAGTACTTACCTAAAAAAAAAAAAAAAAGAGTACTTACTTAGGTTTGGTTCCTAGTCCTTGCTTGGTGGCTCATAATCTCTTGTAACCCCAGTTACTGGGAATCTAATGTCCTTTTCTGATCTCTGAGGAGGGCTCCTGCACACAGGTGGTATACATACACTTGTGCAGGCTCACGCGGACACACATTAAAAAAATTAATTTTTAAAAAAGAGACTTATTTATTTCATATTTATTTATTGTCTTAGTTATTTTCCTATTGTTGTGATAAAACACCATGACCAAGGCAACTTATAAAAGAAAGCATTTAGTTGGGCTTATGGCTTCAGAGCGTTAGAGTCCGTGATGGCAGAGCAAGGACATGGCAGCAAGAGCTATAAGCGGAAGGTGGAGAGAGAGTACTCTGGGAATGGCTAAAGCCTTCTGAAACTTCAAAGCTCTCCCTAGTGATACATGTCCTCCAACAAGGCCATACTACCTAATTCTTCCCCAAAAGTTTCACCAACCGAGGACCAAGTATTTAAACATAGGAGCCTATGGGAGCTATTGTCATTCATATTACCCCATCTGTATATGTGTGTCTAAATGAGTTCTATATGTTTTCAGGTACCCACAGAGGCCGGAGCACATCAGATCCCCTTGGAACTGGACTTCCGGGGGTTGTGAACCTTTTGTTGTGGGTGCTGGGAACTAAACCCAGGTCTTCAGCTAGAGCAGTGAGCCGCTCCTACACACTGAGCCTGCTCTCCAGCCCCCCAAAATCAAATCTAAAACAACCTCCCAAAACAACACACACACACACACACCTTTTGCAGTTTGCCTGCTCATATGTCCCTAAGCACTCACTGGCCAGTGACTCTGCTTCTTGTCCTTACGGACTAATTTACATTTTGTGGAGGTGTGGCTTTTGTTTTTAACATTCATTCAGTGTGTGTGTGTGTGTGTGTGTGTGTGTGTGTGTGTGTGTGCACGCGCGTGTGCGCGCGCTTGCGCATGTGGGTTGGGGACCTGCTACCTTGCACACGTGCTGGTCAGGGGACAACTTGTGGGAGGAGCCCATTCTCTCTTCCCACCTTGTGGGTTACAGTGATAATTCAGATCTTCAGATGCTCAGGCTTGATGGCAAGTGTACTTAACCCACTGAGCCGTCTCACCGACGCCACATTTTGCCAATACTATAAATAGCATAATTATTTAAAATATCCACTGCATTTGTGTATTTACTTTTATGTGTTTGGGAGGGTGTGGACGTGGGTGCATAGATGTGCACATACTACGCCATGCATGTGGAGGTGAGAGGACAGCATCTGGAGTTGATTCTCTGCATCATGTGAGTTGGGCAGACTGAACTCAAGCCTGGCAGCAAGCGCCTCTTTACCTGCTGAGCCATCTCACTAGGCCCAGCACAGATGCTTTTTGTTGCAACTAATTTGAGTGTCAGTATATTTGCAGATGAAATGTAGGATGAAACATTGGTGATGTTATCTTTAAAAATAACATTTTGTTTGTAATAGTATGAAAATATCTTTGTTTCTTAATTTTGTTTTTAATTGAATTGAAATTAAAAGTTATCTATTCTTTTTTTTAATGTGGATGCATGTGTGCATGTTCCTGTGTATGTGCACTTGTGTATGTGGATACATGTGTGTGGAGGTCATCTTCAGTGTCATTTCTCAGGCATCTTCCATCTTTTGTTTAAAACAGAGTCCCTCGCTGGGTGTGGCAGCTCATGCCTCTAATCTGGGTTCTTGGGAGACAGAGGCAGGTGAATCTCTGGGAATTTGAGGCTAGTCTTACCTGTACAGCAAATACCAGGTTGGATAGGGCTATATAGTGAGACTCTGTCTCAAATAAATAAATAAATAGGAAGAAAAAAGGAAAAAAGGGTGTGTGGGGGAGGAAGGCTGGAACTTCACTAACTAGACTAAATGACTAGACTAGTTGGCTAGTAAACTCCCAGGGATCTGCCTGTCTCTGTCTCCCATCTCACCTCGAGTCACAAGCACATACCATTGTGGCCAGTTTTGTTGTTGTTTTTAAGTGTGGGTTCGGGTGCTCACAAATGCTGTGCTGACTTGGTCATCTCTTCTGCTGTTATTTGTTTGTTTATTTGGTTTTTTGAGACAGGTTTCTCTGTGTAGCCTTGACTGTCCTGGAACTCATTCTGTAGACCAGGCTGCCTGCCTCTGCTTCCTGAGTCCTGGGATTAAAGGTCTTCACCACCATCACCTGGATGTTACTCATTTTTAAAGACATGGTCTTGTGGGGTAACCTAGGGCAGCCTTGAATTCTCAGTGCTCTCTTCCTCCGTCTCCTGAGTGCTGGGATTCCAGGCACGCACCACCGTCCCTGGCTTAAGAGTTTGGTTTTTGAGTTGGTAATGTGTTCAGACTCAGACATACGGGAAAGGATGCAGTGGAAAGACCTTTGTTGCTCATGGCTATCAACCCCACACTATCTACACTGTGCTGTTGGAAAGACCCCTGTTCATGGCTACCAACCCCACACTATCTATGCTTTGTGCTGTCTCTTCCCATTGTCCAGGTCCCCACTTTAACAAAGGTGTCTTTCAGATTCAGTCCTGCATGTATGAAAACAGATATTTGTTGTGTTTTCCTAGTGTTTAAGGAAAATATCAATTCATAAGAATACACGCTGGAAAAAAAAGAAAGAACACACACTGGCCCACAGCTAGCTTTTCTCGAATGGTGTTATCTTAGAGGTGTTTCCATAAAAATGTGTAGAAAGCACTCCCCCCCACCAACTTCATCATATTTCATTAATTTAATGGACATTTGGGTAGCTTCCAGTTTTTTCCTGAAAGGACAATGCTGCATCAGATGACCTTGCTCATGTGTTGTCTTACAAGTAGGTAAGGGTTTCCTGAGGGCAAATTCTTAGAATTCACAGTGCAGGATCCAGGAGAGCACACTGCTTTCGTGTTGTGTCCCCATGACCCCACAAGCGTGACATAAAGTCACCCACCCACTCACCCACCTGCAGTGGCTGGAGACTGCCTGTTTCCCCAGGGTCTCACCCACAGTGTTTGTCCAACACCTGAAGGCCTCTCAGATTAAAAAACAAAACAAAACAAATCGTCTTGGTGTAGCTTTAATTTGCATTTCCTTTAATAAGGTGGAGATTGAACTGCGTGCTTTGTTTTTGAATGTCTTGGTAGGGCTAGTGAGATGGCTCAGCCAGTATCGGAGCTTCCAAGAGGGCTGATGGCCCAATCCAATCTCCGGGCCCCACACAGTAGAAGGAACAAACCAGCCCAAGCTAATCTACACATACAGGTGTGTCACATAAGCACATGTGCAAACACACACACACACACACACACACACACACACACACACACACACGACTGTAAAAAAATTATTCTTACAAAAGTCTTGCTAAGCTGGGTGGTGGTAGCACAAGCCTTTAATCCCAGCGCTCAGGAGGCAGAGGCAGGTGAGTTTGAGGAAAGCCAGGGCTACACTGGGAAACTCTGCCTCAAAAAAGAACAAAACAAAAACAAGAAAGAAAGAAAGAAAGAAAGAAAGAAAGAAACAAACAACAACAACAACAACAACAAAAAGGGGGGTGGGAGGGAGAGAGTTTGAGGCCAGCCTGGTCTATAAAGGGAGTTCCAGGATAACCAAGGTTATGCAGAGAAACACTGTCTCAACACAACCCCCAAAGTCTTGTTAATTATGATAACTTCATACATGATCTAAACTCTCAATGTGTGAAACATGCCCAGTGTTGCAGGTTGCAGGTTGCAGGTTGCAGGTTGCAGGTACAGTTTCCTTTCCTTTCCTTTCCCTTTCTTTCTTTCTTTCTTTCTCTCTTTCTCTCTCTCTTTCGTTCTTTTTTGAGACAGAGTTTCCCAGTGTAGCCCTGGCTTTCCTGCAACTCACTATAGTGTAGACCAGGCTGGCCTTGAATTCAGAGTCCACCTGCTTCTGCCTCCTGAGTGCTGGAGATGCTGTAGCTGTCTAGCCTCTATCTCCTGGAGCCTCACATGATTGTGGCTCCAACTCTGCACTGACTCATGTAGTGTCTGTTCAGTTGTGTGTGTGGCTGGACGATGACTTTGGTTGCACTAGGTTGTTTTAATTGCACATTGAGTTAGGACCCTGATTTCCTGTGTGAGCACAGCCCATTGTTCTGGAAAGAGGGCCACTTCCCTTGGAAAATTTAAGTCTTGTTGCAATGCCAGTTTTATTACCTATTGTCTGCGGCTTCTCACACTGCAAGGGCAGAGCTGGGTGAGCACAGAGTGTGAGGCTTGTGAGGCTGAGGGTGTTTACCACGACGCACGCCCTTACAGAGAAAGCACGCTGACCTGTCGGACACCAGCAGATTCACAGAGTGACCCTCCCTGAGAAAGAACGTTCTTCCCCTTCTCTCCCACCCTTTCCCTTCATTCTTTTCTTTCTTCTTCCCCTTTTTCATCTTTTCCTTCCACCTTCTTTCTTATTTCTCCCTGCTCCCCTCCCCTCTTCTTCCCGTCTCTCCCCACCCCACCCCTCCCCTCTTCTTCTTTTTCTTTTCTTTCTTTCTTTTTTTTTTTTTTTGAGACAGGGTTTCTCTATGTAGCCTTGGCTCTCCTGGACTCGCTGTGTAGACCAGGCTGGCCTTGAACTCACAGAGATCCGCCTGCCTCTGCCTCCCTAGTGCTGGGATTAAAGGCGTGCACCACCACACCTGGTTCTTTTCTTTTTCTTTTTCACAGATTCTCATTATTATAGTTCAGGCAACTTCAATCTTATGGTCCTCTGGCCTCAGCCTTCTTAGTGCTGGGATTATAGGTGGGCTTGTGGAAAAAAAATATGAAGTTTCATTTGTACGTGCGCGCATACACACACACACACACACACACACACACACACACACACACACACACACACACATTTTGAAATAACTGACATTAGATTTGTGTTAGAAGTAGAGACACTGTCTTGGGGATGATTCCTGGGACCAAATGCTCCCCCATAAAGTCATATTCTGTCACTCCTCTCTCCAGGCATGTGGGTGGGCTGCCTGGTCTCCTAATGCAACCTAGTACTTTTCATCAGGGCAGAAAGAAGTGGAGAAAGGTCTTCCTAAAAAATCCTCTCTAGGCTAAGTACCATGATGGCTGGCCAAATGCCCCTGGAGTGACTTTACTGTGACGTGGGACTGGCTTCTCTGGAGGCTCCATGGCTGGGATCGAGCTTCCTGCTCAGTCTTGGGGGTCTGTGGGTCACACACCCAGGCATTGGTTCTAGGGCACGATAAGAACCTCTGTAACCTTAGGGCAGGGTGGTGGAAGGTTGGTGACAGGCACCTGCTGGAGGCAAGCCAGGCCCTGGGCACTGGAGTCTCCAGGCTGCTCAGGAGCCTCCTTCGGGCAGCCAGGGGAGACATGCTTGGTGCTCTCCTTCTGTTCCTATCAGGCGGAGTTGTGTTCAATGCCCCATATGGTCTTCCGATGGCTAAGGAAGAAGGCTGCCCATGCTTCCTTTGAACTAGAGAGCATTGGTGTGGGCTGAGAGTAGCATGGAGAGTCTGGAGGCACCAGGACCCAGTGTGCAATCACCAAGGTCACTGAAGGGGACTTAGCTTGGAGAGGGATGGTCCCTTTCTTGGGGATGCATTTCTGTTTTTTCAGTTTCTTTTTCTTCTATTGGTTTGTTTTTGTTTTTCTTTCTTTCTTTTCTTTTTTGGTTTTTCGAGACAGGATTTCTCTGTGTAGCCTTGGCTGTCCTGGACTTGCTTTGTAGACCAGGCTGGCCTTGAACTCACAGCGATCCACTTGCCTCTGCCTTCCAAGTGCTGGGATTAAAAGCGTGTGCCACCACCACCGGGCTTGTTTTCATTTTTTCAAGACATGGTTTCTCCTTGTAGCCTTGGCTGTTCTGGAACTCACTCTGTAGATCAGGCTGGCCTTGAACTTACAAGAGATCTGCTTATCTCTGTCTCCCGAGTGCAGGGATTAAAGGTGTGCATCATCACTGCCAGGCTGGTTTTTCAGCTTTTTGTTTGTTTTTCAGTTTTTGAGTCAGGATCTCATTGTGTGGCTCAGGCTGCCTTCAATTTCATGCTCCTCCAGCCTTTGGATGGATGGACTGTCAGGTACGTGCCACAGTGCCTGCCTCGGGAGCATGCTTCTGGGCTTCCTCCCCTTTGTGTTCCCCTCCCCTAGACACGCTCTTATCTACTGGCAGGTGAGGCCTGCCACACTCACTTATTATTTTTTTAAAGATTTATTTATTATGTATACAGTGTACTGCCTGCATGCAAGCCTGCAGGCCAGAAGAGAGCATCAGATCTCATTATGGATGGTTGGGAGCCACTATGTAATTGCTAGGAACTGAACTCAGGACCTCTGGAAGAGCAGGCAGTGCTCTTAACCTCTGAGCCACCTCTCCAGCCCCGACACACACTCTTCTCATTTGTGTTGTAACTATGTAATAGACAGCTATCTTAGTCCCTGGGACGTGAAGATGATGGTACATCACATGGCCAAGGGGACACTGCAGATGTCAAGGAGGTAAGGTTTATGGGACCTGGAGAGATTAGCATTTTCTCTGTGAGTCCAGTAGAAGCAGTGGGTCCTTGTGGAGAGAGGCAGGTCCCTTATAGCTGGACATGTGGGGATGGAGGAACACTGGGGCAATGTGGGTGCTGGCTCTGAAGGTGGAAGAAGGGGCAACAGGCTAAGGAGTATGGGTGAACTCTAGAAGCTGAAGGAAACACGGAAGTAGGTTCTCCTCTAGAGCCGGAAGGAAGGCAGCCCTGGGAGCCCCAACACACGGTCATGAATTTGTACCATGAGGAACAACCATTAACTCTGTAGCGATTGTCTTCTTTAAAAAGTCTGTGATGAGCTGTTAAGGAGTACAGGGGAGATGAGCACCCTCTGCAAAGTGATTACTTGTACATTTCATTTCTCTTTTTTTCCCTCAAACTGTCCATGACTTCCTGTTTCACTCTGAGTAAAAATGAAAGCTCTCAGAGCGGCTTAGGAGCTCTTTTTCTTTCAGGGGCTCTCTGATCTCAACTCACCTCAGACTCTTCTTCATCATTCTTTTTTCTTTTCTTTCTATTTTTTTTTTTTCAAGACAGGGTTTCTCTGTGTAATAGCCCTGGCTGTCCTGGACTCTCTTTGTAGACCAGGCTGGCCTTGCACTCATAGAGATCTGCCTGCCTCTGCCTCCCGAGTGCTGGAATTAAAGGTGTGCGCCACCACTCCTGGCTTTTCCCCAGTTTTCTATTTGCTTTCCTTTTCCCTCCTTCAAATCTGCTATCACAATCTAGCATCCTGTATCACTGTGTGTGTGTGTGTGCGCGCGCACTGAATACCCCCTTAAGAATATAAGCAGTGTGTGTGTTGTCTGTATGGCCCCTTCAGAATATAAGCATCATAAAGGGGAGAGTACTATGTGCTTGTTAATTTCTGCATTCCAACTTCTGATGTATGGTAGATGCTCAGTAAATCTTTGTCAGATGAATGAATGAATGATTGAATGAATGAATGAACAGATTTAATGTCCGGCTCCTTCCTCATGACTCTGGGCTCTGAGGCTGTGTCTACTTTGCTCTCTTCTCTAATCACACTGTCGAGGCATGCCTGCTCCCAAGCAAATCGATGTGACGAGTTGAGCCGGGGCATTGCCATTCAAACCACCCAAGAACATGAAGCTGGCGCTCACTGCCCTGCTCCCTAACTTCTCCTGTCTCTCTCTCTCTCCCCATTTTGTTCTTCCATCCCCTCCATTTTTCTTTCTCTGTCTTTTATTTTTAACTATAGAAGGTGACCTTATGTTAGATTTTAGGCTTTCTGTCAATTGTCACTGTCTCTGGACCCTTTTTAATTGAGCCTGTAGCACCTAGCATTTTAAATGTTTCCCCCCATAGGTGTGCTTACATGCATGTATGTGTTTGTTACATTATTTTGTATCCATTAGGCCTACAAAGCAAATAACTGACACAGAGAGACTAAAATGTACTTTAAAGCTGCCAGCACTTTGCTGGGCAGAGTCTGCACTGATTCTAATCTACTCGTAAACTAAACAAACTATTCTAAACCTTATAACACACATATATTCCAAACACTTGCCACTATGACCCCTGGGCCGGTCCGCGTCCAGTTCCCACCGTCTTCCTCCAACCCTCCAAAATTTCCTCTTTTTCTCTCCAACCATCAAACTTTTCTCCTCCCCCTCCAGGAAATCCCGCCTTCCACTTCCTGTCCTGCCCAGCTGATTGGCTAAACAGCCCTTTATTGATGGTTGATACATTCACTTAGCATTCCTCCACATGTTGCATGTGCTCTTATGCACGTGGGTGTGAGGATGCATGTTGGAGACTAGAGGCTTCTTTGCCTTGGAGGCAGGGTTCTCCTGAACCTGGACCTTACCTGCCCAGCTAGGCTCGCTGGCCAGCAAGTTCCAGGGCTCTGCTTATCTGTACCTCCCTTGTGCTGGGACTGCAGATGTGGCTGTCATTTAGGTCCTCAGGCTTGTTATAGCAAGCACTTTACCAGTCCAGCCATCTCCCCAGCACCTCGTTTGTAAGTTTGTAAGGACCAAGACTCTTATGTTGTGCATTCCCTTGCTCTGTGTGGGAAGCAACCTCTGCACTTGACATTAGCCACGAGGCCAAGAAACATTGGCAGTCTCTGCAAATGAACTGTCAAAGGAGGTATGCTGGGAGAAGCTTATGGAAAAGACTCATTCTGCTATGAGGGTAGCCCTACTATTTTCTTTTGTTTTCAAGAACAATTCTGTAAGAGCCACAGGAGAGGGGTAAAGTGGCTGCTCTCGGAATGAAGATTTAAAAATAGGATTTGAGGGGCACTTTTTGCTACAGACCTTTTATCGCTCGCGTTAATTACAACTGTGTTTATATGTCATTTCCCTACCTCATGCACTTTAGACAGTGTCCTGCTGTGCAACCCAAGCTGCCCTTGAACTTGGGGCTGTTTCTGTTTCAGTCTCTCTGAGTGTTAGCATGGTGTGTGTGGCACCATGCGTGCCTTGGTTCCGACACACAGGAGATTATGCCTGACTAGTTACTTGAGTACTGGCATCTGAGCATAGATCCTTTAGTTGCTTAACAAGCACTGTTCATCGCTGAGCCATCTTCCCAGCCCCCACCCCATCCCTCCCTAATCCTCTCTGCTCTAAACACAAGTGGCTTTGAGGACATTAAGGCCACAGCAAGAGGCATCTTTGAGGCAAATTGGGCTCTTTCCAAACTGCCTTTCTTGTTTCTTGCATAACCCAATGCCTAGTTCCTGCCTGGTCTCGTGTTCCCCTGCTTGGAAACTAGGGAGCAGTGAGTGTAAACATTGCTTTATCACCAGGTCTCTCTGTTGACATCTGTTGTTTAGTCTGTTCAGCATCCTTTCCCCTTCTGCTAAAAAAGTTGCTTTCAGGAACTGCCTCTCCCTGTCATGGTGGCTTGTGGGTCACATGACCCATGAGGCAACAGCAGAGGTTGGGGGGGGGGTTCTTTTTCAGGGTGCGTTTGGATGTTAGGAACTGTGATTTGAATGTTTTCTCAGAGCTTGTGTATTAGGCATGTAATCTCCGAGGCAGCAGCGTTGAGGTGGGGCCTAAAGAGAGGTGGTTTACCTCAGGAGGGTTCTGTTCTCGTGCATGGGCTAGCTGTTGTTAGGAGTCAGTTTGAGAGTATGCTTGTTACAAAAGCAGGATGCTGTCTCTCTCCATCCCCATCTCTCGTTCTCTGTTTCCTTCTCCCTCTCTTTAATGTGCTCCCTTAGCCTCCAACTTGTCCCTTGTCCTTCTGCCATGGGATGACACAGCAAGACAGCAAAAGGGTCCTTGCTGCAGGCCAGTGCCATGCTCCAGGCCACTCCCAAGCTCTAGAACTGCCAGTAGAACACATTTCTATTGTTTATATATCCAGATAATATATATCTATATTACCCAGTCGGTGCTGTCCTGTTATAGCAACACAGAGTGGGACTAGAACACTAGGAGATCAAGGACATCTGACTCGGTGAGCTGAGGAGCAGCTTTGTGTAGAGAAACTGTAGCTATGGGGAACCTGCCTGAAAGTGGGGAACACCAGGGGAGACCCTGGTAGCACCCACTGGCGTGGTTGGAACATCTGGATCAAGCTGCCTCTGGCACTTGCTCCCTTAGGCTTCGGTGGATCTGATATTTTCTTCTCAATCTAGGTTCAAGTTGGTTCCCGCCAGTGGACGCCAGAGATTTCCTAACTGGGAGCCATTGGTGAGAGTCACTGGTTCTCAAGAGCCCTTGGGCTGTGATATAGAGCTGTACTGGGAGATGGGGAGGGGGAAGGTGATAAGCCCAGTATAGTTGGCTAATAGGCATTCTGTTTGGGGCATATCCCCCGTGCTCTGAATGTGCCCCCAAATCTAAAGCCTAATCCCTGGTCTGGACGCTGACAGGAGGTAAGGTCTTTGTGTGAGGTAATTAGCTGTTCAAACCATCTGTGTCTATGATCAGTATTAGATTTCCGTTCGTGTGACAAAACACCTGAGACCAATCAAGTTAAAGCAGAAAAAGTCCATTTTTGGCTCATAGTCTCCAAGGTGTCTGTCCATGGGCTTATTGCAAGGCATCCATCACCTTAGGGTTGGAAACATGTGGCAGATCAAAATTGATCACCTCATTACGGGGAACTGAAAGACAGACTAGCTTGGGGTCTCAGTACCCCTCCAAGCATACAGCTCGATGACCTAACTTAATATTTCTAGGCCCCACCTCCCAAAGTGTCCTCTCAGTAGCACCAAGCCTCCATCAGATGACCTTTGGAAGTCACCGTAGCATCAATGTCCCTATGAGGAGGCCTCCTTCCAGTGCAGTGGCTCATATTTTCTTTTCTTTTCTTTTCTTTTCTTTTTTTTTTTTTTTTTTTTTTTTTTTTGAGACAGGGTCTCTCTGGGTAGCCTCGGCTGTCCTGGACTCTCTTTGTAGACCACGCTGGCCTCGAACTCAGAGCAATCTGCCTGCCTCTGCCTCCTGAGTGCTGGGATTAAAGGCGTGTGCTACCACGCCCGGCGTGGCTCATGTTTTCAATCGTGGTACTTAGGAGGCAGAGGCAGGTGGATCTCTGTGAGTTCCAGGGCAGCTGGAATACATAGTGAAAACAGGGAAGGGGTACTGGGGAAGCTACCGTTGTTCCCCCTGCTAGCTGTTGTTATAAGGAGGCTGTGTGCATTGGTGGCCACATGACTGTGTTCTCATTGTTTCTGTCCTCCCAGGAGAGGACTCCCTGCCTTCCAGATCACCCCTGCTCTGTTCCTGTGATGAGTCCACCAGCCCTCATTCACATCCTGTGCAGGCATGGCTCCCTGGTCTTCTTTCTGAAGGTGTCTGTGGCTTTAGCTCAAAAACTCACTTTCCCTAGCAAGCCACCTTCATTAAGATACAACAGAGAAATGGCTCAGCCTTTGTGATGAAGCCCTTTGTTTCCACTGCCATCTGATAGGCCCTGAGGGACTCAAGCCAGTATGCTTGGCAGGGCTCTGGCTTACACCAAAATTCTAGTTTTCCTGCTGAAATCTGAAGAAAAATCACTGTGTCAGTTACCAAGTGCATATCTGTAGAGAACACCAACTCTCACAGGAACCCACTTCCACCATGGCCTGTAACACCAAGCTGGTGTTAGTATGCAGAAGGGGGGATGGGTGTTTGCAGTCTTCATCTGAAAAAGCATTCCAGGGCTGGAGAGCATGCCATGGCTCAGTGGTTAGAGATCCTTGCTACTGTTGCAGAGGATATGGGTTCAGTTCCCTGCTCCCCTCACTGAGTGGCTCACAACTGCCTGTAACTCCAATTCCAGGGCATCCAACATTCTCTTATGAGCTCTTGAAGGCACTGGCATGCATGTGTGTGCACGAACACACACAAATAAATTTAAGCCAGGTGGCACATGCCTTTAATCCAAGCATTCAGAGGCAGAGGCAGAGGCAGAGGCAGAGGCAGAGGCAGAGGCAGAGGCAGAGGCAGAGGCAGAGGCAGAGGCAGACAGATTTCAGGTTCAAGGCCAGCCTGGTCTACCTAGTGAGTTCCAGGACACCCAAGGCTACATAGTAAGATCTGCTTCTCACCCCTCAATATACATATAGTTCCAGAAAGGACTGCATGCTACAGTTTGAAACACATATTTTAAAGGCTTTGTTCCACTGGTGGGAGGTGGCGGGACTGTCAAGGCTTTGTGGAAGGGAGTTAGGTTAGTGTGGAGATCCATTAGGGATGCTATGGCCCCAGCCCCTTGCATTCTCTCTGTTCCCCTCTCATCTTGAGAGGGAGTTTTCCTCTGCTGTGCTGTTGGCCATGCTCTGCCTTGCCACAGGGCCAAGCAGCTATGCAGACAGACACCTCTAAAGCCATGGGCAGTCTGGAGCCAGGTCGGACAGCACACACCTGTAATGTGGTGTTTGGGAGCACACTCAGAGAGATTGTGAACCCAAGACCAGCCTCTGCTACATATCAAGACCCTGTCCCCCAACACCAAAACAGCCTGCACCAAACCAAAGAAGGAAATGGACTCCAAATAAAACCTTCCTTCTTTTATTTTTTATTTTATTTTATTTTAATTTTTGAGACAGGGTTTCTCTGTGTAGCCTTGGCTGTCCTGGACTTGCTTTGTAGACCAGGCTGGCCTCGAACCCACAGGGATCCACCTGCCTCTGCCTCCCGAGTGCTGGGATTAAAGGTGTGTGCCACCACGCCTGGCACCTTCTTTCTTTTAAAGTTGAGTTTTAAAGGTAGTTATCAAAGTGATGGGAACCTAGCTGACACACTGTGGTGGTCCGTATCTGAGCCATGGACTAAAATGTACAGGAATTATATTGACTCTTGGTAACTGTCTGTTTACTTACTTTTTATTTTTGATACAGGATCGCTTTGAACTTGATCCTTTTGGTCTAAAAGATGTGCCAGGTGACTCTTGGTCACTCTCACTCTTAATGGTCTTGGTCGGTATTCTTGCAGTTTCAAACACATCAAAGATAAAAAATAGTCCCCTATTTCACTGCATTTAAACTTTGTGAGGTTTAAGTGTACCTTTTTGTGCTTTGTAGGAAGGATATTAGACCCAGGAGGACATCTCTACCCCAACTAGTTCACAAATAAACGAGACAGAGACCTTTTGGATTTATAAAAGCATTAAAGCACAGTAACCGAGCAGATATCAACCCTCTAAGCTATTTTACTATTTCCCAGCTATACAGCCCATGCCGCTTGCCTTACTAGTTCCTGCCTGGGTTGCTTCTGCTCCATCAGGCCCGCGCTCATGGCCACTGCTCCTGGTCCATTCTGCCCTGTGGTGAAGTCCTTCTTCTCCAGTTTTCCCCCTCGTGGTCCTCAGCTGATGCCAAGCCCAGTGACCTAAGCTCCACTTACTCCTCTTCCGCCCAGCTATAGGCTGTCGGCCACTTTATTGACCAGTCAGAGAACATTGGTGAGCAAAGTTTATACACCACCACTTGGTGTACGTGAGAATGTGCTTGTCTGGGCTGCGATCAGGTCTTGGGGGCCAGTAATTTAGCATCTGAATGCATAGCACGAGACCAACCCCCAACAGTGCTTATCAATCACGTATTCTAAAAAATATTTTACCCTACCCAGATCTAGCCAATGGACAGGACATTCTCCACAGTTGAGTGGAGAGTGGGGTCTGACTTTCACATGAACTCTGGTGCCCCATATTTGACCATGTCCCCTGGCTGGGGAGGCCTGGTGGCACTCAGAGGAAGGACAGCAGGTTACCAAGAAGAGACTTGATACCCTATGAGCATATACAGGGGGAGGAGGTCGCCCTCAGTCACAGTCATAGGGGAGGGGAGTAAGGGGAAAATGGGAGGGAGGAAGGAATGAGAGGATACAAGGGATGGGATAACAATTGAGATGTAATATGAATAAATTAATAAAATATATATAAAAAAGAAAATTAAAAAAATTATTTTTACTTCTAATTATGTGTATGCATGTATGTTTGTCTGTCTGTGTGTGTGTGTGTGTGTGTTTGTGTGTGCTCATGAGTCCAGGTGTCTGTGGAGGCCAGGCCAGGTTGATGGATCTCCTGGAGCTGGAGTTACAGGCTGACAAGCTGCCTGACGTGGGTGCTGAGAACTGAACCCAGGCTCTCTGCAAGAATAGTGAAGTGTTCTAGCCTCTGAGCCGTCAACCCCACTCCTTATCCATCATTTCTAGTTCATATCTTATGCCAATTTTTCCCATGAGATTGAATTCTACCTTGGCTAGCAGCTGGGTATTTGTGCCAGTGCTGTATTTTGACTATATACACGTTACAACAGGTGCCGTGCATCCATAGCATACAGAGTTCTACATTTTTCTCTGATTTCTCTGCTTCATATTTAGAAAGTCCCTTTCTTGGTCAAGATTAACAAAATATAGCCAGTTTCTTCTGTCTTTATATAGGTTCATTTTGCATTTAAATCTCTATTTATTTTGTCTAAGAAGCTAAGGCCACAGCTTTATTCTTCCCCATGAAGTCTTAAAATGTGTATTAAAAATAACTCATTTTCTCTACTGAATTTTAAAAATATTTATTTATTTTGTATGTGTCAGTATTTAGGCAGCATGCATGCACGTGCGCCTGCTGCTTGTGGAAAGAAGCCACAGGATCCCCTGGAACTGGAGATATAGATGGTTGTAAAACACCATGTGAGGGCTGGGAATCAAACCCAGGTGTTCTGGAAGAACAGCCCAGCGCTCTTAACCACTGAGCCATTTCTCTACCCACTTGACTGTTTTAACATCACTTTAAATCACTTGCCAAATTCTCATGCATATGTGCACCAGGCTTTCTTGTCTGTTTCTTTTTGAAAAACATTCATTTATTATTTTATGTGTATGGGTATGTGTATGTGTGTGCACAGCTTGTATGTCTGTGCATCACACATGTGCCTGGTGCCTGAGGAGGCCGGAAGAGGGAGGCAGATCTCCCGGAACTGGAGTTACAGAGGGCTGTGAGCTGCTCTGTGAATGCTGGGAAACAAACCTCGGTCCTCTGTAAAAGCAGATGGTGCTCTTCACCTCTGAGCTGTCACTCCCGCCTTCTTGTTTGTCCACACACTGTTACAACCTAGGCAACTCTGTCACTTTCTAATGCATTTAAGAATTCATATAAGACACATAACTTAGGCCGAGGCAGGTGGAGTGCAGTGTTTGAGGCTAGCCTGGTCTACGAAGTGAGTTCCAGGACAGCCAGGGCAACATAGTGAGACTCTGTCTTGAAAACGAAAAGTAAACAAACAACACAAAAACCAAAAAAAGTTTATCTTTAGTTCCTTTATGTTCAGTGCTTTTCTAGCCATTATTAATAAACAGCTGTATTGCAATATAATTTGCATATTGTACAACTCTCTCACTTAAGGAGAGTTAACTCAATAGATATTAGTATGTTCCCAGATGTGCAAACACCACCATGTCCCCTTTCGTATATTTCCATCAGAGACACTTCTTTCTGTAGTGGGTGGTGCATTGACTCACAACTGGTCAAGGAACAGAGAATAAGTGACTATGGAATCTCCCTCCAAAGCTCAGGTGACATCTTGACGAAGGGACAGGAAGAAGTTAAGAGCCAGGGCCCAGGAAGGAGCGCTGTGAATCAGTGTCTTTTGACATGTCATGGCCAATATGTTTATGAATTCATTGTAGCTGTGGTTTGCCTCGCCATTTCACAGTGCTTAGGCTCACAGGCCCCACCCCCCACTGAAGGACTACAGATAGTTAATGGGTGCTGGGAAAGGGGGTGCCATTTTCTTCAGTGGTGTAGCCACTGCTAAGTTGCCCATGTTCCAATAAATACCCTCATCCTCATTCTCATGCAAGTGACTAACTAAATCTGGCAGGTCACACACACAGGGAAAGACCTCAAAGCAGGAGGGGGCTAGTTGGATAGAAGGTGTTTAGTGTGACAGAGAAGAGAACGAGAGATGGTCCTGGGTGCTATAAAAAAGCTGAGCAAGCCATGGAGGGGAAAGGGAGAGGTGGGGTGGTGTAAGGGATGGTCAAGACTCAGTGTATTTCTGTATGAAATCAAAGAATAATTTCAAAACATCATTTGGGAAATAAATAAAGCTCTTGGAATGAAAAATCATAGAAGTCAGCCAGGCGTGGAGGCACATAGCTTTAGTCTAGCACTCAGGGAGGCAGTGGCAGATGGATCTCTGTGAGTTCAAGGCCATCCTGGTCTACAGGTCGGGTCTAGGATAGCCAAGGCTAAAAAGAGAAACCCTGTCTCAGAAACAAACAAGCAAACCCAAACCCAACAACTTAAGTCCAAAAGGCCGGGGCAAAGCTCCATGATTATCGTAGGGTTTCTACCATGGTAAAGAACATGGCCTTTGAGGCAACTTGAGGAGGAAAGAGTTATTTCATCTTGTGCTTCTAGGCTCTAGTCCATCACTGAGGGCACTTAGGGCAGGAATCAAGGCAGGACCAGAAGAGGCTGTGGAGGGACTCTGCTTACTGGCTTGATCCTCATGGCTTGCTCCAAGTCATCCTCTGACTTTCATGTACATATAATGGCCCCACGCTAAGTAAGTAAATAATAAATGTAATAAACATGCAGTGTTTGTCTGTGTGAGCTTGCTTTATATTATTGAACATAATAAGTTCCAGTTCCACCCACTTTCCTGCAAACGTCGTGATATCATTTTTCTTATGGCTGAATAAAATTCCAGCATATATAAATACACCACATTTTCTCCACCATTGTGTTGATGGGCAGCTAAGTCGGCTCCCATATCGGCTTTTGTGAACAGTGCCCCAATAAACATGGATGTGCAAGTATCTCTGTGATGAGCTGACTCAAGAATCCTCCAGGCAAAAATTCCCGGGAGGCGTAGCGTTGGATCACACGGTACATCTATTTGTTGTTGTTGAAGAACTTTCCACCCAGTTTTCAATCTTTTGTGTCTATACTTAGCAGAGGATTGTTAGGCCACATGACAGTTTTTATTTACTGAGAAATCTCAAAGTTGTTGTTGTGCGTGATGACCATTATCTTGCCTTCTATGAGCAGTGCACGTGGCCTCTGATTTCTCCATTTCCTCACTTAGACTTGCAATTTTCTTTTGTTTTTTGTTGTCTTAATTCTAGTCATTCCAGTGAGTGTGAAGTAATATCTCAATGTGGCTTTTCTTTACCCCCTGATGGCTAGTGATGTGTGTGTGTGTGTGTGTGTGTGTGTGTGTGTGTGTGTGTGTATCAGGGCACTACATACATGCAAATATCAGAGAAATACTTCCAGGAGTCAGTTTTCTCCTTCCACTATGTGATCAAATGCAGGTCTTCAGGCTTGGCAGAAAGAGCCGTCTTGCCTGCCGAAGTTAGCAACTTTGATGAAGCTTAAAAGAAAAAAAGAAAAAAAAAAAAAAAAAAAAAAAAGGGTCAGCTGAGGATGTCGCTCAGTGGTAGAGCATTTGCACATATGTGCATTGTAGAGTTGGTGTAAACCCCACTTGCATGCATGAGGCAGGAGTGGCTCCTGGCACAGGGTCCTCCTGACACTTGGGAATGGTTATGCGTACGGGCTTGTCATCGCACTACAATGACTTAGTCGAGCAAACCCTGACTCAGAGAGCAAGGCTGGAGACCCCTTCTCACCCTTCTGGGGGTTGCTACTGCACAGGAGCAGGGACTCATTCTGCCCTCAGCTTGACTCCCAGTGCTGCCCTGCAGCGTTGTTGGGCTTTTGGGGAAGAGGGAGCACTTCCCACATTCTTTAGTCCTTGGGGGATATCTGAAAGGGAGTCAAGCATCTTTTCTGCCAGTCATTTAGTCTGAAAGAGAAGCAAGCACTTTTTAGATCAATATTTTCAAGTCTCTTTGGACTTAGCCTCTGTCTCAGGCTGGAGTCTAATAGGCTGTTTCTCTCTCCCAAATGGATATGAACTTGAATACTTGTAATAAAATTCCTGCTCCTCCTCCCTATGAAAATGTGTATTTATGCGAATATGGTGATGGCAGGGGAGTTTCAAAACTAGATACCTGTTTCTTTCCAGTATTGAGGATTGAACCTAGGGCCACACACTTGCTGGGAAGCACTCTCCTATCCCAGAGCCACAGCTGGCACTCTGCTTTTACTTTACAAAAGAAAATTAAATAAAGTGTGTGCATGTGCATGTGTGTGAGTGGGCCTGTGCATGGGTGTTACAGGCACATGTGCCATGCTCAGCAATTTTTTTGTGAATGGTAGAGATTCGAACTCAGGTCCTCACTTATGCACAGCAAGTGCTCTTTCCTACTGAGCCACCTCTCCAGCACCCTGCTTTGAAATCTTGGAACAGTGTCTTAGTTGCCTAGCCTGGCATTGAACCCACTCTGTAGCATAGGCAGGCCTTGAACTTGTAATCCCCCTGCCCCAGACTCCTGAGTGGCTGAGATGACAGGCCTGACACACCAGTCTAGGTTGGGTCTGTGGCTTTATGAGAAAAAACAAGGAGCACTATGTGAGGATGCTTTGTTGGACTTGTCATGTGATGCCCTGAACTTTGTAACACTCTGCAGAGACCTCACCATCAAGGATGCTCCAGATAAAGCCAATAGCTGAACAACGCCTTTGTCTTTTTTTTCTTTCTTTCTTTCTTACTTTTATATCAGGAATCTGGAGCGCACTCTGTTGCCCAGGATGTCCCAGAACTCACTATATAGCTCAGGATTAGCTCCTAACTCTAGACAGTGTTCTTTTGCCTATGTTTTCCATGTGCTGGGGCTAGAGGTCTGCACCTGTAGCTGGACTTTTGGCTACTTTGTTGGGTTCTTTTTCCTACCTCCCTAGACCACCCTATCCCTTCCAAGCCCCAACAGGAGAGAAAGAAGGTTAGAGGGGGAAAAGGGTGTCTATATTGTCAGACTACTTCCTGCTGATTAGGGGCACCATTTCCATTGGGGGGTGAGTCTAAACTCATTAGCAGAATATCTCCAAGCAGCAACCAGCAACCAGCAACCAACCAGCAATCAGCAACCAGCAACCAACCAGCAACCAGCAACCAGCAACCAACCAGCAACCAACCAGCAACCAGCAACCAACCAGCAACCAGCAGCAGCTGCAAGGCGAACAGCAGCTGTTGCCTCACTTGGGGCTCTGGCATTATATACCTTCTGAAGAGTCCCCAGAATCCCAAGTGTAAATTATCCTCAGATGGCAAAATCATGCCCCTGCTAGAGCATGAAGCAAATCATAGCCAGCTGCTGTGGACAATCTGAAGCAGCTCCATATCCCATACCTCAGATTAAAACAAAAACACACTCATATGACGTTTTTAAAGAAACCAAAACTTCTCAGTACATGCCCCACTTCCCACAACTTAGTTTTGTGGCAGGCTTTCACTGCGTGTACATGGTTGGCTTGGAACTTGATGTATAAAACAGGCTGGCTTTGAACTCAGAGATGTACCTGCCTCTGTCTCCATGTGCTAGAATTAAAGGTGTGCACCTATCTTTTTGTCTTTTTTTTTTTTCTTAAAAAGATTTGTTTATTTATTATGTGTATAGCATTCTGCCTGCAGGCCAGAAGAGATGGTTGTGAGACACCATGTGGTTACTGGGAATTGAACTCAGGACCTTTGGAAGAACATTCAGTGCTCTTAACCTCTGAGCCATCTCTCCAGGCCCTCTTTTTTTTTTTTTTTTTTTTTTTTTTTTTTGGTTTTTTTTAAAGTTTGTGTTTATGTGTATGGGTGTTTTGCCTGCATGGATCTCTGTATGCCACAAGTATGTCTAGGTCCCCCAGGGCCAGGAGACAGCATTGAGTTTCTGATGACTAAAGCTACAGAGAGTTGTGCAGGTAGGTGCTGGGAATGGAACATGGGTCCTCTGAAAGAGCAGCAGTTCTACACTGCTGAGCCGTCGTTTCAGCCCTAAACCCTTTTTCTTTATAAACCACTCAGACTGTGGTGTTCCCTTATAGCTATAGAAAATAGAGCAGTGTACCCTTTAGCAGTTCATGAAACACATCAAAGTGAAAAGTCGAACAAAGGCACATAAAGTGCATAACAAAGTCCTGGTGCTCTGTGATAAGCCAGGGCCTTGTCACTGTCTTTAGTATTTTAAGCCAGGTCACAGGCTTCAGCTTGCCCATGCTGGGTGCTGGTCAGAAGCCTAAGTCATTACACACCTGTTCTTCTGTCGGGGCCCACAGGGCACATTGGGAGAGTAAATGTGGCCTGTAAGGGCACCGTGACAAATAGCCTCTGGTTAGCAATAGCAAAACTTACAGGAATTTCCTCAGGCCACCGCAGTAGGTCAAACCCAGGGCCTTGGGCTCAAATGGCAAGCAATTGATGTCCCACCGAGTCAAACAACTAGCCCTAGAACATCTGATTTTTGAGAGAAACCACAAGTCTGGGTTTTGGATAAATGTCACGATTGTTTATTTTGAGACAAGGTCAAGCAAGGACTCATATAGCTCAGAGTAGCCACCTACTCATGCCTAGTCTCCTTACTCAACCTCCTAAGAGCTGATGTCACAGGGCTTTGGGGATCTTGAGAATTGGCTCAGCCACAGAGAAACCACAGACCCAAGATGCGTGGGCTTGTGTAGACCGAGGGGAGAGTAGTTAGGATTCTTTTCTTAGCTGCCCGAAGTAGTGGAGTCCGGATTTACCCAGCAGCATCGCTCCTGCCCAGGGTCACATCACCATTCCTCCCCTCCTCTCCCTGTGCCCTCTTTGGTCCCCAGAAGAATGTCTTTGTCCCACCCAGTGGGACATCTGAGCATCTGAGCATCGTTGGCGAGCAGATCTGGGAGGTCCCGTCGAGGAGGTGGGTTTGTGTGTACAACAACCTGACTCATAGGTGTGAGGAAGACGGGGTCCTGGCGTCGCACAGCCTCTGGCCACCTCAGTCTTCGGGCTGAAACGACCGGTTGTTCTCAGCCTTTCCCTCTGACCTGCTACCCCGGGCATTGTTTTCTGTTCTCCAGCGTTGTAGGTGGCAAGCAAAGAACGCCTGGGTTCTGGCTGCTCGCCAGGACCGTGACCTTCGGCCCTTCGGGCCACTGAGCGGCCGCGCCTCCTGGACGGGAGGAGAGGACGCCTGGTTCCTCTGGCTGCTCGCCTCCTCCTCCGCCATGGGCTCGCGCAGCTCCCACGTCGCGCTTATTCCCGACGTGGACCAAATTCGCAGAGAGACTGGCTGTGAGTGTTTGGGGTGGGGTGGAGTTGGGGGGCAGCCCAGTAGTTCGTAGGCGGGTACAGGAGAGACTTAGAGTAGTGTGTGTGTGTGTGGGGGGGGGGGCGTCACCGGAATAGAGCTTGATTATCCCCGGATAGCAGAGACTTAGAGGGTTTGGAGTCTGAGCCCGGGAATTCGCGCCTGTGGAGCTGGGAAACCGAGACCCGGGCGTTCGTTCGGGATCGCAGGGACTTAAAATCCTTGAGTGCCAAGTTTGAGGCTGCCCGGGTGGCTGGACCAGATTCCATCCTCGAGCTTGGATGGAGGCTGCAGAGGGCTGACTTTCGATGCCAATGCCTGGACTCTGGGAACCTCCTGGGTTCTCCTCGAACCAGTGTTTCCTTGAGTCAAGTTCCCTCCAGCCCAGTCCTTCTCGCAAGGTAACGACCCTCCCTCCCTGCATCCCCACCGGTTAGCCTCTTCCTTATGGTAGAGGCCGCGGTGAGCGAGGGGAGGTGGAAGACGCTGTTATCTTGGTGGGTGGAAGGGTAGATTAGAGATCAGTCCTCCTGGTTCCCCGCCCAGGTCCCCTGGGCCAGGATTCTGCAGCGCACCCCAACGCGCACAGAATCTGGCGATAAGGATCTGCGAGTCCTCTGCGGGCTCATCCTACCTCCCTCTCTCCCGCAGTCTCACAAGCCAGCCTGCTCCGCCTCTACCACCGGTTCCAAACCCTGGACAGGGAGGAAAAGGGCTTCTTAAGGTGAGCAGAACAGATCTAAGACCTCTGGCCTCTGTTGCTCTGGCCCCACCCCTCTCTCTGATACCTCCACCTGCCTCCTTTGCCTCACTGCTTTGTCTTCACAGCCGCCTAGACCTCCAGCAGATCGGGGCGCTGGCTGTGAACCCCCTGGGAGACCGCATTATAGACAGCTTCTTCCCCAACGGGTAACTCTCCGCTGGGGAGACGGATGTGGGTGGGAGGAGAGGCTACAGATGGTGGCAGTCAGGGTGTCCATTTGCCCTTCTCCATCCCTGGCCCTGTAGGAGCCAGAGAGTGGATTTCGCAGGCTTTGCCAGGGTCCTGGCTTATTTTCGACCGGTAGATGAAGAAGATCCAACATTCCGAGACCCTAAGCAACCTGAACCCCTGAACAGCAGAATGAACAAACTGCGATGTGAGTGTGTGTGTGAGATCTGCTCAAGTGAGACACCTCAGGTTTACCCACAGCAGGGAGAGGCCCGGGAACCTCTCACTCTGTGGTGAGCCTGATGAGGAGCCTCACAGGTCTCTTCTCTTTCCCCAGTTGCGTTTCAGCTCTACGATCTGGATCGGGATGGGAAGATCTCCAGGAATGAAATGCTACAGGTTAGGAGAACACAGCTCCATCAGATGTGATGTGGGCAGGGCAGGACGGTTAAAGGAAGGGAGAGAGGTGGGGCTCGGGGACTGGGGCTTGCAGAGGATTGTGTGTTAGGTAAGACACGGGAATGGATGGGGTTGGGTGTGGATTAGTTAGAAGGGGCGGGGAAGGAAGTAGGCATGAGATTGAGTTCGGAGTCTCAACTTGGGGGTAATTTGGCTTCTTGAGTGAACATTTGCTGATACCTAGAGATGCTTGGTTGCCAGAGATCACACAATGGATGTTTATTTGGGATGGGCCAGGAATACTGCTATACATACCCAAACAGGAAAAGCGTTCCACACCAAGAAGTTAGCTAGGTGGAGAGTGAGGTGGGGTGGAGTGGACGACGGACACAATCAGGTTATAAGGTTTAGGTGCAGCTGTGCGTTGTCACATGGAAGATTAGACAGTGATGTAGTGTGTGTGGGATGCTTGCTACAGGCTACAGGGGAAATTGAGTTTGATGGTGAAAGTGAGTAAGAAAAGTTTGGTCATGGCTTACAAGGTGAGGCGAGCAGGGCCTCTGCCTCTCTTCTTCTCTCACCTCCCAGGTTCTCCGACTGATGGTTGGGGTCCAGGTGACAGATGAGCAGTTGGAGAGCATCACAGACCGCACAGTGCAGGAAGCCGATGAGGATGGTGATGGGGCCGTGTCCTTCCTGGAGTTCACCAAGGTTAGGAGGCAGTGGGATCAGGAGTTCTTAGGAAAGAAAGGCATGGGAAATACAATTCACTGGAGGACTGGAGAGGCCTGGGGCACACTGAGGGGTGCTAGGACTCCAGGGGAGGAGGTCAGATGCCTAGGGCTGAGGGTCAACCCTCTTGACTGGACCACACCCATCTCTCCCCAGTCCTTAGAGAAGATGAACATCGAGCAAAAAATGAGCATCCGGATCCTGAAATGAATGCCCCACCCCCACCCCGATGCCCTTGGCTCATGCAGAGCTCCGTGGGGCTCCCTGGAGGCAGGATCCCATAAGCCACATTTTACTTTGAAACTTTTATTTAGAGTCAGGAAAGGGAGTTGGAGGGATGTGTGCTGAGGTCTCATCTGGGCTCAGGTTTGTGAATCAGGCAGTGGTTTGGTCGCAAGTGCCTGAAAACCCAACCCAAAGTGACATGAGTAAAAAAGTGGGAAAAAAAATTGCATGGCTCATGTAATTAGACATTCCAGGGGTAGTTACCTTTAGGCACAGCTGGATCCAAGGACAAAAATAATGTCACCAGGATTGAGTTTTGTCACCTGCACATCTCAGCTCAGCTACCTTCTTGCATTGGCATCATTCTTTCCTTGTGCAAGAAAGGGTCACCAGCACCCCAGATCACATCCTTATCACCCACTAACCCAGAGGGAAGAGACTTCTCACTCCAAGAATGCCAATCAGGCAGCATCATTGACCCAGTTGGGGTCTTTTCTCTATCTCCAGGGAAATGGAACATTTTACTTGGCCATGCTTGTCTCATATAATAATTCCAAAACTCCGAAATAAGGCCTGAAGACTTAGGAAAGAGTGAGAAGTAGTTGCTTTAAGGAAAATGAAGTAATGTTATCCCAAAAGTGTGTGTGTGTGTGTGTGTGTGTGTGTTCGCAAGCTCAAGGGCATGCATGTGCACGTGTGTTTCAGTTTCTGTTGGATTTTTCTCAGGCAATGTGGATGATGCTTCTTCTTATTGCTTTGTTGAGCAAATTGGGGGAACCTCGAAAATTGGACTCTAGAATGTGTTTTCTTTGATCCTCTGGATGAAAGATAATGTGATGGGGTTGATAGCTGGAGGGAGGGTGATGTACAAATAATAAACCATACATATTCTCCTAGAGTGTGTAATTACTCCAAGTTTTGTAGAACAGTTCTGTTGTGTTTATGGTAAGATGTTCAAACATTGACAGACTGCAGAATAGAGTATAAAAGTCACACTGAGGCAGAATAGAAAGACAGGAAAAAAACTGAAGGGACACAAGAAGGGAAGACAGACCCTGCAGAGAGTGGCTGAAGTCTCTCACAAGCTGAGTCAGGAATTCCAGCAAACAGAGAGAGGTGAGGGGGAGGAGGGGAGGGAGGGGAGACAGGGAGAGAGAGAGAGAGAGAGAGAGAGAGAGAGAGAGAGAGAGAGAGAGAGAGAGAGAGAGAGAGAAAGAGAGAGAACTGTGGAATTTTCTTATTCAGAGACTATTGCTTTTATATAGAGGTATTTCAAATAACTAAGTTAAAGTAGGGGCCAGAGAGATGGATCAACTATTAGCACTCATCACTCTTTCAGAGGACCCAGGTTCTGTTCCTGCCACCCACATTAGATGGCTCAGAACGGCCTGTTACTCAAGTTTCAGGGAATTTAATGCCTTCTTATGGCCTTCACAGGTACTACATGTGGGTTGTACATATAGACAAGCCATCACAAATACACACAAACAAACAAACAAACAAATTAAAGTTAAAATAGCAATGAAACATGGTTAGGCTTGAGCCTGTGTGACCTTCCATTATTGTCTTACTCTTTCCCAGATATCCCCTGGGAGACTGTAAACCTTTGCTCATGCTAAATACATGCCAACTTCCTGTGTAACTCCTTGGACTTAAGGTTTTACCTAATCCCCTGTAACCCTATCCCATGTACCTCAGGAGCCACCCTATGATCTCATTTAAATGCTTTATAAATCTTTTAAGGTGTAACTTTCAAGCCACAAAGATGGCTGTGATAAAGATGCTGACTCATAAGTTTCTTGACAGGTGCACACCCACATCTGGGCGATTCTTATCATTACCTTGAATGACTCCTCTGTACTCTGACACACCCTCCCACCTCCTGCTTAAACCTATGTTTTTATTTTTTTAAAATATATTTTATTACTTTATTCATGTTACATCTCAATGGTTATCCCATCCCTTGTATCCTCCCATTCCTCCCTCCCTTCCATTTTCCCCTTACTCCCCTCCCATATGACTGTGACTGAGGGGGACCTCCTCCCCCATATATGCTCATAGGGTATCAAGTCTCTTCTTGGTAGCCTGCTATCCTTCCTCTGAGTGCCACCAGGTCTCCCCATCCAGGGGATGTGGTCAAATATGGGGCACCAGAGTTCGTGTGAAAGTCAGTCCCCACTCTCCACTCAGCTGTGGAGATTGTCCTGTCCATCGGCTAGATCTGGGTAGGAGTTCGAGGTTTACTGCACATATTGTCCTTGGCTGGTGCCATAGTTTGAGCAGGACCCCTGGGTCCAGATCTGCCCGTCATAATGTTCTTCTTGTAGGTTTCTAGGACACTCTGGATCTTTCTATTTGTTTTATTTTAAAAATCTCTTCCCAAGGGGCTGGAACAATGAGTCAGTGGTGAAGAGCACTTGTTGCTCTTGCAGAGGACCTGGGTTCGGTTCCCAACACCTACATAGTTACAGGCTCACAACAACCTGTAACTCCAGTTGCAGAGGACCCTACACTCTGGCAGCCTGAACAGGCACATGGCATGCATGTGATACATTTATAAATAGGCAGGAACTCACACATGAAGACGAAGTAAATAAACCTTTAAAAAATCTCTTCCCAATAAACTCCAATTCTGCGTTATACTGGCTTATTCTGAAATTCTTTTCTATAGGAAAGTCACTTAAAATGTATTTGAAATTTTTGTTTTTTGTTTTTTTGAGACAGGGTTTCCTCTGTGTAGCCTTGGCTGTCCTGGGCTCACTTTGTAGACCAGGCTGGCCTTGAACTCACAGCAATCCGCCTGCCTCTGCTTCCCCAGTTCTGGGATTAAAGGTGTGTGCCACCATGCCCAGCTCAAAATGTATTTGAAATTTAAAGGAAATTACTTATCCTGTAAATGGAAAAAAAAAAAAGAAAGAAAGAAAGAAAGAAAAGAAAGAAAGAAAGAAAGAAGAAAGAAAAAACAGCATCAGCTGAGAAGGGATTTCCCAGAGAAAAAATGGAAGGGCACTAGAACTGTCTTGAGTTTCCCCTGCGACTACAGAGAGAAGTTGTGGCTGTTCTGGAATTGTCTGGAAGAACCTATGTGCATATCCTGAAGAAGAATTCCTCAACCCTCCTGCCTCGACTTCCTTAGCGTTGGATTACAGGCCTGCCAACATTCTTGTCCACAGAAGAGACTGTAAAATTAGCATGACTTAAAGTACATTGAGGTTCAGACTCTGCAAGCTTCTTAGGAAAAAGGGAGTCCATTGCACCTCCCAGCTTGAGGGTGCAGTCCATCATGGTGGGGGTGGCCTGGTGGTGGGAGCCCGAGGCAGCTGTTCACACTGACCCCGCAGTCAGGGAGCAGGGAGAGATGGATTTTGTCTTCATCTTGTTTTCTTTTGTTTTGTTCAGTCCAGAAACCCTGCCCATGGAAGGATGCCAACATTCAGGGTGTGTCTTCCCACCTCAATTAACCTAACCTAGATAACCAATGGTGGACATGTCCAGACATTTGTTTCCATGGTGGTTCCAAATCTCACCAATCAAGACTAGCCATTTTGGGCTGGGTTGTGTGGTGCACACCTTTAATCCCAACATTAGGGAGGCAGAGACAGGCAGATTGCTGTGAGTTTGAGGCCAGCCTGGTCTACAAAGAGAGTCCAGGACAGCAAAGGCTACACAGAGAAACCCTGTCTCGAAAACAAAACAAACAAACAAACAAAAAAGACTAGCCATTTTAGCCTATTAAGCCTGCGTTTGAACCTGTGTGCCTTTCCTTGCCTGCTGGACCACCGGTACCTGAGCATGCCATTGCTTCTGCTGTGTGGGGGAGTGCCAGTGCCCTGCAGGAATGCTGTGTTGTCTTCCCCCAGGCCTGCTTTATCTCAGCTGAGGCCCTCACTCCCATCTGTAAGGTTGGACTCTGGCCTGAATCAGTTAAAATTCCTTCCCTGTTAACTGGCCTATGAAAATAGAAATTTATTGGTTTGGAAATTTGAAAGGGAAGTCCAAAGGTGGCCCCGGCAAAGGAGTGTCCCAAGGCCTTGAGGACACCATCAGAAATGAGAGCTTGTGTTGGCTTCATTTCTGAAGCAGCAATCAATCTCTGTCTGTTCCTCCTAGGTCCCAGGGCTGACTCTCCCTGGGCTGCCTGCCCACTGCAATATGGTAAAGGGAGCACTCTGATTGGCTAAACCTGGTCACTTGCTTTCTGCACACTTGACTGCAGTCAATCCTACTTGAACTTTTAGATGCAGCCTGGGTGTTGACTCTTCAAGGTCACGTCACAATGCTGTTCCTAGAAGGGAAAGGCGGCACACTGCGTAGGTGCACTCGATAGAGAACCAGGAGAGAGTTTTTGTTTTCCCCACAAATACAAGACTTACTGACAAGTAGTGGCTTAAAAAAGTAAGACTCTTATCTCGTACTGTAAGCTGCCTCTGATGCTAGGCAGACTTAAAGTTACTGAGTGACTCAAAAAATACTTTTATGGACCGAAGATGCTCTATCCTCACATCTGCCAACATGTCAGGTTTTGAGTCTCAGGTTTACTGAGTCATCAGTCCGTGGCAGCTTCTGTCGCTCTCATCGTCTCAGGCTCACAGGACAGTGAGAACATGAGGTACATTAGCCAGTTTTTATTGCCATGATAGTTTACTTGAGAATGTCAGTTAAAAGGAGGAAAGACTTGCATGGACTGACACTCTCAGGGGTTTCTATCCGCGGCCGCCTGGCCCTGTTGCTTTCGGTCTGTGGAAGGCCGGGCACCATGGCGGGGAGTGAGAGGGTACAGAGCCGCTTACTACTGATAGACTCCAGCTTCAAGGGCATCACCACAGTGACCCACTTCCTCCAACCAGGCTCCACCTCCTGACAGATCATTAAGCTTTGAATTTATCAGTGGGTTAATCCACAGGTTAGGCCAGAGCTCTGACGATCCAAGGTCTTTTCAAATGTCTATCAGCGGCAGCCATGTGAGCTGTTGAGGGCATCTATGGTACAGACTACAGCAATGTGCTTAGCTGCATGTCCCTAACCTCTCCCTCTATTCTGATCATTGAGGGAACAACCGTTTCCTGGAAGAGCCATCCTCTTCTGCTGCCGTTGACGGCACAGAGCCAGAACCCTACAGCTACAACAGAAGCCTGGGCGTGAGAATCTCCGTCTTGGTTTTGAGACTCGATCATGAGGCTTTAACCAAAAGCGCCACAAAAAGGGGGAAAATAGCAGCCGTGTTGTATATTGTCTTAGTTTGCTTTCTGTTGCTAGGATGGACCCCAATGACTAAAAGCAATTTGGGGAGGAAAGAGTTTATTTCATCTGCGAAATCTCAGGCCACACTCTATCACTGAGGGAAGTCAGGACAGGAACTTGGAGGCAGGAACTGAAGCAGACATGGAGAGACACTGCTTGCTAGCTTGTCCTACGGGCTCATGTTTATCTGTCCTTCTATCCAGGGGTAGTACCATACACATCAATAATCAATAAAATACCCCACAGATTTGCCTACAGCCCAGTATGAGACATTTTCTTGATTGAGGTGCCCTCTTCCCAGATGACCCAAGTCCATGTCAAATTGACAAAAAATTAAATATATATACTTATTTTACTTTTATTAATGTGTGTCTGTGTGTTGGGGTGTGCTCATGTGTACGTGCATGCATGTATGCACGGCCCCTAGGTTTTGCTAAGTGTGGCAACAGCAAAACCCCAAGCACCCTGAACTCTCAGTGGCTCACACTGTAATTTTATTGCCTATTTCCTGTGGAAGCTCTGTGCTGTTATTCATTGCGGGCAGTTGTGACTCTGCTCCATATTTCTGTCTTTGGGGCAGACTCATCATACCACCTCCAGGTAAAGGGAAGACCAGAAGAACAGAAGAGCCTCAGGAAACACCAGCTCTTTAGATTATGTTTGGTCAGACAGGACTCCTGCCTAGTTGGTGAAAACTTAGCAGAGTAAAGCAGCTGCCATTTTGTTATATTTAAGGAATTGGCGATTGGGGATTTGGCAAGCATCTTAGTTACAGTTCTGCTGCTGTGAGGAGACACCGTGACCAAGGCAACTTAGAACAGGAAGCATTTAATTGAGGGCTTATAGATTCAGAGCGTGAGTACATGACCATCACAACAGGGACGGCGACAGGTGGGCAGGCACAACTCTGAAGCAGTAGCTAAAAGCTTACATCTGGGGACAAAGAGCGCGAGACTGCTGCTGGCATGGGCTTTTGAAACCTCAAAGCCCGCCCCCAGTGACACACCTCCTCTAACAAGGCCACGCCCCCTAATCAAACAGTTGGGAATGGAAGATTCAAATCTATGAACCTATGGGGGCCATTTTTCTTCAAACGGTCACAGAAGGGCTCAGATGAGCCTGGGCTCCATGTAGAATTGACGTCAGTCATGGTACTGTTCAACTGTCAGGCTACTCTGGAGGGTTTTCAACATGTGGGTCATGGTGGGAGGGGTCAAATGACTCATTCACAAGGGCCACCTAAGACCATCAGAAAACACAGATATTTACATTACTATCCATAGCAGGGGCTGGAGAGATGGCTCAGCAATGAAGAGCACTGTCTGCTCTTCCGGAAGTCCTGAGTTCAATTTCCAGGCAACCACATGGTGGTTCACAACGGGGATCTGATGTCCTCTTCTGGCATGTAGGTGTACATGCAGATAGAGTTCTTATATACATAAAAAAAAGACGACTTATGTGGAGGACCTTTCCCATCAGTTTCCAGAAGTTTCCTTAACTCCGTGAGTTCAAGGCCAGCCTGGTCTACAAAGTGAGTCTAGGACAGCCAAGGCTACACAGAGAAACCCTGTCTTGAAAAACAACAGAACAAAACCAAACCAAACCAAACCAAACCAACAACAACAACAACAACAACAAGGTGACAGAGAACTCCAACCTGCTGCCCCTTCAGGCTCTGCCCAGTCTACCGTCTCTTCTCAGGCAGCCATAGCTAAGAACTGAGCAAGATACTAGGGCTACTGACCTCTTGTTGTGGGCTCTCTTTGGCAGGGGATTTTTGTTCTAGAATTCTCTTTTGGGCTGCCTGAAACTCTGCTAGATTCACATCACTGCCTGAGATCCTCCCTGGCCAGTCCTGCTTGCTCCACATTTGACTTTTCATGGTTTTTCAATAAGTATCTACTCTCTTAAATGTCTTCTGCGTTATTCATTTTATTATTTTACTATACCCTTACACATTAGAGCTCAGAATCAGCCCAGTAAATGTGAAAGGAAGTGATTTAGAGAAAAGTGTACACACGAATATTAACACTGAAGTATAATCTTTCCTTAGAACCTAAGTAAAGCACAATGTGTCGGAAGTCGGTTGGAGCTCTTATTTGTCTGTTTCCTGTTGCTGCAACAAAACATACAAAGCTGAGTATTTGTAAAGAGAAGAGATGTATCTGGCTCATAATAGTGGCTGAGAGGCTGAAAGATCTAGGCTCTAGATGAGCGGAAAGGGACTGAGTGTGTCTTAGAGGGAGAGAGAGCAGTTAACACATGGAGACAGGAAGCCAGGGACCTGGCAATGACCTCCATCTTCTCATAACTCACTCTCACAGGAGCTAACCAAGCTTTTGAGAGAATTCCATTAATTCCAGTGCAATTCCAGTGACCCAGCCACTTTTAGCTAGGCAGAACCTCTTTAAAAATATTTCTTTTTATTTGTGTGTATGTATGTGTGCCTGGCACACAAAGGCAGTGCCCATGGAGGCCAGAAGAGGACACTAGATTCCTTGGAGCAGGTTGTGAGCCATTTGACATGGATGCTGGGAACAGAACTCAGGTCCCCTGGAAGAGCGGTAGCTCATTTGAAACTGGATGAAGTGACCATTATGGGACTAGTTAAAGATGAAATGATAAATTAATCAAACTAGATGGAAGTTGTGCCAAATGATACTATAAATAGTATTTATTATTGTTAAGGAGCAAGGTGGGGGCTGGGAAGAAAGCTCCATGGGTAAAGTGCTTGCTATGCAAGCATGAAAATCTGAGGTTTGACTCCCCAGCATCATGCCAAAAGCGTGGTGCAGCAGACCACACCTGCATTCCAGTGTTGGGGAGACAAAGTGGGAGTATTCCTCAGACTTGCTAGGCAGCCAGCCTAGCTGAGTCACTGAGTTCGAGGCTCAAGGAGAGACCATCTCAAAAAATAAGGTGAAGAGTGATCGAGAAAGACACCCAGTGTCAGCCTCTTGCTACCACATGCACATACTCACAGGTACATGTATCATGTATATACATGGCATGCACAAATCTCTCTCTCTCTCCCTCTCTCTCTCTCTCTCTCTCTCTCTCTCTCTCTCTCTCTCTCTCTCTCTCCCTGTGTCTTTCTCTTTGGCTCTACATATGTTCAACACCTTTTATGGTGATGTGTCAGGGAGCCATTTGCATTTCAGCAGTCCCCTAAATTCTCTGGATATCCAAATTAATTACCGCTGTGTAAACTTTGCTTGCCAATATTCTCCGACTGGTCTAATAAAGTAACTGACGGCGTACAGCCAGGCAGAAGAGAAGTAGGCAGGGCTTAGGTTCTTGGGCTTGGGGTCAGAGAGGGACCACGGGGTTGCGGTGGGGTGGGGTTGGGTAGGGTGGGGGATGGTGGTGGGATAGGCGGAGGTGGGGGGTGGTGACGTGGGAGGGATGGGCAGGGGGAGGGGAGTTGGAGGGGCAGGTGGGTGGGCAGGGAGGGGGGAGGGTAGCAAGAAGAAGGAAGAAGACAGAGGAGGAAGGAGCTCACTATTAGACAGGATTGACAAGGAGGATGTGGCCAAGAGAAGTTTGCCCTGGGGACAGACTGATGGGGCAGAAGCCACCCGGGAGTCATCAGATTGGCAAGAGACAGGCTTATGTGGGTTTTAAAGTAGTAGGATTAGAATAGCTTAGAACCTGCCTGGCATAGTGCCTACAGCTTAATATTAAAATCTCGTGTGTTCCTGACGTTTACCTGGGAACTAATACGGGAAAAGGTGGGGTAGACATTTCCCAATAGATGTAAGGAGTGAAAAGTGTCAAACTAACCCCTCACCCCCACCTCCCACCCCTGCCCCAGGTCCTCTGAGATATAAGCTTTCTTCGAACTCCTCCCAGCTCGATCTCTGACCATGCATTTCTACTGAAGTTCTTAGGGTGTTAAGTTCTGTGGTGCTTGCATAGGCTGTGTGTTATCTCTCACTGACTCTGGCTCTCTCTAGGCTTGGACTATCTCCTCCATGCCCAGCCTTTGACTCCACATATGTTCAACACCTTTTCTGGCACTGTGTTATGGAGTTTACAGCTCAGTAGTCCCCTAAACTCTCTGAACATCAAAATGAATTACCTAGGAAACTTAAAATAAATCTTTGGGCTTTACCCAAAAAAAAAAAAAAAAAAAAAATCTATGTTATAATTCCAGAGTTAGGACCAAGTATTTTGCATATTATTTGGTTATAGAGGTGTCTGCCTGTGGCAAAGGCCCTGCATTGTAACGCTGTACAGTGAATTTCTATGGTTTTATATTGCTTCAGTGTCCGGCTTGCTAGTAAGTTTAGCTCTCTCCTCTCAGAAACAAGGCCTCCTCCTTGACACTGTTTCCCATCTCCTCTCTCTTCCCAATTCTTCAATGTAGTTGATACAGACATCTTCGATCTGCAGCTATCTCCCAGTGATCCATCTCTCTGTAATGGCTAGATGCTAGTCCATATCTGCAGCACTAACTGCCCAGATATGCTAAAGCCCCTCTTCCTAGTAACAGCTGGCTCTGTGGAGCTCATACCAAGTGGAATGCTCCAAGGGAAGCCACACTGAGTAATTGACCTATCAAAGGCTTCTTTCCACGAATTTATCTCATTCTCGCTCCCTCCAGTTCGTGGCTGAACACCCAGACTTTACATCTGCCCTTTGGAACCTCTGCTTCTGTGACTCTGTGAGCAATAAGATGCTTTGGTTGACTCAGGATGCTGACAATATGCACAGGCTTTCTGGGAGGAGGTACCTACTCACAGATTGGACACTTAAGCATTGGGTGGTCTCCCAGGATAAAGGAGTGTCCCACAAAAGGCACATTCTAGAAAGGTACGGTCACCTCCATGGGAGTCCTTATGAGGGAAGGGCAGGGATTTGTAGGAGAGAGGTGGGGAGGGGAGGAGAAAGAGATGGAGGAGAAGGAGGAGGAGGAGGAGGAGGAGGAGGAGGAGGAGGAGGAAGTGAAGAGCTCCTTAAGTGATGGTGAAGAGCTAGCTTAAGACCAAATTAGAGATAACCACATAGTTTACAACAAAATGCCTTCATATTGTGCTTAGCGTGCTCCCTGGCTCCTAAATGGCTGTTGGTGCACGGGGACATGCTTTGAGTGGATTCCCTGAGTGGATGCTGTGCGTCCGTGATGCAGAGCACTGCTACCTTTTGTCTTTGTAGGGTGTCTCTCAAAAGTCCCCAAACCAGGTGGGTCCTAGGCATTCCCAGTGCTCTTTGGAATCCGACAATTTCCAGGCTTCCTAGGGAAAAGAGGGCTGCCAAGTTCAACAAGCAAGACCAGGACAGGAAACAGCAGTTACAGTGAAATTGGTTGTATTTTCAAAGTATTGCTTGGCTACAGTGTCTGGCATTGCTTACTGAGAGCCTGATGGGGGAGGGGCACCCCCTCTGAAGGACTGTCAGGAAGATGCTGAGCCAGTAGGAGGCGCTGTTGGGTGTGAGAGAGCCACATTCGGTCCATTCACTTGGGAACAGAACCTGTGGAGACTGCGGGACCTCCCAGCCTGACAAGGGAAGCGCTGTCTTTAGCGGGGATGGGGGGGTCGGGGAGAGGAGGGCGGGGGGGGGGGACTGGCAGACAGACAGACGTCAATAGCTTACTAGCAGTGGTCAATGGGGACATGCGATCCCTACGTGGTGGCTGACCCTACTTCTGTGGCTTTGTCCTTTGATCTTGTTGAGATCCATCGGGACATCTAGGGCAGATGGTTGCCAACAAATGTGATCAACTGGAACCACAAACAGAGACTGCTGGTCACAGCAGAGACTACTGTACAGCCACCAGGGGCTGGCCAAGGAAATGCAGAGGGAGGACATTAACTCCTCAGCAGCTGTGATGGCTGCTCTTGGTTGTCATTTTGATTACATCTGGAAGAAGCTAAAACTTAAGCTGCTGGATAGTCCTATGAGGAGTTTTCTTCCCCTTAATTAAATCATTTGAAGTAGGAAGACCCACTTTGATCCGGATCAGTTGAGGTGGGAAGATGCATCTTTCATCTGGGCCTCACCACGGAGGAGGCCTGCTCTCTTTGCTTTCAGTCTCTCCGGCAAGTCCATCCCTTCACTGGTATTAGACCAGCTGGGACATTCAGCCCTACGGACTGAACAACTACTGGATTTTTGGACCTTCCCTGGGTAGACAGCCATTGCTAAAGTAGCTAAACCAGAGTTGTAAGGCATTCTTTGTGTGTGTGTGTGTGTGTGTGTGTGTGTGTGTGTGTGTGTGTGTGTGTGTGAATATATATTTACTCTGCAAGTCCTGTTCCTCTGTTCCTCTAGAGAATCCTGACTAGCTGGGCGTGGTGGCGCATGCCTTTAATCCCAGCACTAGGGAGGCAAAGGTAGGTGGATTGCTGTGAGTTCGAGGCCAGCCTGGTCTACAAAGTGAGTCCAGGATAGCCAGGGCTACACAGAGGAACCATGTCTTGAAAAACAACAACAACAACAAAAAGGGAGAGAGAGAGAGAGAGAGAGAGAGAGAGAGAGAGAGAGAGAGAGAGAGAGAGAGAGAGAGAGAGATCCCTGACTAATACAGCTGCCTAGAAAGAAAACCATATTAAAGATTTTACCTAAGAGAAAAGAAAGTTGGAGGAGGGATCTAGAGTTGGGGAGAAGCTCTCGAAGTCACCCTGGATTACATGAGACACTATCTTAAAGCAAAAAGAAACTTTAAATACTATAAGTCTAAATTACTTATTAAGATGTAAGTCCTCAGGCATAAGGAGGGAAAAGAAAACTTAATAAATTATATATATTTAATAGGCTGTTTAAAATACATAATAAATGAACTGTATATGTATAACTATAATATATAACTAAATTAAAATAAATTCAAATAGTTTGATCCAATTGGTAGTTAAAAATTTATGTACTAATTTTTCTATGACAATAAATATTTAAAAAGTCACTGATTAGCTTTTATGCCTCTACAACATAGGCTGTAACTTTGCTTGTATTGGCTAAAGTGCACTCATGAACAAAATGTCGTAGGTTTTGTATTAGTCAGCTTCCCACCACTATGACAAAATACAGGAGATAATCAACTTATTAATGGGAGAAGTTTATTATTATGGCTCACAGCTTCAGAGGTTTCAGTCAATGGAACCGTGTTGATGTAGGCCTGTGATGACAGGGTTTACACAGGGGTGTCATATGGCCTGTTTACCTCATGACAGTCAGAAACAGAGGAAGTCTCAGAAATGGACTGTACCCCAATATTCTCTTCAGGAGCATGTCTCCAATGGCCTAACCTCCTCTCTCTAGACCTTACCTCTTAAAGGCTCCACTTACCTCCCTACAGTGCTGCAGGCTGGTGACCAAGGTCCTAAAGACACAGGTCTTTGGGGACACAATCAATCCAAACCTCAGCTAACAGGTGTGGGGGCTCCAATTTTATTGCTGGTTATATCTAAGGGGTACCTGTCTTGGTTACTGTTCTATTCCTGTGAGGAGATGCCATGACTAAAGCAACTTGTAAAAGAAAATATTTAAATTGGGGCTAGTCTGTGACCATTGTAGTGGGGGGCATGATGGCAGGTGTATTGCTGTAGCCGTAGCTAAGGGCTCACATTTTATTTGCTAGGTGGAGGCAGAGAAAAAGAGAGAAAAAGAGAGGAGGGGGCATTGGGCCTGGCATGGGCTTTTGAAACCGCAAAGCCCACTCTCAGTGACACACCTCCTCTACCAAGGCCACACCTTGTAATCCTTCCCAAACAATCCATTAGCTGGGAACCAAACACTGAAATACATGAGCCCATGAGGGAAATTCTCATTCAAACTAACATATTCTACTCCCTGGATCCCACAGGCTTGCAGCTATACCACAGTGCAAAATGCGCTTAGTCCAACTTCAAAAGTTCCCATAGCTTTTCACAGTCTCAAGTGTTTAAAAGACTAAAGTCTCTTTTGAGACTCAAGGCAATCTTTTAACTGTGACTCTCTATAAAGGCAAAAAGCAAATTGCATACTTCCAGCACACAATGGCACAGAATATACATTACCATTCCAAAAGGGAGTGTACTGAAGAAACACTGCACCCAAACAAGATGGAGACCCGGCAGAGAAAACTCCAAGTTCTGTATCTGTGCCCAATGTCAAAGGGCTTATTGATGGCTCTCCAGCATCACACTCCCAGCTTTGCTTCCTGCAACAGAGTTCTCTCTTGGGTTGGTTCTACCCCTCTCTGCAGCTCTCCTCGCCTGGTAACCCACAGCTCTGGCATTTTCAACATTCTTCAGGTCTCCAGTGCCATGTACGTTTCAGCTTCACAGGTTCACACAGTGGCCTCTCTGGGCGTCATACAGGGACTCCTCTCCACACAGCTGGCCTCAGTGGCCTTTCCTAACCATGGAGGAAGGTTCCACAGCCCATTTATACCTGGATCTTTCTTGATAAAGCCAGAGCTCTGTGGCTAAAGCTGCCGAGTTCTTCTGCTTGCTCAGATGGAAACCGGGCTCCCTCCAGGACTTACATTTGTATAAGCTTTGACTTGAGGATGGTTTTCTTTGTTGAATAAGCTTTGCTTTTCACAAGTTGGAAGACTAGCTGACCAGGGTCTTGCCTTGAGGGCACCACCTCTTTCTTTATTCCATTTAGCATCAAGGTTTTCTTTAAACTCCTCACCTCCTTGAACACAGGACTTGGCTCCAACATCATATTTTCTGAAGTTCTTTTTCTCCTCAAATTGTACCCTTTATATTTTTTTTTTTTTTAGCCATGATGTTCTTTTTCATTGTACGTATGCATAAGAGTGATCACTAATAACCTTGTGACATAGTCAATACTAGGCAGTCTTGAAATCTCTGCTAATGACATTAGTCCAAAATTATTCAATTTTCCCTCTGGCAGATATTTAGGACAAGGGCAAAAATCAGCCACATTTTCCACCAAAATATCACAAGAATGGTCTCTAGACCACGTTGCAATATTCCTCCCCTTTCAAACCTTTTGAGTTGGGCCTCAATAATCCATATTGCCCTCAGCCACATTTATCTTCTGAGACAGTGGGCTAAGATGGTCCTTTAAGCCTTACTTAAAGCATTTAACTTCCCTTTTCTAGTCCAAAGTCCCAAAGTTTTCCATATTTCTCCAACAAACAGCATGGTCAGGCCTGTCACAGCAATACCCAATTTGTGGTACCGACTTCTGTCTTGGTTACTGTTCTATTGTTCTGTGATGAAACGCCATGAACAAGGCAAAGTATAGAAAGCATTTAATTGGTAGCTAGCTTACTGATTAAGACAATTAGACTCTGACCATCGTGCCAGAGGATATGGTGGCAGGCAGACGGGCATAGTGCTGGAGCAGTATGCAAGCTGAGACCTTGCCATCTTATTTACAAAGTGGAGGTAGAGAGATAGACTGAGTCTGGCATGAGCTTTTGAAATCTCAAAAAGCTTACCCAGAGCAACACATCTTTTTCAACATCCTCTAAAATCATCTATTTTTATTCTTCCTAAACAGCCCACCAACTGGGAACCAAACATTCAAACATATAAGCTTTTTTTTTTTTTAAAGATGTATTTATTACGTATACAGTATGCATCAGATCACATTATAGATGGTTGTGAGCCACCATGTGGTTGCTGGGAATTGAACTCAGGACCTCTGGAAGAGCAGGCAGTGCTCTTAACCGCTGAGCCATCTCTCCAGGCCCCCAAATATATAAGCTTATTGGAACAATTTTCATTCAAATCGCCACAGTACCACTAAGTTTAAATACTTTGACTCTATAATCTTTCCATTGTGTGTATATATTGCTTATGTGCATATTTGTGTGTGTGTGTGTGTGAATGTGTGTGTGTGTGTGTGTGTGTGTGTGTGTGTGAGAGAGAGAGAGAGAGAGAGAGAGAGAGAGAGAGAGAGAGAGAGAGAGAGAATAAGCACAGGGAAGTTAAAAGACAACTGCTCTACTTTGTCGGCAACTTTTTTTGTTGCTGTAATAAAACATCATGACCAAAAGTAACTTGGGAGAAGAAAGGGTTTATTCAGCTTGTGTGTCCTGATCACAGTTCATCAGTGGGGGAAGCCAAGACAGGAACTCAAGCAGAGCAGGAACCTGGAGGCAGGAACTGAAACAGAGATCATGGAGAAATGCTATTTTAATAGCTTGCTTTTTGTGATTTGCTCAGTTTGCTTTTTTATACAATCCAGGACAACCTGCCCAGAAGTGGTACCACCCACAGTGGGTTGGAATCTCTCACAGCAATCATTAGTCAAGAAAATGCCCCACAGGCTTGCCTCTAGCCAGTCTGATGGAGATATTTTCTAAGTTGAGGTTACTTCTTCCCAGATGATCCTAGCTTGTGTCTCATTGACAGAAAGACCAACCAGCAGGACAACTTTGAATGTTATCCCTTAGGAGTTACCTACCTTTAAAAAAAAAAAATGAGACAAGATCTCTTTCTGTCCTGGAACTCACCAAGCAGCCTGGGTTAGCTAGCCAGTGAGCCCCAGGGATCTGCCTCTCTTTGCCTTCCCAGCCCTGAGATTACAAGCATGTGTCACCATGCTAGGCTTTTAAAAATGTGCTTTCTGGCGTCTCACTCAGGTCCTCATGCTTGTCAGGCAAACACATGTCTGAACTATGTCACCAGCCCAACTCTATAGTCCTAAAAAGGTAAGGAAACATGAAATAGAAAAGATAGTTTCACTTCAACTGTAGCTTTGCCCAAAACTTCCATTAGTAGCACTCATTACTGTCAAGTGCTCTGTATTGGGCATAGATTCTCTGACATAATAAATAATAAATTAAAGTGAATGCTATAGTAGGTCTTTTTCACTTACAAATTGGTTTGATAAAATGAGATCCTGTGGACTTCCCATTAAAACAGCAATTGGCTCAATATAAATTGAAATAAGGCCTTAAGCATGAAATGTTATATGAAACCTAAGCAATAACAGGTGATTACCCCCACTTCTCCATTTGACAGTTCTATTTCACTTACTCTAAAGCCTGGGAAAAATTGAACGAGAATCTTCTAACTCATTGCTATAGCCTTCAGGGCCCATCCCGTCCATCACTGACTGATCCTATTTAGTGAACAACGGGTAAGCATTTGCTTTAAAGATCGCCTGACAGGGTCTGTCTAGTTCCTATTCCAGGAGCTTCTAAACCTCTCAGCTTGGAAGGAACACAGCATCCCTTTTTAGGCCACCTGTGAGGGACCGTCACAGCTTCGTAGGCACACACGGGCCTTGCAGAATGCTTGAGCACTGTGACCTTCTTCAGGAGTACAAGTCCTATGTAATGTCATGCCACATGCTCTCCCAAGGAGATTCCTTTGGTGCACTCACTGAGGATGTGTGAGAGCAAGTTCATCTTTTAGGACTCTGGGGCTTGGGTGGAAATATATTTCACGAAGTTTACTGTTGTGGTTAATTTATAAGAACGGCCTAATAAATGTTTATTATTAGCCCTATAACTATTATTACGGTGGTATTTTCTAACCCCTTAACAATCAATGAAAACAGAGACATCTGTTATATTTTAAAAAATAGCCTTGAAGCCAGGTGTGGTGGCACATGCCTTTAATCCCAGCACTTGGGAGGCAGAGGCAGGCAGATCTTTGTGAGTTCAAGGCCAGCCTGGTCTACATAGCAAATCCAGGACAGCCAGGGCTACACAGAGAAACCCTGTCTCAAAAAACAAAACAAAAACAAAACAAAAAACACCCCCCCCCCAAAAGCCTTGGTTCACCTGGGGTAGGGCAGATACTAATCCTCCCAATCTTCCTGTCCCCACCTCATGCCATCTGCTTCTAGTAATGTCTATCGAGCTACCTCCCATCCATAATCCCAAATACTTGTTAATGTTCTTCATCTAGGCTGAATCCTCCATCCGTGATGGCCATGTACTTCTTACTCTGTCTAACCATTGCCATGGCTTCCTTCTTCTCTTCCTCTCTCTCTCCTCTTTTCTTCTTCCCAAGATCCTTCACTCCTCCAGCTCACGAACCTTTGCCACGCCTACCTTCATCCGGCCCTGCCCAGGTATCAGCTTTTTATTGGTCAAACAGGGAGGCAAGGTTACAAACATCATTTTGGGGCATGTGAGTGTCTGTTCATTTGGGCAGCAACCAGATCTTGGGGGCCAATAATTAGCATCAGAATACATAGCACCAGACCAGCCCCCAACAGTTTACTTACTGAGCTGAGCAGTCAGGCATTTCCAGTATCTTAAAAAATTCCCCCTTAGTTTGGCCACCTCTTTTTTTGCCTTCTTGAGTCTCTGAACCACGTATGGTGGTCTTTAGTTGGGTCAAGATTTGAGGTTGCAAAACTTTGTCCCCCAACCTCCTGCCGAACATTGCCTGAGCAGCAAGGATGGGCCACCCACAGGCAGCCCTGTAAGGAGAGGTTATCACAGGCCAAGTGACTCTGCACTCCTAGCTGTCCTTTATGGTCTGGGTCATGAAGAGAGCATGCCGCTCACACAGCGTGACTACTGAATTAGTTACCTTTTTAGATTACTGTGCCCAAGTACCTGACAGAATTAACTTAGGGGAAGAAGATCTGTTTTGGCTTATAGTTTCAGAGGGCCTCAGTGTCTCGTGGCAAGGAAGAAATGGTGGTGGCTCCTCCTATCATGGTGACCAGGAAACAGAGGCTGGAAGTAGGGGCTGTACTAAACCCCCAAAGGCTCACCTCTAGTGATTTGTTCTTCTCAGCCAGGACAGACTTCTTTTTTGTTTGTTTGTTTTTTGTTTTTTCAAGACAGGGTTTCTCTGTGTAGCCTTGGCTGTCCTAGACTCACTTTGTAGGCCAGGCTGGCCTCAAACTCACAGAGATCTGCCTGCCTCTGCCTTGAGTTCTGGGATTAAAGGCATGCACCACCATGCCTGGCCCAGGACAGACTTCTTAAAGTCTTTACAGTCCCCTAAAATAGTGCCCCCTGCTGGGGAGTAAGTATTCAAAACATGAGCCTGTGAGGAAAATTTTTAGATTCAAACTAACAGTAATCAAGGTCCCCAAGCTAGGATTGGAAACTGAGTTCCTGGCTTTTTCTACCTTCAGAGAGGGAGGGATCCCACATCGCAGTCCTGTGCCAGATGCCAGTGTGCTGGAGGAATTCAGCTGTCTCCCAGAGCCCGTCGCTACTTGGGGGTGAACTGAGGAACAACAAAGAAAGGTACGCAGACTGTGTGAAAGGCAGTGCTGATCACCACCAGGGAGCTCAACGGTGTACTGTTGCTTTCCACGCCTTAGCCAGGAGGTAGCTGTGTTACTTAACTGCTTTGCCCATTGCTAAGATAAAATACCTATAAAGCAACTTGGGGATGAAAATGATTGTTTTATCTTATAGGTTACTGTCTATAATTGAGGGAAGCTAGGGCAGGAGCTCAAAGCAGGAACCTACAGTAGACCCACAGAGGAATATTGCTTACTGGCTTGATCCTTCTGGCTTATTCAGCTTGCTTTCTTATATAAGCCAGGACCACCTGCCTAGGAGTGACACTACCCATAATAGTCTGGGCCATCCTAATCAATTAGCCCTTTTGAAATGAGGTAATACTTAACTCCCCCCCCCATATATGTCAGTGTTTTGTCTGCCTGCATGTCTGTGATTCACAAGCATTCATCATGCCCATAGAAAAGGGCTGCAGGTCTCTTGTACTGGAGTTACAGATGGTTTTTGAACTGCCACGTGAGTACTAGGAGTTGAACTAGAAGAGCAGCCAGTGTTCTTAATCACTGTGACATATCTTCAGCCCCTATAGTTAGTCTATCTTCAGAAAAATCACATTAGAAGAAATCAGAGCAGGCTTACCCCAAGTGGAAGTTAATTTCTCTCTCATATAAAAGTTGAAGATGGTGTGATAGCTCTGTTGTGAAAGCCTGTTAGTCTTCCAGGCTCCCTCTTCATTGGTGCTCTGCCACTCTGAGGAACTTTCTCTTTTTCATGTGGTCCAAGATCACATACAGCTTCGTCTATGTTACAGCCAACGGGAAAGAAGGAAAGGCAAAAAGGAAGGGCACACGCCTCACACTGAGGTGTATGCTGCGTGGATGTTGCTCACGGCCCTTCCTCTCACAGTGACTGCACTGACTGGAATGTAGCTGCATTGCTACCCGAGAGGATGGGAAATGAAATCTATTCTGAAGGTCCTATGTTGTAGGAAGGAGAATGACTTTAGCAGACTATTCATAGTCAATGTGGTTTAAAACTCACTCATTTAGGGAATTGCTTCTGATGGTCACCGGAAATTGGTCCACTGTAATGATGACATTGCCTTAAAATGACTTTTCTTGATCTTTACCAAGAGCTTGGTTTCCTTAAGAGCAGAGGCCATAACCACCAGAGCCTGACAGTTGCTAGGTGACCAGTACCCAAGAGAGATTTTTTCCCCAGTTCCGCTGCTTGTCTTTTATTCCATTTGGGACACATAGTGGCTTCCCTTTCCCCACAGTGGGCCCTCATACCCAGCATACACTAGAGTTATTCAAATGGAATAGTTCAGATTGCCATGAGAGTCTTAACGGCATAATTTTTCTTTTTAGAGTTTCATTCATATTGCTTGCTTTTATTCCACAGAGAAGTTAGTGGTCAATGTATTTTTATTCTTTTGCCTTTTATGAGTAATATTTATAGTTGTTTTTATTTTCACATTTGGGGGCTACAAACCTCATCAGCACCACAGCAGGCTTTCTTGGGGAAAGGATATTTTCTCTATCCTCCTTTTCCTACTTCCAAAGTGTCATGTGTAATTTGTAAAAAATTTATTCACTTTACATCCCAATTGTAGTATACTTACGTCCCCTTCTCCTTCTGGTTCTATCCTCTCTCCCTCTTCCCCTTGTCTCCCCTCTCCTACTCCTCAAAAGGGGGAGCCCCCACATAGCATCCCACTGCAGAACATCAAGTCCCATCAGGACTGAGCATATCCTTTTCCACTGAGGCCAGGCAAGGCAGCCCAGCCAGAGGGAAGTGATCAAAAAGCAGGAAATAGAGTCCGTGTCAGAGACAGCCCCAGCTCCCCTTAGTAGGGGACCCACATAAAGACTAAGCTGCCCATCAGCTACATATGTGTAGGGGGGCTTGTAGGCACTAGTTCTTAAAAAAAAGATTTATTTATTTATTTTATGCATATGAGTGCTCTATCTGCATATGTGCCTGCAGAGCAGAAGAGGGCATCAGATTCCAGTATAGATGGCTGTGAGCCACCATGTGGTTGTTAGGATTGAACTCAGGACCTCTGGAGGAGCAGACAGTGCTCTTATCTGCTGAGCCACTTCTCTAGCCCCAGGCACTAGTTTTTAAACTATTTCATGTGGGGTTCCTTAATGCCTCTGCCTCCCTCCCACCCCCTTGAACCTGGGTAGGAGAGAAAGACGCTTATAAGAGACAGGGGATGAAGAGCTCTTTTTTTGTTTTTATTTTATTTCATTTATTTATTTATTTATTTTTGATGTAGAGCTCCTTATACTTACTTCTGGTTGGTTAGGGCTGTTAGGTTCTTTGGAAGAAATGCCATTCTTAGTCCTCAGGATATCCAACAGTCCAGCTAAACAGCAAACACAGCAGAAGGGTGACCCAGCAACAGCATAGGGAGCCTTCTCTGGGCTTTCGTATTTGTACTCTTTCAGAGTCGGCAGAATAAACTATCTGTAGCTGGCAAACACCACACCCCTCTCTGAGTTGCTGATAATGGCACGAGGCAATTATAGTTAACAGTTGTGGATAAACTAAAGCAACCCCATATCCCACACTTGGGGTTAAAACAAAAACATGTTTACATAACATAACTAAGTTTTTAAAAAAATATTATTAATTTACTATGTATACAGTACTCTGCTTGCATGTACACCAGAGGAGGGCACCAGATCTCACCATAGATTTCTATGAGCCACTATGTGGTTGCTGGAAATTGAACTCAGGACCTCTGGAAGAGCAGACAGTGCTCTTAACCTCTGAGCCATCTCTCCAGCCCCATAACTGAGTTTTTAAGAAACCAAAACTACCACTATAGGGTCCTGGTCCAGTCCCTGCATATGGTTCTTGCTTGGTGCTTCAGTCTCTTTATGACCCCCTGGGCCCAGGTGAGTTGACTCTGTTGGTTTTCTTGTAGAGTTCTTGTCCCCTCCAGATCCTTCCCCCCACTTTTCCACAAGGCTCCCTATGCTCTGCCTAATGTTTGCCTGTGGTCTCAGCCTCTGCTTCGACCCCCTGCTGGAGCCTCTCAAAGGACAACTATGATAGGCTCCTGTCTGCAAGCATAGCATAATATTATTAATAGGTCAGGGGTTGGCTCTCTTCCTTGGGATGGGTCTCAGTTGGGTCACTAATTGGTTGGAAATTCTCTCAATCTCTGTTTTAACTTTATCCCTGCAGATCTTGTAGGCAGGGTAAGTGTTGGGTAAAAGTTTTTGTGGGTGAGTTGGTGTTCCCCTCCCTCCACTAGAAGTCCTGTCAGGCCAGAAGTTGGCCTCTTCAGTCTCCATGACCCCTGCTACTAGGCGTTTTATCTAGAGTCACCTCCCAGGAGCCTACCCTGTCCTAGGTCTCAGCAATGGACCCGCCTTCGGTTTCTCTTTTCTCTCCAGGCCCTCTGACCTCCCTTCCATGCTCTTCCTGCATCTGATCCCCACCCTCATTTCCCTCCTCACTCCCTCTCCTAGCCTGTTCCTTCCCTTTATCCACTTCTGCTGTCTGTTCTATTTCCCCTTCCGAGTGAGATTTAAGCATCCTTAAGCCCTCCTTGTTACTTGTCTTCTCGGGGTCTGTGAATTGTAGTATGGTCATCCTGTACTATATGGCTAATATCTGCTTATACGTGAGTACATACCACCGTGTCTTTCTGGATCTGGGTTACCTCACTTGGGATGATCGTTTCTGAGTTCCATCCATTTGCCTGCAAATTTCATGATTTCCTTGTTTTTAATAGCTGAGTAGTATTTCATTATGTAGATTACCACAGTTTCTTTATCAGTTCTTTGGTTGAGGGACATCTGGGTTGTTTCCAGTTTCTGGCTATTATGAATAAAGCTGCTATAAAAACATAGTTGAGCAAATGTCCTTGCATGGTGGAGCATCTCTTGGGTCATATATGCCCAGGAGTGGTAAGCTAGGTCTTGAGGTAGAACTAGTCCCAGGTTTCTGAGAAAGCACTAGATTGATTTGTGAAGTGGTCCAACAAACTTTCATCAAAGGAATTGAATGGTGAGTTTGTACATCCTATGGACATACTATACATTTAAAACTTTAAGTCAGGCATAGTGGCACACGCCTGCAATCCCAGCACTCTGGGAGGCAGAGGCAGGCAGATCTCTGTGAACCGAGGTCAGCCTGGTCTACAGAGTGAGTTCTAGGACAGCCAAGGCTGCACAGAGAAACTCTGTTTTGAAAAAGCAAACAAACAAAAAATAAAACAACAACAAAAACAACAAAACCTCAAAACAACAAAAAAGGATAAAATTTTGTTTTAAGTGATTAGCAAAGTTTTTCTAATGGTTTAATTTCTGTAAAACTATCATTTAAAATGTTATGTGTACGTATATAGTATACCAACTATAAAGACAACAAGATAGCCACTTATGGGGCTAAATCTTCTGTAAGTACGATCTCTTTTATGTTTTAATTTGTGTGTGTGCGTGCGCGTGAGTGAGCGCATGTGTGTGTATGTGTGTGTGTCCATGCATGTATGTATGTGTTTGGAGGTCAGAGGTCAATGAGGGCTGTTTTCCTCTATTGCTATCTACTTCATTATTTATTTAATTTTGGGGATTTCTTTTATTTTCTTAATGTGTGAATGTCTGTGTGTGTGCTTGTGCATGTGAGTGTAATGCTGACAGAGGTCAGAAGAGTGTGCCAGACCCCCTGGAGCTAGAGTTAACATTAGTGTTAGATTCTGAACTCAGTTCCTCTGGAAGCGAAAGCCCTTAACTCTAACCCCAACTCTCTCACTGAATCTGGAACTCATCAACTGGCTAGACAGGTTGACCAGAAAGCCCCAGGGGCTTCATGTCTCTGCCTCCACAGCACTGGGATTGCAAACACGGGACTTTACATGGGTTCTGAGGATTGAACACAGACATTGATGCTTATGTGACATATACTGTTCCACTGAACCGTCTCTCACCCCTCCCCTCTTAGTTTTTACATTTATGATGAGCTGGGTACTTGCTCCATGCCCTGAATGGGAAGTAACATTCCCAAGGTCACTGCGGCAAGGTCAGTCTTGGTGCTGGACTGACTCTCATTTGTTAAGCCCTTTTGTATGTTTGGGAAATTGCTGGTTTCCAAGCAATCCCATAAGTTGTTTTTTTAATTAAACATTTCCCCAATTTTATATTTGAGTTTCTGTAACTGCTCTTCAGTGCATTCTAATTTAGTATGTAAGAGGTGAGTGTGTCACTTCCTAGCACAAAAGTAATTCACAAAAGACGTTTAATTTTCATAGTCAAACTATCAACTTCTCATTGAAAACTCTACCAATCTTCTGCCTGACAGTGAGTGGTATTTTTAGACTCAGTTTTGAATGAATGATTAATTAATTAATTATTCATATTCATGAATACGTTGGCATGCCAGGTACTGAGGGAAAGGCAGGTGTTCTAGAAATAAGCAAGATAGATGATCCTACCACTATTGGCTTATATTCTAGAGAGGTGGAGAACCATCATGCAGAAAGAGACCCAATCAAGCAGTGTCATGAATACAGTGAGACAAGGTAGTTCAGAAACGTGTATAAAACTTGAACTTGAGGGGGGACTTTCTAGGTGTGTATAATGTATTTTGTTCATGTCCTCTCTCTCCAACTCTCCTGAACCCTACTGTCACCCTCCTCCTGCCTCCAGCTCACCAAGTCCCATTGGCACTGTGCATGTGTGCATAGGTGTGGGGTCATCTGCTGGAGCATGGGCAACTCTCTGCCTCGGTAGCCCTCGGCTACCAATAGCTCCTCAGTTAGGGGGCAGGCCTCCTGAAACAGGGTACCCTTAAAGACAAATTGAGGGAGAGAGAGAGAGAGAGAGAGGGGAGAACCTTAATTTTGATCCTTCACACCTGGGACATTTTACATGACCTTGAATATATGGGCATATAAAATAGATATGTAAATAAAACATTTTCTGATTAATAACCATAAAGAAATGTATTTTAAAACAACTTGTTGATGTATATGTAATCTCACCGTCTATTAAAGATGAAAGCACATTTGCATACTAATGTAATCATCTAAGACAATAAAATCCAATGATATACGAATTTTATATTTAGATGCTGAGGGAAGGTGGTAGTAAAACATTAGAGTTTTTGTTTCTATGATTAAACCAATGTGTTCCTACAAGAGTAGAATGCTTTGTGTGCATAGCAGGCACACTAAATTCACAGTGCAGGACTGGGGAGAGAGCTCAGTGAGTGAGAGGGCTTGCTGTGCGTGCTGGTTAGATGTTTGTCAACTTGACATGAGCTTGGGCCATCTGGGAAGAGGGGACGTCAGCTGATCAACTAATTTTTTGGAGACAGGGTCTCACTATGTAGTTTGGTGGGCTGTCCTGGAACTTACTCCTTAGAACAGGCTGGTCTCTAGCTCACAGAGATCCATGGAAACTTGAGAAGATGCCTCCACTGTACTGGCCTGTTGGCGAGTCTATAGGGCATTGTGCTTGATTAGTGACCGAGGGTCCAGCCCATTATGGGTGATTCTGCTCCTGTGCAGGTAGTCCTGACTTATGTAAGAAAGCAAGTTGAGTGAGCCATGCAAACATCCAGTGAATTGCTCTCCTCCGTGGCCTCGGCTTCAGTTCCTGCCTCCAGGTTTCTGCCTTGAGTTCTTTTTTTTTTTTTTTTTAATTTTTGTTTGTTTGTTTTTGTTTTTGAGACAAGGTTTCTCTGTGTAGCCTTGGCTGTTCTGGACTCACTTTGCAGATCAAGTTGGCCTCAAACTCACAGAGATCTGCCTACCTCTGCTTCCCTGAGTGCTGGGATTACAGGTATGATCCACCATGCCCTGTTCTGCCTTGAGTTCTTGCCCTGACTCCCTTCATGATGAACTGTGACAGGGACACTTAAGCCAAGCAAACCATTCCCTCTCCAGTAACTTTTAGTCTTGGTGTTTTATCATAGTAATTCAAGCCAAAACTAAGACACCATGAAAGTGTGTAGAAAGCCAGGCACATCCATGGGCTCCTAACCATAGTATTGTGTGAGGCAGAGACCGGAGGTTCACTGGGACTTGCTGGCTGCCAGCCTGGCCCTACATTTGGTGAGGGACCCTGTTTCAAGGGAATAAAACCTAGAGTAATAGAGCAGGGCACCAACATCCTTTTTTGGCATCCTTATGCCGGCACAAACTTGTGCCCCTGCATACCCACCCCCAAGTCTCACACACATACACTCACACACACATTCTCTTCTCTCTCTCTCTCTCTCTCTCTCTCTCTCTCTCTCTCTCTCTCTCTCTCTCTCTCTCTCTCTCTCTCTCTCTCACACACACACACACACACACACACACACACATTGAGATAAACGATGGTCAATGGTTAATTTCACCTAAGCGAACTGTTCTGCATGGCAATCATCGACATTGAGTGCTGCGGTAGCACACAGTACAAAGCACACATATGTGCTCAGAACCAAGGCTGCCATGAAATTGCTGGTTAGCTACAGCGCATGATGCCAGAAAACACCAAGGATCCATCACACTTTTGATTTACAACTAATTTTTGGTTGTGCCTTCAGAAACACTTCACTGTTGCCAGTTTCTTTGCACATTCAGTTTGCCATCCCACATATGGTTTAGATAAGGTGGGCAGGGAAGCGCATCTAAGTGGAATGAGCCTGCAGGCTGAGAGTAAGGCTTTCATGGAAGGTCTGGAGGAAAAGCCTTCTAGCCAGATGGAAGAGCAGGTGCAAAGGTCCTGAGGCAGTACCAAGAAGTATGGAAAGACAGCTGAGAGATACACTGGAGCAAGTGGTGCTGAAGCCTTACTACATGGGCCAGAATAAGGAGCTCGGGTTTTGTTCTAAAAGAATTGGAGACCATGGGAGGGTCTTACCTTAGTGAGAACATAATCTGTTTTGAATTTTTGAAAGTTCTATTGGCTGCTGTGTAGAGAATGGATGAGGAGAAGGCGAGAGTGGAAGTAGAGTTTGTTAGTTCCTCAGTAAGTTAAGAGTGGGATGACCATATGGTCTAGCATCCCACGTACATGCCACAAAGAACCGAAAAGGGTGCTCAGCCAAAAACTTGTTCTGCTAGTGCTGCTCACAATAGTCAAAATTAGAGGTAACTTAATGTCCACACCACCACATGACTGGATAACAAATGTGGTACATCTATATAATGGAGTATTACTTAGTCATGAAAAAGGGTAAAAATACTGTCCTACAACACATCTGAGTCTTTGCCACCCATGCTAAATGGAAGAAAGCAGGCACGAAGAAAGACTTGTGCTTTCATTTATATGCAGTGTCTAAAACACTGATAAATCGATGGTGACCAAAACGCTGACTGGTAACTAGGGGTAGGAAGAAGCAGGAAGAGAAGGTAGAGGCCACAGCAGTAGTTGATGTAGGGAGGATGATGAGATGGTGTTCAGAAGGCATGGGGCACACTTTGGAAGCAGAGGCAAAAAAAAAAAAAAAAAAAAAAAAAAAAAAAAAAAACCACAAGAGGCATGATTGGAACATGGCACGAGAGCAAAGAAGAAGCAATGATCAGGAGGCTCCGGGCTTGCACTTCCAGGTAGAGAATGACACCTTCTGTGGGTGGAGGAGGATTCCAGGCAAGCACTAGGTTTTGGAGATGAAGAGTTCTGTCCACACTTAGGTAGGATCCCCCTTTTTCTTGGAGGGTAGCCACTGAGGAGTCTGTGAGAAGTGGCCACCGATTATGCATCAATAATGGAAAGTTGGCTCACTTTGAGTAGAAAGGTTCAAGTTTTCCTGGTTAGCTGGGCAGCTCTCGGTCTGCCTGTATAGAATGGGCTCTGCAGACATAGGTGAATGTGAACCAGCCTGAGCTTTGAACTCGTGCAAAACTAAAAGAGGGATCCTGTGCCCTTTTAGATGAGAGAATAAGTGACGTAGCTTAGCCCTCACCTGGGGTCTGTGTCACAGTAACTGGTGACAGTGGTGAGTCTGTGTCACAGTAATCACTACAGTTGTGTGTCTGTCACAGTAACTGGTGACAGTGGTGTGTCTGTGTCACAGTAACTAGCTACAGTTGTGTGTCTGTCACAGTAACTGGTGACAGTGGTGTGTCTGTGTCACAGTAACTAGCTACAGTGTGTGTCTGTCACAGTAACTGGTGACAGTGGTGTGTCTGTGTCACAGTAACTAGCTACAGTTGTGTGTCTGTCACAGTAACTGGTGACAGTGGTGTGTCTGTGTCACAGTAACTCGCTACAGTTGTGTGTCTGTCACAGTAACTGGTGACAGTGGTGTGTCTGTGTCACAGTAACTAGCTACAGTTGTGTGTCTGTCACAGTAACTGGTGACAGTGGTGTGTCTGTGTCACAGTAACTCGCTACAGTTGGGTGTCTGTCACAGTAACTGGCCATAGTTGTTATAATTCCAATTTGGCACTAAGCCAGTTCCAGAAACGAACATGATTTCCAGGACTGGAAAGACTGCTCTGCAGTAGAGTCCTTGCTGTACTTCCAGAGGACACAAGTTCTGTCCCAGTGTCCATGTCAGGTGGCCCACAGTCACCTCTAATTCCAATTCCAGGGGCTACTGCATCCTCTTTTGATCTCTGTAAGCACTTGAACTCACGTACATGCACACATACATTAATGTTTTATGATTTATTATTTTTGTTTTGTTTTGTTTTTGAGACAGGGTTTCTCTGTGTAGTCCTGGCTGTCCTGGAATTTGCTCTGTAGACCAGGCTGGCCTCGAACTCACAGAGATCTACCTGTCTCTGAGAGCTGGGATTGAAGGTGTGCGCCACCACTGGCCGGTTCATATTTTTGTTGTTGTTGTTTTTGTTTCTCGAGACAGGATTTCTCTGTGTAGCCCTGGCTGTCCTAGACTCACTTTGTGAACCAGGCTGGCCTCAAACTCACAGCGATCTGCCTGCCTCTTTCTCCCGAGTGCCAGGATTAAAAGCATGTGCCACCATGCCCAGTTACATTTTTTTTTTAATCTTAAAAACATTATCTCTTGTAATTTTCAACTTTTCTTCTTCATCAGAACACCTCCCAAGTAGAATATTGAAGTTGTTCAGAAAAAGATACTTTTTCCCCTGTGCTCTGGATGGAGCCCAAGGCCTCACACATGTTAGGTAAATGCTCTTACTCTGGGCAACACTCCCAGACGTTCAGTTTACACACGGTAAGTAGATTCAACACAAATTTTCCAAACCTGCTTCGATCTTGTTCACCCTGACCAGCATATGCCACCAGCACATTTCAGCCACGTAAAACAAGCATCCATACCCTGAATGTGTCCATTCCTCTCAGGCTTCTTCAGGTCCAAAGCCTCACTCACTTCTACAATAGCTGAAGGTGATAACATTGAAGAGTTTGCCATTCTCCGGGTGCCAAGAAGTCTATCCAGTTCTGTCTCACAGCTGAGGGCATAAGTCCCCCACTGCAGATGGAAACATTATTGCAGCCTGTGGGCAGACTCCAGTCGGGGCTGGCCAGCCGCTGGCTTCTCAGCGGCTTTAAAAAACGGCTCCTTACAAAGTTAGAAGCAGTTAACTCTGAGCAGTGGGAATTGAAGTCAGGGGACCAGCCTTTCACCACTAGGCTTCTCACACTCCTGTGGCCACTGGCACTCTGGTGTGGTCAACAGCTTCCACTGGGCTCTCACTGTTCCTGCGTCTCGACATTCATGCCCTGCGCTGTCCTCTCCAGCCCACCTCCTGGGTTCTTTCTTCTAATTTCTGCATACTACGGAGGGAGGGCATGTTGGTTTTGATGTTAGAGTAGAAAGCACAGTGAGGCAACTGCTGTGGCTCAGACTCCCCTCCCTCCCTCCCTCCCTCCCTCCCTCCCTCCCTCCCTTCCTTCCTCCCTCTCTTCCTCCTTCCCTCCCTCCCTCCCTCCCTCCCTCTCTTCCTCCTTCCCTCCCTCCCTCCCTCTCTTCCTCCTTCCCTCCCTCCCTGTCTTCCTCCTTCCCTCCCTTCCTCCCTCCCTCTCTTCCTCCCTCCCTCCCTCCCTCTATCCCTCCCTCCCTTCCTCCCTCCCTCTCTTCCTCCTTCCCTCCCTCTCCTTCCTCTTCCTCCCTCCCTCTCCTTCCCTTCCTCGTCTTCCTCCTTCCCTCCTCCCTCCCTCCCTCTCTTCCTCCCTCCCCCCCTCCCTCCCTCCCTCCCTCCCTCCCTCCCTCCCTCCCTCCCTCCCTTCCTCCCCTCCCTCCCTCCCTCCCTCCCTCCCTCCCTCCCTCCCTCCCTCCCTCCCTCCCTCTCTTCCTCCTTCCCTCCCTCCCTCCTTCCCTCCCTCCCTCCCTCCTTCCCTCCCTCCCTCCCTCCCTTCTTCCCTCCCTCCCTCTCTCACCCATCTTTTTGTGTTTGTGCCCGTGTGATCAGAGGTTGATGTCAGATGTCTTTCTCAATGACTCTTACCTTTTTAAGGCAGGGCCTCTCCCTGAACCCAAGATTCACCAGTGTGCCTAGACTGGCTGGCCCCTGGCCTCCAGGAAATGACTCTGCCTGGTAGCTGCACACCGCACCTGGCTTTTACGTGGTGCCATTGATCCAAGGTCAGGTCCTGATACTTCAGAGCAAGCTCTGTATTGAGTGAGCTGTCTCTCCAGCCCCCTAACCTCTCACTTGGACTGAGCTCTCTGAAGTCAGGTGGCCCTGTGGGAGAGTACACTGGTGGAACACATTTCCTGCTGGCATGGATGGCATCACTTTAGTTCCACTGTTGTGCTTGGCTGCGAGCTTCCAGGGTCCCGACTTGGAAGCCACACATAATCCATCATTTGGAAATTTGACAGTGTGGCTCCATTTTTCTCCTGCTTTCCACGTCGCTGGCAAAAGGTCTTTTGTGGGACTACCTTAGAGCTCTTCTCTCCCTTGCACAAACTTTGAGGATGTGTTGTCAATGGTTGTTTAATGAGCAGCCATGCTGCCTGGGCTCAAGTTTCAACCCCAGTAATTATTATCGGCAATGGCCCTCTGGGAATTTCACTTAGCTTCTCTGTGCCTCAGTTTCAAGTATGTGCAGTGGGAATAATTCTAGCACCCATCTTTGTAAAAAAATTATTTATTATTATGTATACAGTGCTCTGCCTGCATGTACACCTGCACGCTAGAAGAGCGCATCAGATCACATTATAGATGGCTGTGAGCCACCATGTGGTTGCTGGGAATTGAATTCAGGACCTTTGGAAGAACAGTCAGTGCCCTTAACCTCTGAGCCATCTCTCTAGCCCGTAGCACCCATCTTATGGAGCTGTTATAATTATGGATGTAGGTAGACCCTTATCAGGCCTATACGCCATTCGGGGGAGTATGTGCATCTAGAATGGACAGAGCAAGCTTTGTCTGTAAAGGAAGTACAGGAAATGCTTTAGGCTTTGAGAGCTGTGAGATTTCTGTTACACTGTTTGGTTCTCTCTTTGTAGTGTGAGAGCCACCTTGGATCAAAAGTGTACATAGTGATGTTGCGAGAAAACTTTATTTAGCTGAAGCCTGGTGGCACAAGCCTGTAGTGCTAGCTGAGTGGGAGGTTGAGGCAGGAAGATTGCAAGTTCAAGGCCTGCCTGGGCTACAAAGTGAGTTCAACTTAGTGAAACCGTGGTGAGTGTTAACCCAACATGTGCAAGGCCCTGGGTCCAATCCCTAATACCCCATAAACAAAAATCAACAAGAAAACAAGAACTCTACCTGTTCATTCTGTGACAGGCAATGTCCGCAGGTTGCTGACACCTGAAAGAAAAGATTCTCTTCTCTTGTGCCTATTTATCAGACTCACTCAGAGGTCTGCAGCTGCCCCCTAGTGGAGGCATCTAAATAATGACCGAGGTGTATGTGCCCAGATGGAAGTGGACCCACCAATAAAGAGGTGGGCTTGTGCACTGCAGTACCAATCAGCTAACCAGGTCGAGCCATGTTTATGGAGAGGCAGTTACCAGCTGTATTAAGCTGGCCACATACTTGCCAAGCCTTTATGCTGCTTAAATCTTTAATATTCTCTCCCCTGTCTCTGTCTTTGTTTCTGTCTCTGTCTGTCTCTGTCTCTCTGTGTCTGTCTGTCTGTCTGTCTGTCTCTGTGTGTGTGTGTGTCTGTGTGTGGATGTGTGTGTGTGTGTCTGTGTGTATGGGTGTGTGTCTCTGTGTATGGGTATTTGTGTGTGTGTGATGTATGCCACCTGTGAGCCGGTGTCCACAGAGGCCTGAAGAGATGTCAGATTCCCCTAGAGCTAGAGTTAGAGGTGGTTGTGAGTCGCCTGTGATACAAATGTTCAGAACCAAATTAATGTCTCTGGAAGAAGAGCAAATGCTCATAGCACAGAGGCATCTCTCTGGCCCCGCCTTTACTGTTACAGCACAAATAAAACCAACAATTCACTGGTATTTCATTCATTAATGTTGTCATGTGGCACGCTTGAAAGAAAAGGATTAAAAGCAGCGTGTATTCTTTGGAGATCTGGATAAACAATTTAGACAGGATGTTACTAGTGTCCCAATAAAATCTCACGTGTCAACCAAGTTGGTAAAAACAAACCAGATACAGTCATTGTTTGTTAAGATGAAATGACCACCTCTTTCACATGGCGCCTCCTCGGTGGTTGACAGTGTCGTGATGAAGCCTAGTATTTCTTTCCTAGCCATCCACTGTCAGAGGCGGTGAACTGTCAGAGCCACTGAAGCAGGCGGTGAACACAAGCTTTGTGCTTTCTATGAGAACCTGTGGCTGCAGAAGTAGCTGGTGATGCTCTGGGTGACGATGGAACGGTTATGTGGTCCAAATCCATGGTGGGAAGGACAAACAAGGTTTTCCCATCAAGAAGATTATGCCTCCCACTCAGGGCAGAGTGCGCCTTCTGTTGAGTCAGGGGCATTCTTGTTGGAGACCTAGGGAAAATAGAGTAAGCACAAGTCTGTCTGAGGAGGCATTGTGGCTGCCAATCTGAGTTTTCTCAACTTGGCTATTGTATACAGGGGAGGGGCGTATTCCTGGACTGACAGATAGTATTGCACCTTGGCAATTGGAGCTGAAAAGAGCTAGCAGAACCCAAAAGCCTTTCAAGCTCACTAAAGAAGATGATGCCCGCCAATACATTGTCAGGAAGCCCTTAAACAAAGAAAGTAAGAAAAGAAGGCCAGGACCAAAGCGTCCTTTTACTCCATGTGTCTTGCGACACACATGCCAACATATCACCTGAAGAAACAACACACTCAGAAAGATGAAGAGGAGGAGGCTGCAGAATATGCTAAACCTTTGGCCAAAAGAATGAAGGAAACCAAAGAAAAACACCAGAAACAGATTGCCAAGAGGACAGAGGGCTGTCCTCACTGAGAGCTTCTACTTCTGAGTCTGAGTCCAGTCAAAAGTAAGTCTTTAAGAGTAACAAATAAGTAATTAGACCTTGCATGCGGCCGGGGTGGGGGGCGGGGGTCGGGAGGGGGAGGACGGCGAGGGGGAAGGCATGCAATAACATGGGCACTTTGGGGCCAGGGAGAGGTCTCACCGGGAAAAGGCATTTGCTGCTAAGCCTAGTGACCCTAGTTCAGTCCCTGAGACCAACATAGTAGGAAAGAATTCATCCTACAAGTTATCCTCTGATCTCCACATGTATGCTGTGGCACACATCCTCACCCCATGCACACACAAAACAAATAGAGAGGCGTAAAATATTTTCAGAAGTTACATAGATTTCTCATCTCAGGTAAGCTGGAGCACAGAATGGCTAGTGAACCGCACACTATTATCCTTACCCCAAGTCTGTCTTCTGCCTTGAACTCTGCTCTGGTTTGCATGAGTGTTAAAGGTTTGGTGTCCAGGGATACGCCATCCCTGACAGTGGAAACGTGGCCTATTGGAAGGGAGTTAGGCCATTGAGGTCATGGCTTCAAAGGGCTATTGCTTTTCTTTCTTTCTTTTCTCTTTCTTTCTTTCTTTTTCTTTTGTTTTTGTTGTTTTAGCTTCCTGGAAGTCTCAAGGCAAACAGCTTTCCTACCAACATGCCTCACACCAGCCAAAGTGCAATAGACCAACTGGCCACAGACTGAAATTATGAGCCAAAACAAGCCCCCCCACCCCACCCCTGCCTTGTAAGTTGATGACTCATGCATTTTGTTACAGTAATGAAAAACTGGCTGACACACTTACCATATAGGTAGTGGTACAGGCAGGCAGTACTTCCCTCTGTGCTCCCTAGTGGCTTTGGGGAGGGCTGCCCTGAAGTGAGGCGCCAACAGATGTGCATCCCAGGTCTTGAAAGCTGGTAAGAATGTTCTTCCTGTTGTTTGTTTTTTGTTCTGTTTTGTTTGAGGCAGGGACTGATGTAGCCCAGTCTTGCCTCAGACTTGCTGTGTAACAGAATGGCCTTGAACTTCTGATCCTCCTGCCTCTACCTCCCAAATGCTGGCTTTATAGGCCACTACCATGGCCAGTCCCGTCCTTTGTTTTTTTTTGGGGGGGTTGTTTGTTTTTTTTACCCATTTTTAAACGACTACTTGTAGCTGGAGGAGCTTTCTAAGCTCCTTGACACCCAGTCCTGCTGATGTGCTGCCCTGAAGTGAAGACCATAGACCTGGCCAAGTGCTAGTCCAAACCATCTCACAGGATGGTCCTTTATCCACACCCCAGTTCATGCTCAGACCTCACCTGTGAATGTCCAGCTGCCCTCAGCAATGCCCAGAGGCCATTTGTCTCTTCTCCCATTGGCAGTTTACTGGCAGCTGTTAACATTTAGCAATTACACTTTATTTTCTTCACTTAACATTTTCAAGTGCAGGAATTCTTTATGTAAACATCAGAGTGAGTCAGAAGTCTCTCTCTGCCCAATGGGGACTGCCTCATGTTCTCAAGAGAACCACTGTTGCTGGTTTGCTGCTCATTCTTCCAGAACTATTTTTCAAAACTCACTTTAGACTAATGGAGTCTCAGTACATGCGTGCATAATTTATAGACCTGCCAGATCAAGGCCACCTCAGCTCTGGGAGCTGCTGATCCCTTCTGTACCTTACAAGACTGCAGCATTTTAGCACTGGCCACTCTCTGGTGGCTCTTCTCCCTTTCCTCTGAGGTCAGCTGTCACTTACCTCCTCCCCTCCAAATGCTGTGTTCATCTCTCTGGGTTCATGGAGCATGGACACGATGACCAGTGACTTATCTCATTGCTGTGACAAAGTGTCCAGCAGGAGCAACTTGAAGGAAGGAAGGAAGGAAGGAAGGAAGGAAAGAAGGAAGGAAGGAAAGAAGGAAGGAAGAAAGGAAGGGTTAATTTGCAGTCGTGGTTGAGGAGCTGCAGTCCATCATGGTGGGGGCGGCTTGTTGGTGAGAAGGCAGGGCACACCGTGCACACAGTAGGAAGCAGAGGCACACCGTGCACACAGTAGGAAGCAGAGACACACTCATGCTTTAGCCTCTTTATTCAGCCTCTGGGTCGGTGCTGCCCACACTTAGGGCGGGTGTTCCCCCTCTGTGAGAGGCCGCACTCACATTCGCCATTACAAGATGGCGCTGACATCCTGTGTCCCAAACTGGTAAACAAGTAATCTGCGCATGTGCGAAGGAACTTTCCACTTGTTGTGCTCTGCCTCTCCCGGGGCGTCATATCGCCTGATGAGTAACAGCCAATCAGGGACTGACACATCCTAAGCGGAGGACAGTTTCCTATATAAGGGATGGGTTTCTGCTGTTTGGGGTCTCCATTTTACTTGTCGTAAGCTTATGCTCTCCCTCTTAAGACGCATTAAAGCTTTACTGCAGAAAGATCCTGTGGGTGCAGCGTCGTTCTTGCTGGCGAGACGGTAACGCGAGTCACACCCCTCAGTTAACTTCTCTGGAAACACCAAGAGAGGGGTCTCCTAGGTGATTCTAAACACAGTCAGGATGACAACAAAGGTTAGCAATCATACCATGCTGTTCCTTTCTTGGATTTGCAAACCCACATCTGTCACTAAAGCATGTCCCCGAGTTAAGGCTGAGCGGGAATAAAAGGTGCCTATTAAGTCCAGCTTAGGACAAAGCAAATTCTAGGCTTGCTCCAAGGGGAATCGCTACCCAAGCAGAATGTGGGCATTGTTCCCATTCCTATGGCTTGGGTACCACGTCCAGCTGAATAAACATCCTCCCTCCATCCATACCAACAGTAATATTCACTTGCCTGCATTGGTAGCAATAGGAGATTTTGCTATACAGGTGGCAGAAGGTTCTGGAAGGCCTATGTGAGGCATGGGGTGGGGGGGGGGGGGGGAAGGTGTGGGGAAGGTGGCACAGCATCTGCTCACCAAAAGACTCCTGGGGCTAGTCTGAGCCTCTGCTCCAGGAAGGGCCACAGGAAGGCACTATAGACCAAGTCTTCAGAGTATTTGTGGGCGGTGCTCTGGGGTACATAGCACTTTCTATTAGCATGCTTTTCATTGCTTGAACAAAATAGTTGATTGAAAACACCTTAACCAACCACCCTGGTCGTACAGCTCTGTAACTCCAACCACCTGGGAGGTAAAGGCAGGATGATGGCAAGTTCAAGGATAGCCTGGGCTACATAATGAAAGCCTATCTCAAAATAAAATGGAAAAGGAGGGCTGGAGATATAGCTCAGAGGTGCATGCTTGACCAGCATGTGTGAGGCCTTAGGTCCAACACTCAGTACTTGAAACAAAACAAAACAGACTTTAAGGAGGAGAAGTTCTCACTTTGGGTTGGTCTCTCAGTGCTTACGGCCTGTGGTTGTTTGGCTCTGTTGGTTTTAGACAGAAGAGGTTGAGCACTGTGTGGGAAATTGATGGTGGGGTGGGATAACTCACCTCTCAGTGCCTAGGAAGGAGAGAGGGAGGGGGGCAGAGGAAAGGAGAGAAGAAGGGAGGGGAGAGAGAAGAGAAGAGAAAAAGGAGAAGAGTGGTGGTTTGAAGGAAAATAGTTCCCATAAGCTCATATATTTAAATGCTTGGTCCCTGCTTGGAGGGACTTGATCTTGACCTTGGCTTGATTTTGTACAGGTCTTGTACAATCACAGCTGTTGTTAGGTCATGAGTGTGGCTGTCCTGTCATGTCTAGAAGACATTGTTTCATCCTAGTCTTCCTTTACCTGTAGCTCTTACAGTGTTTCTACTTCCTCTTCCTGGACGATTCCTAAGCTTTGGAGAGAGGAGGGAAGGTGGTTATACAGATGTCTCACTTGTGGCTGAGCTCTCTATAGACACTTGCTCTCTGCATTTGGCCAGTTGTGACAAACCACACTTAAAAACAGACAAACAGCAACTCAGGCTCCTGTGATGGCTCAATAGGGAGGAGCATGTGCTGCCAAGCCCGATCAGCTTGGTTTGATCCAGGGACCCATATGGTAGAAGGAGAGAACTGACTTGAACAGACTGTCCTGGGACCTCCACATGACTACAATAGATAAATAAGGGCAAACAAACAGGAAGCAACAGTCAGAGAATACTTGGGGTGTTTGCTGATTTTTATTTTATTTTTATTTTTTATTTTTTATCACCAGTGCTGTCTGAAAAACTGTATGGATGGGAGGCAAATGAATACTGAGGAAACAACCAGTGCATCCTTGCCTCCTGGTGCTGGGATTACAGCCTGCTGCACAGTTGGTGACTTAAACAACAACAACAACGGAAACCATGGGTGACAGGGATCAAACCTTGGTGCTCATGCTTGAATGCCAAGCAATTTATAGACAAAGCCAGCTCTCCAGACCCTCCTAGGATTCTTATTTTTCTTTCGTAAATGAGTTGATTAAAAAAGCAGGAGACAGTGAGACCCTGAGCTGGGAAGAGTGGGGTGGAGGGAGCAGCGTACACCTGCTTCTGTTCATTTCTGAGCCCACCATCTCTTCTATACGTAAGGGAAACTCAAAAGGGAGCATCGTTTTCTTGATGGCTCTGAGAAAGTGGAGATTGGGAGGGGATTGAAGAAATAAAACCTCAACTCCCATTTCAGAGTTGCAATTGAGCTGAGACTCTCAGCACCCCAGAGCATTGCTTTAAAAGGAAAAAAGGGAGGGGGGAAAAAGAGGTTATGGGTAGGAAAGAAAGACTGAGATTTGCATTTGAATGTGGTGCCAATCAACCTTCATTAGGGGAAACGCAACACTGCACCATTAGTGAAGGGAGCTGCAGACCTCATTAGGTTTGGAGATGCAGGACATTATTCTAAGAGATGCTTAAGCAAGGACGCATCAGTGACCACCTTGTTTCTCCCCAGAGACAGAGGCTGCTCCAGGGAGTGACTGTTTTCTGTCCCCTCTCTTCCCTTTTCACTCATACATTCCTCTGGGATCGTCTGTTGAATCCTCCTGGGAGTGCAGGATGCTAAATGGCTAAGTGAATAATAGAAACTTCTAGATTAGGACATCACTTTGGGGGAAAACTACGACTCTAAGAAGACAGAAACAAACCAAATCACTCTAGGAGGTGAGAGAAAACTGGTTTTCCACACTCCAGTCATTGAAATGGAGGATTCTGGACAGGTGGATGGCAGGACAGAGACACACAGCAAGGCCACCACATTGGACTACATCATAATGAGAAATTCAAAGATCGAATCTCTGCCTGAAAAATCAAACAATTGGGGCAGGCATGCCATTGGGTCAGAAAGAAGGTTTCGGAAGACCAGACATGGGTGAAAAATTTCAGGTTTGAGGCTCAAAAGGAACTCTGGCAGGAACTGTCAATGACTTAGGTCCACAGATGGACACAGGCCCGCCTGGTGGGGTGGGGCTCTTCCAGGTTTCAGAGGAAGCAGGCGGCTTCTGGAATATGTGATGGCGCTACAGGAATGCTATGCCTTCCCAGTGAGAAACCAGCCCATGCACTCAGGAAAAATAAGGAAAAAGCTCTTTATTGCGAGTTTTATTGAGAGCTGGTATGGTGCCCTATGGCTAAAGCCACAGAGGAGTGGGTCTTGAGCAGAGGATTTTGCTAACTTGTATTCCACACACCTTGTCATTCTTCTGGGTCCTGCTCTCAGGTTACATTTTGAACAATTTAAACAGAGACAGGAGACTGAAAGTCTCTTCACTTGGGCACACGAGAGATTTACACAGCAAAGATGCTGCCAGGATTATTTTTTAAACTACACCAGTGTTGTTCTTTTCAAATTATTATTACCTGGAACAATCTTGACCACCTGGCAGAATAGTGCTTTTCTGGGGAAGAGTGCAGGGGACTTAGCTACAGACCTGGACTCAGTGATGGTTGTGACTCTGAGTCTTCCCTTAAACTGCTCCTTCTTAGGAGATGGGCTTAAATTCTAAGAATAGGGTGTTCTAAGCCAGGGTCGGCTCCTTTGTTATGGAAATGGAGCCCAAAAAGTGGTCAATCCCCGTGAACAAACAGTTAACCCCTTCCAGCCCAGATTTACACTTTTCTTTTACAGGCCTGGCTAGCTTGGAGGCAATACTCCTTAAGTTAAATTTAATTTGTGTGATTTAATGTTTCCTAAGCAAATCGCTTAGTAAATCATTTATAAAATCAATCCTATTGCTTTGAGTTTCTTCTACATTAATTGAAGAGTGGCACATAGTATTGATTTGCAGTCAGGCTGTCTCTGATTTGGGAAAAGAAGTTAGTTTTGCAAAGCAAATTACTGTGGTTTCAGGAATTGCCACTTTAACCAAAATGGAGGATGTTGGCGTTCCTACTGGGTGGAAAGTTATCATGGGACTTGGGAACCCAGGAACCATACAGATCGGAAAGGAAGCTGCGGGGCACTGCAGTGCGGGACTTCCGGATAGCCTCTGAGCTTGGTATACAGTGACGGCTCCCTTTCTCAGCAGAGTCCCTCTATGAACCCTAGAAACTCTAAGGAGCATCTAATATCCAGCAGGGAAGATGACAGGCCCGACCCTTCCCTGACAGCACCTGTTCAGCTAGCTCCTGGGGACTCCTGGAAATACCCTGCCCTATGCTAAGGAGATCTTAGCCTTCAGCAAATGACCTTTAATCAAACCAGAAGTTCTTCCCCACCCATAGGATAATTAAGTACTGCATTCCCCTTCTTGTGATAGGACCCTGTGCTACTGCATGTAAATCAAGTATCCTGGCACCTCATAGCCCCAGCAAATCAGACACATTCACCCTCAAACCCTTCCCCACTGCCCAAGATCTACAAATCCCTGATTCATGAGAGTAATATTGTTGACTCCCTCTCTTGTGCTCGCGCCATTGCTCTGCCATGACCACTGAGACCCCAATTATTCTGAGGGAGAATCTGGCAGCTGAAAGCCCTCCGTCGCCGAGGCTATCTTGGCGCTGACTGCTGGTAAAGTGCCCGCTGGCCCTGCCTCCTAGCTGGTTTCGGGTGTCCACCGGCAGCATCCTCTGCCATGCTTAGCACATGTTACGGAGAGCTGTAACACCTTTCCATATCATCTCGGGCTTTCGGAGCTCCTGAGTCTCCACTACTGTCTGCTACCAGCAATTTCCTTCTAAAAGAGCTAAACTTTAACATTCCATGGAAAACTCTTTCCACACCCTGGCCTTAGCGCACAGACCAAGCAGCACATGGAGTGACACACTTGCCAAGGAACCCCTGCCGTGCCACCTGCTGGATGCTGAGATTGGAAGCCTCCTCAGCAGAGGCACTGCAGCTCCGAGGGGAAGGTAGCCCCAGCTGGGCCACAGCTCCATTTCTTTGCTTTTTCCCTTCTTTGCTTCTTCTGATGAGAGAGTCACACAAAGTAGAAAAATCTTATAAAAGAGATTTATTAGAGTGTAAATGGACAAATCCAAGGTGGCCGCTCTGCTCCGAGGAGAAGGCAGCAGGGAACTAAATGGTAGGCGTGGCTTATATAGGATTTCTTAGCGGGTGGAGATTTCCCGGGTGAGGATTGGTGGGATTTCAAGTCCTGAGCTTGGGGTAGGTCAGGGATTGGTGGTTTTTTCTTGCTCAGGGATTGGTGGGTTTTTTTTGTTTTTTTGTTTTTTGTTTTTTTTCTGTTCAGGGATTGGTGGAAGGGTGGGCTTGGGTCCTCTCCTGCCTACGTGCTGGGAAAGACAGTTACAGCTGTTAGAAAAAGGTGCTTAGGACCGTTAGGGAAATATGGGTGGGGACGGGGAGGACCTTGCTGTCAGAGCTCCTGGGGCAGGGGCCTGGCCACTTTCCCGCCTTGAGGGTTTATAAGGGAAGGCTTTCCCTGCTGTTTGAGTTGGAGCAAATGGCCAACAGGGTAGCGCTACAAAAATGGTGTGGCTATGGCTAACAAAGTAAGTTATTAGCTGTGGGCAAACAGCTATGCCCACGCTACCCAACTTAGGTTAATAAAGCAAAGATTTATTCCCATGGGGGCCATGGGAACACGAAGAGGAAACTGTTCATATCGCCAAGAACAAGGGACCACAGAGCCCCGAAACCAAGGTCTAGACTCTAACCTTCAAAGGCTAGCCCTTACAGTGGCCTGGCTCCTCCAACAAGACCACATCTTCTAAAAGCTCCACAGCAGAGCAGTGTGGCTATCTGGGGAACAAATGTTCAAATCAGGAAGCTGCCGTCAGGGTGGACATTTCAACTCAAGTCACCGGGTTGCTGTAAATCGAGTACTACACTTTTCATTTTATCACAGTTTGACTTTCTAATCTCAGCCTTTAGATAATGTCTAATGACTAGGCAGTCCCTTATCCAAAAGGGGGCATTGTCCTATTTAGAAACCAGAAACTGCAGACACAGAGACACAGGGTGACAGCATAGAGATACAGATAGCAGGCAGATCCTGTGAACGCGTTCATGACAAAGAGAAGAGTGCTTAGACATTTTAAAGCTAGGAGGAGGCAAGGCAGGGCTCCTCCACAGGCTCCACACTCATAGGAAGGAGTGTGGCTCAGTCGGTGCTTCGGACTGCTTGCTTCCAGAACTGGCAGATTACACTTTGCTGTTTTTTTTTTTAATTAATTCTAAAATTTATTTTAAATCATATGTTTGTGCATGCGGATGCCCTTAGAGGCTAGAGGTGCCAGGTCCCCTGGAGCTAGACTTACAGGGAGTTGTGAGCCACCTGACATGGACCCAAACTCGGATTCCTAGGAGAGCACTGCGTGCTCTAAACCGCGCAGCCACCCGTCTTTGTTTTTGAAGCGATTCTGTTTGTGGCACTTAGAGCAGCCCTCATATCTCTGTCCGTGTGCTAGAGCATCAAGGTCACGTGGCAGGCCTGGATCTTGCCTTGAGGTAAGTGAGACACTGAGGCAAAGAGAACTCGGAGTGAAATAGCGAGAAACAAACACCGGCAAGAGGTCGTTTTCTCCTTGGAGTTTTGGGTGGCGTCCACCAGGGGGCAGAGCAGGACTTCTGTACAGAGAAAGGAAAAGGCTCTCAGGACAAACTGCCAGCTGGTTAATTCACTGAAGCTAGCTAAAACCGCCCCTCAAACATCACCTCACCCCAACCCACCTCACCCCACCCCTTAAACACTACACCACCCCCACCTCACCCTACCCTACCCCTGAGGCACTACACCACCCCCACCTCATCCTACCCCTACCCCTGAGACACTCTCTTACATGGCTACCACCCTACCCCATTGCCCAAACATCCCCACCTCAGAGCATTCCTACTCACACCCCTGCCCCTCCAAACACCATGACGGACCACCACCACCACCACCACCACCACCACCACCACCACCACCACCACCACCACCCACCACCACCACCACCACCACCACCACCACCACCACCACCACCATCACCACCACCACCATCACCACCACCACCATCACCACCACCATCACCACCACCATCACCACCACCATCACCATCACCATCACCACCACCACCATCACCACCATCACCACCACCACCACCACCACCATCACCACCACCATCACCACCACCACCATCACCACCACCACCATCACCACCACCACCACCACCACCACCATCACCACCACCACCATCACCACCACCACCACCACCACCACCACCACCACCACCATCACCACCACCACCATCACCACCATCACCACCACCACCACCACCACCACCACCACCACCACCACCACCACCACCACCATCACCACCATCACCACCACCACCACCATCACCACCACCACCACCACCATCACCACCACCACCACCACCACCACCACCACCATCACCACCACCATCACCACCACCACCACCACCACCACCACCACCACCACCACCACCACCACCACCACCACCACCACCACCACCACCACCACCACCACCACCACCACCACCACCACCACCACCACCACCACCACCACCACCACCACCACACCACCACCACCACCACCATCACCACCATCACCACCATCACCACCATCACCACCACCACCACCACCATCACCACCATCACCATCACCACCATCACCACCACCACCATCACCACCACCATCACCACCACCACCATCACCATCACCACCACCACCACCACCACCACCACCACCATCACCACCACCACCATCACCACCATCACCACCACCACCATCACCACCACCACCACCACCACCATCACCATCACCACCACCACCATCACCACCACCACCACCACCACCACCATCACCACCACCACCATCACCACCACCACCACCACCATCACCACCACCACCACCACCATCACCATCACCACCACCACCACCACCACCACCATCACCACCACCACCCACCACCACCACCACCACACCACCCACCACCACCACCACCACCCACCACCTCCATCGCCCCCACCCCCCAGCCCCATCCCCCTGCCCCCACCCCCACCATCAGACAAAGAGCCTAGGAAAAGAGACCTAGGCCCACAGAGCTGGGGCAGTTGGCTATCCACTTCCCCACACACTGTCGTGAATTATAACAGGGTCAGGCTACCTACTTTTCCTTCAAACAGATTTTGAATCTATTCTCAATTCAAAAGTACTCTGATAGAAAACAATATTTGTTTCTGAGGCAACAGCTCAGAAACCTAGGTTTTCCTGTGATTGCTTCAGCAGCAGACAGGTCAGTGCCCCACATCCTTGACCATACTGACAGGAGGGACCGAAAACACAGACCAGAAGGATCTCATGAGAGCCCCTACAGTTGCTGTGTTTGTGACACTTCACAGTGGTTCAGCCCCTTTGGATTCTTTACTGTACCCCAGAACCCACCTTACAACCATTCTTCTAACACCCGGCTCTCCTCAGGCTAGTTGGGAGTATTAAATGCATCACTTCAGGTCATACAGGCAACTTGAAAAAAGGAAAAATAACAAAGTCTGTGGACATGGCGGTGCAGCTGTCATCCTCTGCTCAGGCAGCCGAGGTAGGACCAGGAGTTTGAGTCCAGCCTGTATTACACAGGAAGACCTGGGTCTCAAAAACAAAACAAGACATAAAATAAAAGTCAAACAAACCTCAAAACACAACAAAACAACCCTGCCCCCTAAGGACAGTTAGAGGCCAGAAAAAGGCTGATTGTGTGTAGAGTCTCAGCAAAAACTTCTGGTTGGCTACAGAAGTTAATTAATGATAAGACTCAATAAAATTAATGTAGGGATGAGTGAAAGGTGGGCAGTGAGGTAGAGGCAGCCTTCAGGCGGCTAAGGGCAGGCAGTGAGGTGCAGCCCTGCTGTGTGGAGTTACACTCAGATGACCAGTTAAAGCCAGTGATGTTTTCTTCAGAGTGTCAGGGTGCTCGCTTCAGAGACATCTTTCTAAACGGCACACATTCTCAACCTTTGTGTATCTTGCTCTGGAATGCTGGTCTGTTTGCAGAGGATGCTGGGTGGCAAACGAGACTGAAGTTCAGACCGGGCCAGTTGCTGGGCAGGATGCGCACCTGACTAGTGGGCGGTGCTGTTTTCTGACGCGTAACTCATTGCCCACAGCCTACCTGCGCGTCTGCTCTGTGCTTGCCGTCTGCTCTGTACTTGCCAGTCTGGTTGGAGAAAATAGTCCCTCATTACACGTCTGATTTACATTCCCTTAATTGTGCGTGGGATGGAGCGTTTTCTCCTGTGTCTGTAGCTGTATTTCCTGAGAACTGCCTTCCCAATAGCCTTTACATTACGGTTCCTTAAACTACCCACCGTATAGCTGAGTGTGGGGGCCTCAAGGATAATTTGGCAGCAGGGAATGGCTTCTGAATGTACAGTGACCAAAAGTCGGTCCAAAGTTACACATGTCAGGAACTGAGGGGTCTCGGCAGCCATCCCATAACTTCACCTGCAGCCTTGATTATGAACACACCCCATGCCTGATGCCCCACAACACCTATGTCCTCTGGCCACACAGTGCAAATGAATGAGAGTTGTGCATCTGATGAAATGCAGAAACGTTTACTGCAAATACCCAGTTTTCTGCTCTTTCAGAAAAACAGTGTCTCAAGTACAGAAAATAAAGATGCATGTTATTTTCCTACTGTCATGTCTCAGCAAATGACAAATCAGCATACCTTTGGATTGCATTGTGCTAAAATACTTGGTTTGTATGAATTGATTAGAATTGCTGACCTGAGTTTCATATAAAAAATTAAGCAGTCATAAGGAATCACGCTATTAACTATTGGCCTAAAAACATCGTACATGTAAGTCTGTGTATAAATATCCATACAGAATTTAAATGAAATTCTGTCACCTGGGCTGATAGTGCTTCCTCCAAGAACCGAAGACCACCTAACAAAAACTCCAACAGCAGGCAAGAGAAACCCTCTTTGAATTGTTGGTAACCATGACTACACAGAGAAGTCTTCTCTCAACAAACCAACAACAACCGAACAAAACCCTTCATTGAGAAGATGGAATTCATGCTTGGGACAGGAAACACAGCCAACTGCTCAGAACTAGTGAGATCATGGGGTTTGGAGGAGAACCTACAACCACCACTGTACTGAGCCAACATAATCCCTGACTGCAATCTGAATATTTGTCCTAATGGCTACGGATAAGTGTCATCTTCACCCCCATCAAGAAAACCTCTCTTTGCAGCAGATGGAGTCCATTAGAGAAAACCTCAACCTGCAGAGCTGTGGAGCCCAGTCACAGTGGATGCGCTTGCAAAACAACTCCCGCACGAAAGGCTCAGGAGACACTGGGGAAGAGGGGCCAGAGGACCAGAAAGTTTACTGTGAGACAGCGTCTCCTAGTCATGCCAGAAGCGACACCCATGAAAATCTCACCAAAATACCTGCCTGAGGACGAGCTGAACAAGAACAGTAACAACAGACTTGCCAAATTGGATGCGGAAAGACCTTGGACCCTCATCCTACATGAGGAGCTACAGGAAACTAAGGAATGCTGGGAGTGGGAGAGGTAGGATTCTCCAGGAAGAAGCACACCAACTGGTTATCCAGTATCGGATGGTCAGCTCTGAAAACAAATGTGTAAGTAACATTATACAGACCGAGAGCAGGAATATATGTGTGTGTATATATATATACACACATGTAACAACAATTGATGAAAAAGAAACTGTGAATTAGATAGAAAGCAAGAAGGGGCATAGGGAAGGAAGGAGAAAAGAGAAGTGATGTAATTAGAATCTCAAAAATAAGAGGTAAAAACCCATTAAACAAAGGCCTGGAGTTAGTATAGATATATATGTCCAAGAATTTTTGAAGTGTACCTAAAGATATTTCTGCCATTTCGTGTTAAGTATTTATGTGAAGTGGAGTTCTCAGTGTTTTTTTTTTTTTTTTAAGACCAGGCTGGTCTGGAACTTACAGAGATCCACTTGCCTCTGCCTCCCAAGTGTGGGGATTAAAGGAGTGCACGACACCACGTCCCATCCAAGTTTTCAGTGTTAATGGTTATAAAATCAAAGTACAGAAGCTGAGCGATGCTCAGTGGTTAACAGTATTTGCTGCTTTTCCAGAAATTCCAAATTCTGTTTCTAGCACCCATATCAGGCAGATCACAACTGCCTGCACACCAGATCTGATGGGGCTTTCTGGCCTCTATGGGCACCTGTACACATTACACACACACACACACACACACACACACACACACACACACACACACACACACACACACACGCTCAAATACACACAAAAACCTCGGCTTGCAGCATCAAATACTCAGCTAATACTTGATTCTTTGCTTGTGTAGGCAGCACTGAAGATCAAACCTAGGGCCTTACACATGCAAGTGCTTTACTGTCAAACCATAACCCCAACCCAAGATTCAGCTCTTTAAGCAAAAATGGTAAGACAATCCATTTGATTCATATGCAAATTCACTTCAATTTCTATAAATGGTAAGATTATATGTATACCAGAAAAGGAATTTAAAATAAATTCCTCCATAACTTTCAGTAAATGTCTGGCTTGAATAGCTGTTTTACATAGCTTTATTACAGAGTCATATAAAGATTACTCAGGCAAGCAAGCGATGCCTGAGAGCTCGCCCCTAAGCAAGCCGTTTATATCACTCCCATTCCCTCTGAGGCACAGGGGACACTGCAGAAGAGCGGGCAGGAAGTCGTAAGGATGGGAAGCAAGTGTGAAGGGCTGTGAAATGTCAGTGAGCTCACACTTCAGTCACCTACTCCCAGTTCACACAAGGCTGGCACTTTCAACAACCAGTCACGGCTGAGAAGGGACCCATGTGGCTCACCCCTAACTGCTGAGCCGTTGGCTGTTGACAGACTCTGGGGGACGGGGAACCGTCCTCATCAGTTGTGTGCTCTTTGCTGTGCTCACTCGGCCCCAGTGGGTAGCTCCGAACTTATGGTCACACAGATGGCCCTGGTTAAAAATGCAGTGGGTCACTTTTCCTTTTATCCTGTTATGTTCTGTATGGTGGATATCCCTGGGAGGCCTGGTATATATATTAACCAGAGGAGGACTTGATCCTGGGGGAGAGAGGAAATGGGGCATGAGGACTGTGAGGTGTAGAGGGAGGAGAAAGTGCAGTTGGGAGAAGAATAAAAGTTAAAAAAAAAAAAAAAAAAGAATTCAGCAGGTCACAAAACAATGAATAGACACGAATGTGAGAAAGATTTCTGGAGAACAGGAGAGGTAGGTGGGTACCGGGGAGATGGGAGAGGGTGGTCTGAGAGTGGTCAGGATGCATTAGGCTCATGTGCAAAACCATCGAAGAGCAAACTTAATTAATAAAAAAACAAAAAACAGTCAAAGTAATTTCTCAGCCACAAGGGGGTGAAGAGTGGAAAAGGTTTAAGAAGCCCTGATCACACCTCCTCTTTCTTATTCGACACTTTCTTTTTCTTATCATGGTTGCATTATTACTCAGCTCCTCTGGCAGGTTTATTTTTGGCTTATTTCATGTGCTTGAGTTCTCTCCTCCTCCTCTCTACCCATTTCAGTTGGTAGATGCCCCCTAATTACCTCCACACTTGACTCGGTCTCTGTAACAGCACTCTAAGGATCCTTCACCTCCAGGATACACGCAGTGTCAGCTCAGAGCTACAAACCAACTGTCTTTGTCTTGTTTTGTGCCTTCCCCCTTCTGACTGTCTCTTTCTCCGCCTTTAGCTCCTTAGCCAGCACTCCATAGTCTCCCATGGGCTTAGATAATTTTGGGGGGAGGGAGGAGGAGATCCTAAGTGTTCTTGGACAAGTCTGTTTATCTGCTCTGCAGCAGAAGTGTATTGTGTATTTAAAAGCACCTTGCTTACTTATGTGGGAGGAAGACACAGGAGAGAAACCCGTGAGTGACCATAGTGTGGTGGTGGTGGCCACCTGTAGCCAATGAGTGACCATAGTTTGGTGGTGGCCACCTGTAGCCCATCATTGGGGAAGCAGAGGCAGGAACACGTGGAATCTGAGCACAGCCTGAGTGACTTAGAAAGACCCTATCTCAAAAACCACAATACCCGGGCTGGGGAGATGGCTCAGCACTTAAGAACACTGGCTGCTCTTCCAGAGGACCTGAGTTCAGCTCCCAGCAACTGCATGGTGGCTCACAGCCATCTATAATTCAATATGATTCCCTCTTCTGGTGTGCATGAAAACAGAACACTGATATACATAAAAGAAATAAATATGAATAAATAAACCTTTAAACAAACAAACAAACAAGCCCCTTAATACCCCCAAAAGAAGGAGAGTTGAAAACTCAGTCAGTACTTACACTTTCATAGAGACAATTTTGGAAGAGAAGACTTGAGAACCAAACCCTATCAGTGGTTAACTGCTCTCTCTCTCTCTCTCTCTCTCTCTCTCTCTCTCTCTCTCTCTCTCTCTCTTTCTCTCTCTCTCTCTCTCTCTCTCTCTGTCCCTATCAGTGGTTAGCAGTTGTATGTGTGTGTGTGCGTGTCCCTATCCGTGGTCAGCAGCTGTGTGTGTGTGTTTGTGTGTGTGTGTTTAATTCTTACTCTGTATAATGTCTTTATTTGCAATGCCTGGGGCAGAACCCAGGGCTTCATGCCACCACGCATGAGAGGTTTGGGACATGTTCTCAGTGGAGTCCCTAGCTCTATGTGTCCCTTCCACTGTCTGACTATATCCAGAGGTTTTTGCCTTCAACAGTACACATTGGAAAGTTTGTTTGTTTGCTTGGTTGGTTTTGTTTTTTAATGTCAAAGCTGTGAAAATTCACTGCACTTTCCCAAAGACTAAGTAGCACTGTGTGTGTGAGCTCGGAGAGAGTGAAAACCCCCCTGCTCGTGGGGAAGGATCAGACTACTCACCTCTTCAATCAGATTCTGACGTTTGTCAAGGACAGATTCTCCAAACAGTTTCTGGGTCTAAAGTGCCTTTTTTTCCCTTTCTGTTCTTCTTCCTCATTTCTAATGTTTGAGGCTGTTTCGTAATTTCCTTCCGAAGTTGTGCCAGTAAATGTTCAACCCCAACAATGTGTGAAGGTGTTTGTTTTGATATTTCCTGTTTAACCTCTCCTCAGACTGTTTGAACATATAACCACATTTCTTGAGTCCCTAGTAAAGTTAGGCATTGTTTTGTTTTGTTTTCATTTATGAGCTATTTGGGTTTCTTTTCCTGTGATAGACCAGCTCTGATTCACTGTCAGCCTTGTTGTGTGTGTGTGTGTGTGTGTGTGTGTGTGTGTGTGTGTGTGTATACATACACACACACACACACACACACACACACATATATATACACACATATATGTTTGTTTGTTTTTGTTTTCGAGACAGGGTTTCTCTGTGTAGCCTTGGCTGTCATGGACTCGCTTTGTAGATCAGGCTGGCCTTGAACTCATAGAGATCTGCCTGCCTCTGCCTCCTTAATGCTGGCATTACAGGAGTGCCACCACACCTGGCTGTCTACGTCTTCTTAATTCTGCAAAGATTTCCATCCCCTCAGCTCCTGAGACAAGGTTTAATCTCTGTAACCCTGGCTGTCCTGGAACTCACTGTGTAAATCAGGCTGGCCTTGGACTCACAGAGATCCTCTTGCCACTGCCTCCCAAGTGCTGAGGTTAAAGGTGAGCACTATTATGCCTGTCTTGCAAAGATCTTTTACTACTAGGAGAATCAGCTCATAGTTTGATGTGGATATTATAAATTTTTTCTTTTCATTTTATTATCATTTTCTCTATGTAAACTTAAAGTTCTCATCTACTGAAATTTATTTATTTGTGTGCGTATGTGTGTGTGTGTATGTGTGTGTGTATGTGTGCTGTGTATGTGCTCATGTGTGTGTGCACATGTGTATATATATTCATGTATGTGTGTACTTGTGAGTGGAAAGGCCAGAGGTTGATGCTGAATGCCTTCCACAATTACTCTTTACCTTGTTCTTGGAGACATGATCTCTTATTGGCTAATCTGGTCCTCACTTCAGCTAGACTGGCTGGCAGCAAGCTCCAGGCATCCTCCTGTCTCCACTTCCCCAGTGCTGGGGTTATATTGCACACTTCTATTAAAGGAATATGAAGAGCCAGGGCTTTTTAAAAAAACTACATTTATTTATGTGTGTGTGTGCACATGAGTACATGCACTTGCCATAACATGTATGTGGAGGTCAGAGGGCAACTTGCAGGGGTTGGTTGTTTTCTTCCAGAATTTGGATCCCTGGGATTGAACTCACATCGTCAGGGTTGGCAGCAGAGTACCTCACGACCTGCTGAACCATCACACTACCCCTTGCTTGCCTTTTCATGTGAGTGCTGGGGGATCTGAACTCTGCTCCTCACAGTTGTGTGGCAGGAATTGTAGTGACTAAACCATCTCCCCAGTCTTAGTGAAATTATAAAAATTATCAATCTTTTCTCACTTCTTAGATTTGTATCTTTCCTCAAAACATCTCATTTCCAAGATTATAAACACTTAGCATTTTGTACGTAGGAATTCAGATGGATTTTATTTGACTTTTACGTGGGACTCACAATGCAGGCCTGGTTAGCCTAAAGCTTGCTGTATCTTAAACTGTACCAACCTCCTTTGTTCTGAGATTATAGGCATGTGCCACCATGCTCCTTGTTTCTTTCTTTATTAATGACTGCCTCGGTCACCTAAAAGCACCTACTGATAAGCCATTGTCTCCTTGCTGGTTGGAAGTGCTTGCTGACCTTCGTATCTATGCAGGCAGAAGGTCTCAGGCAAGTAAACTCTGAGATACTGGCCAGTTCTTCATTTTTCTTGCTGACATTTTTTTGTCTTTCAGGAGGTAGAGGAAGTGTATAGAGGAACTGTTGCCTTAAGCGAAATTTTGGTCAACCAGATGGAAAAAGATGGTGAGGGGAAGTGACAGAAACCCTGGTAGAAAGTAACTGTGCCATTTTAGGAATGCTGTCTGCCTCCCACCTCTTTGGTTAACCTCTAGCTCCATCCTGCCTGCCTGGGAGCATCTCCTGTGGTCAGTATCCCTGGCCGTTTGGTTCTGCCTCCAACAGTGGGAAAATGAACAAGTCCTAGAACTGTTTCTTCTGTCTCACCTCCACTCCTTTGCATAGATTCTCCTCTTTGCCCTCAAGCATTCTCCCCACCCCAGCCCCTCTTGCCATTTCTGTTGAAGGCTATCATCAATATCAAGCCTTCTTTAGGTCCCTAAGATGGATGCTTCACAGAGCCTTCCTGTCCCTTAATAGTCATGAAGTTACATACATTCCAGGGGCCTGATGGTCTGTGAAGTGCAGGGTATATTTCAAGTAAAAACTTCCCATTGTCTGCCTTCCTGAGGACCATGATTGGACAGGCGAGTGCGATAGCTCAGTGGGTAAAGGCACTTGCTACCAAGCCTCAGTTTATCTCAGAAAGCCACAAAGTGGAAGGTGAGAAGTAACTTCCGCAAGCTGTCCTCTGATTTCCACAGGCATGCTATATGACACTCCCCCACATTCACACAACACACACACACACACACACACACACACACACACACACTACACAAATAAACAAATAAGCAAATAAAAGACTAGGATTGGATACTTAATTAAAGACTCCCAGTATGAAATTAAATTGTTCATTTTCTTGTTCAACAATGAAGAACTTCAAGATGAGGACAGTAGATCTCTAAACTAAGCCCAGGACCCTTGGAGTTCATAGGTCACAAGTCTGCTGTCGTGTGCTGGATGGTGGCCTCTGAAGAGATATGCCCAAGGCCTCCTACACAGCTCTGGCAAATACAATGTTATTTGGAAGAAGTTCTTTGTGGAAATAACTAAAGACCTTGAGGTCTAAAGGCCATTCTGGAATGTTGGGGTTGAAACATAGAACACATGGTCAGAGCTATAAGGACAAACAGGCAGGAGGGGAGAAATAGATTGTGTAAGTCTTTTCCCATCCCTGTGACAGCACTTGAGAAAACCAACTTAAAGGAGGAAGGAGTTGTTTGGGTTCATGGGTCCAGAGGTTCAGTCTATGGTCACTTGCTCCATTGGTTCTGGTTCATGGTGAGGCAGAACACCACGGCAGGAACAATGTGATGGCAAGATGCAGAGAGTGAAAACGAGAGCAAGAGTGGGCCAGGCAGAGAAAAAGAGAGGACAGAACACAGTACCCCATTTGAGGCCATGCCCCCAGTGATCTCCTTCCTCTAACTTAGACCTCATCGCAAGTTTGCGCCACTTCCCACTATTCCACTCAGTCACGATCCCATCCCTGGACTGATCCAATGATGAGGTCAGAGTCCCCATGATCCAAAGCTCTACCCACCTCCGAGTACAGCTTCATTCAACCTTCAACACAACATGACAATGAGCTTTTGGAGAACATATAAAATGTAAACCATACACAGAGACCCAGAAGATATGGAGATGGAGTCAGAGTGGAGCAATGTGGCCACAAGCTAAGTAGTGCTGACTGCTACCAGAAGCTGGAAGAAAGAACAGAGGGTCTTCACAATTGCCTCCCAAGGAAGCGAGGTTCTCTGCCAACAACCCTAGCCCAGCTTTCTGCCCTCCAGAAATGTGAAAGAAGAAACCTCTGCTCTTTTAGGCCTCCTACTAGGTGGTCACTTGTTATAGCAGCCACAGGAAACTAATACACAAGAGGCCGCTTTACTCAGGGAACTTGTGGCTATTAAGTTAGTAGGATTAAGTTTGCTGCCGACCAAGTCACTGTGTGGCAGAGCCTGTCTGAGGATGGAGCTGAGTGGAGAAATCAGGGCCAAGAGTCAGAGCAATGGTGGAGAAAAAAAAATTATGGAGGCAAACTTGGATCAAATCATACCTAAAGGCAGATAGCGCCATGCATGGTTTCTTAGCTGTTTGTGTCTGAAAAAAATATTGAAGACAAACAAAGCTCAATTCATTTTAAATCCAGTTTTTGGAGGGGTTGGGGTGACAGCTCGAAGGTGAGGTGCGTGCTGTATAAAGCTTGGGATCCTGAGTTTGAGCCTCAATACTACACAGAGAGCCGGGTGTGACTTCTTCTTCTGTCTGGCTGTGGGCTGGGTAAGTGATCTTAGCTCGGCTCCAACTCTGGCTTGCTCTGTTTCTGGTCCAGTGCACCACCATCTTTCTTTGAGGTCCCTCTGGCCCCGGAAGTGACTCTGCCCCTCACCCAGACCCTGTCTACATCCTCCTCAAGTCCCAGGCACCTCGGTTGCTCACATCATCCCTCATCTCAGTCCTGTTCTGGTAGATGACCCACAACAGGCCTGTTCTACCCTTGGCCTGTGTGCCACAGCTGCCCCATGCAGTCATTATAGTCCCTGCCTTAGTAAGTGACCCTGTCCCTGTCCAGTCCAGGCCTTTATCAGCCTTGACTCCGCCCCCACCTAGCCCACCACTTTGCTTTGGGATTCTGGTGTGGTGGGCTGAAAACTCAGACAGCAACATCCTAAATCCAGATGCCTAAGTCTGATTGCCAAATCACAAGCAGTACAGTAGACCAAGATGACATGTCCCTCCTCCTAAACCCACCAGTCCTAGAGTAATGTTCTCCAGGGAGAACCACTCAGCCAAAATCCAGGATAGAACTCAAAGAACAATCATAAACAAGTTCAACCAGTCCAATTCAGTCAAAGAAAGCACAAATAAACACCAGAGAGAACTTAAAGGGGACAGAAGCAAAATGATTGAAGCCCAAAGAAACACAATCAGACAGATGAATGGAATAATGAGGACAATTCATGACATGAATGTCAACTTCGATAAAGAGATAGAAACACTGAAGAAAACCTAAACTGATTATGAAGCAGGAAATGAAAAGCCAAGTATAATAAAAGGCTCAGTTTAAAGTGTCACTAACAGAACAAATCGTGTGGAAGACAGAATATCAGGGCTTGATGGCTCAATCAAAGAGAATGATAGATTAAAAAAAATCATGAACGGAATATTCGGGGAGTTTGGTATACACTGAAAATAATGAATCTAAAAATTATAGGCATAGAAGGAGAAGAATTCCAGGTGAAAGGCATTATTAATTTTTTGCAATAAAATTATAGAAGAAAAAAACCCCAAATCTAGATAAAAAATACATATTTATCTGGTATAGTTAAAAATTAAAACATAGACTAAGGAAAGGGCATGAGATAAACAAGGAAGGATCAAATCCCATGTGAAGGCAGCCCCATCACAATCATAGCCGATTATTATTGGATGGAGGGCTTGGAACAATGTATCCCACGTTCTGAGAGACCACAATTGCCTACCAACACTGTTATACCCAACAAAACTATCTACCGAATTCGAAGGAGAAATAAAACTACATCAGAAACTGACTAAGGGAATATATGACTGTAAGCAGCTCTACAGAGGATATGGGAGGAAATCCTTAAGACTGAATAGGAAGATAAACATTTGCAAGAGACACAGGGAATAAATAAACAATACCAGAACAGTTAATCAAAGCAGCTTTAAACCAAAAGCAAAACCACAGAATGACAGCAAAATGACATCTTTCTATAATAATTCTGAATATTAATGTCTCAATTCACCAATAAAAAGACACAGACTGAATTAGGAAACAGGATCCATATCTTTGCTATCATAAGAAAACAGGCTTCATCATCAAAGACAGATACTATCTTAGGATAAAAGGATGTAAAAAAAAAAACAAAAAAACAACAAAATGGTGTTTTACTAAAATAGAACTAAAAAACCCAAGCAGGCATAATTATTATAATACCAGATGAAACAGACTTCAAACTTAAGGTAGTCAGAAAGATAAAGAAGGGCACTTGATGACACGAAAAGGATATTACAGTTCTAAACACACATGCCCACCGTAGGCACACCCAACTTCCCTCAGCAAATACTTATGTATGTAAAGCCACAGATTAACTCTAGCATAGTAATCGTGGGAGATTTCAATACCTCACTCTCACCGATAGACAGGTCATCTCGGCAAAAACTGAATAGAGAAACACTAGAGTTAAAGGACATCTCAAAAATCAAACTCAGTACTCAATACACATCTATAGAACATTGCACCGAAACACTAAATAACACACATTTTTTTCTAAACAGCTTGCTGAACTTTCTCCAAAAGAAAGCACGTATTGCCGGGCGTGGTGGCGCACGCCTTTAATCCCAGCACTCGGGAGGCAGAGGCAGGCGGATCGCTGTGAGTTCGAGGCCAGCCTGGTCTACAAAGTGAGTCCAGGATGGCCAAGGCTACACAGAGAAACCCTGTCTCGAAAAAACCAAAAAAAAAAAAAAAAAAAAAAAAAGAAAGCACATATTAGGACACAAAGCAAGTCCCAGCAAGTATAGGACGTGTGAAGTAATGTCCTGCATTCTGTCTGGCCACAGCAGAATAAAGCTGGATATCAGCAAGAAGAGAAACTACAGACAGTAAACAGACTCGTGGAGACTACACAATGCACTATTGAATGATAACGGGATCACCAAAAAAATAAAGGTTCTATAATTGAATGAAAATGAAAACACAGCATATTAAAACATCTGAAATACAGTGAATGCAAAAGGCAGTTTATAGTTCTAAATGCTTATGTAAAATAATTGAGAGATTTCAAATAAATGGCTTAAAGGTACATTGTAAGGCCTTGGAAAAACAGAAGCCAAACCCAAAGATAGGGGAGAATTAATTAAAATCAGAGCAGAAATTAATGAAATAGAAACAAAATGCAAAGAATAAATGAAACAAATAGTTATTTTACACTGACATTCCTGGCTAAATTCAGGGGTGTACAAAACAAAACACACAGACATGACAAGGAGATATAAGGAAGGCTGAGAAGGTGGTAGGTGTGAGGGGGATGGGAGGGGTGAAACTGGTCACTGTACATTTATGTATATATGTGAAATTGTCAAAGAAAGAACAAACTTGATAAAAAAAAATTTGTTACAAAAGTAAGCTGGGTGCTACAGCATGCGCTTGTAATATGGGCACTGGGGAGATGGAGACAGGTGAGTTGTTGGAGTTCAGCTCCTTACCAGCCTTGCCTAATCACCTGATCAATGAGCCATGGCCCTTAAGAGAGACCCTGCCTCAAAAAATAAGGTCTACAGCACCGAAGGCAGGACTTTGGGTGCTTTTGAATGAGCTGATGTACACATGGGGAAAGACAGACAAGCTCACCTTCTATCTTACAGAGAAAGGCTTGCACTCATGGCTGTCTCTTCCTTCTGGAGCCCCCCCCCCCTTGTTTGAAGAACATTCTTTATGCTTCCTCTAAAAGGACCCTGGTTGGCCTGGGTCCCAGCTGCTGGTATCACTTCCCTTTCCTCTCTTTTCTCAGAATTACCCTCCCCAAATCAAACTGGCTGCATGAAAATCCATATTCCAGACTCTACTTTTTGGGAGAACTGAGACAAAGACAGCAGGTAGAAGGACTGACTTCTCCAGGTTTTTATTTTCCCAGGATGGTTTTAGTGTCCCTTAGTTACTGCTGTTGCTGCTCTCCGAGCTGGTTCAAGAGGGTAGGGGGAAAGGGGAGGCCAGGGAAAGGTTTTGAACAGGGCTTGTAGAAAGTAGGATGAGACTGGAGCCATTAGGGCATACAAAGGAACATGCAGGGGCCATCAGCGGGTGAGGGCGTGTGCTGACAAGCCTGATGGCACGAGTTCAATCCCAAGAGCCCATGTGGTAGAGAGAGACAACGAACTCTTGACAGTTGTTTTCTGTCCTCTGCAAGTGAGAGTGTGCATCTCTCTCTCTCTCTCTCTCTCTCTCTCTCTCTCTCTCTCTCTCTCTCTCTCTCACACACACACAAATGGAAAAGAGAGAGATGAACAATGAATAGAAACGGGCAGGAAGGATCCATTATGTGTGTGAAGGACTCAAGGAATGCACCTAGGAATAGAGTTATGGGAACAAAGGAGACAAAAGTCTATGCTCTAGGCACAACGCTTCTTTTTTTTAGACCCTGGGTCGGGACCCAGGGCCCAGAGCATCCCAAGTGACTGTACTACCAACTAGGCATGATACCTTCATCAAGGCATGGGAGACTGGAAAAGGTTAAGACAAAAAGTCAGCTACCATGTTTAAGGGTTTGTCACCACAGCACAGAGATAAAGAAAACGATCTGGAGACCGGTGTGCTGGTCCCAGTACTTGAGGAGGCAGAGGCAGGTGGATCTCTGTCAGTTCGAGGTCAGCCTGGTTTACAAATCGAGTCCAGGACAGCCAGGAGTATAAGAGAAACCCTGTCTCAAAAAACCGAAAATAAATAAATACATACATAAGTGGACTTGCTTGCAGAATTTCAGTGAGAAAGGAAGAGGCAGAAGCGCCTCATATAGCAGACAGAACAGATTAATGACACAAGGACCCCGAGGAAGTTGGAATTACCTCAAGAGAACAAGAAGCCCTTGCTCTTGGAGCTGGTTGGCGGCTTCCAGGGGAGGAGATGCTTGGAGCTACCACACATCAGAGGACCAAAGTCAACGGCATCAACACACCTCAGCTTTCCCTTCATTTATTCCATCACACTGCTAACTCCCTAACTCACAGGGAGATCTTCCTTATAAAGAATTACAAAGCCTCTTGCTAACTAGCCTCTGGTATAGTCATGTTTTCTCTTGAGAGGAGATAGAGATCTCTAACATTGCTTTCTTTTGTCAGAGTCCTTCCTGAAATGTGGCTTCTAGAACTGGGCATATCCGTAGCAGCCAACTTCATCACGCAGCAGCATTCATCCAAGGCATGTGTGGATCTCTTTAGGATTCTCTGATTAAGATATAGGTTCTCTAGAATCCTAGAGGGAAAGGTTATTGCCATGAAATAGGGGCCAATAAGATGGCTCAGCAGGTGAAAGCAACTCATGCCAGAGTCTGCTGGCTGAATTGTTTCCTGAACCCGAGGAACCAGGAAGGGTCTAAGGATCTGGGAAGCAGGGACAGTGGATTTGGTCATGTGAATCTCTTCATGTGTGTCTGAAGTGTGAAAATTCAGCCATGATGCTGTAGCAGGCAAGTCAAATGTGTAGCTTGAAGTTTGCTTGCAGTTGCATGTGGCTGAGAACAGCTGTGTATGTGACGAACACAAAATGATCGCTGAACTTAAGACATAATGAGATTGTGTGTATGCAATTTCTTTCTTTCTTTTTTTCTTTCTTCCTTTTTTTTTTTTTGTTTGTTTGTTTTTTTTTCCGATACAGGGTCTCTCTGTGTAGCCTTGGCTGTCCTGGACTTGCTATGTAGACCAGGCTGGCCTCAGACTCACAGTGATCTGCCTGTCTCTGCCTCCTGAGTGCTGGGATTAAAGGTGCGCAATACCACACTCGCCCGCGATACCATGCCCAGCCAGCAATTTTTTTCGTGAGGCAAACACACACGAGCCTGTGTTGGACATTCCAAATTCAAACAGTGACTTCCCCGTAGCACAAACCCTGACCCCCAGTGAGGGTATTTCTCCCAGCTCTTGCTGTCCTGGAAGATGCCATACCCTCCTGGATAGCGTTCCATCATTCCTGATGACAGCTCAGGCATCTTCCGGACAGAACAGTCTCCTCTGTTAGCTCCTGGTCACACACTGGCCACCACCCACAGTGGCTTCATGGGAATAATGTGGACACCGAAGGTTCCAGCCGAGACCACCTTTGTGTCTTTCCACCTCTTTCACGTTGTTATGCACGCTTTTCTGTCACCCCTGCCTTTCCAGCGGCCACTTCCTCTTTGTTTATCTTGCCTTCTCTTTTCTCCTCTGAAGCCTCGCTCCAGCAGCTGGTTCTCTATGTTTTACACCTTCCTCCCTGTTTATTTATTCATTTATACCTGTGAGGCATGATCCTGACGGGAAACTGAGGCAGAAGCCATCAGATCCTAAGCCAGCCTAGGCCAGCCACATAGTGCCTTTATGGATATTACAAATAAAGCCGCTATGAATTTTGTGTGTGAGATCTTGTGTAAACAGGTTTCATTTATTGATGATGTTTATTCAAGAGTACAATTACTGGGTTTACACAGAAAACATTTAATTTATTTATATTTTTTGAGGTTGGCTCTTGCTGTGTAGCCTGGCCTGGCCTAAGACTCTCACAGTAGCTTGACATTGAACTCACAATCTTCCTGCCTTGTTCTGCTGAGTGCTGGCATTAGACGCATGTACCACTATGCCTGCCTCCTAATTATGTTTATTTGCTGTTTGATTAGATTGATTGATTTGTTTTCTTTTTCTCATTGCTATGACCAAACACATGACTAGGCAACTGAAAGGAAGGGTTGGTTTTTGCCTCAGGATTTGACGGACATAGTCCACTGTGGCAGGGGAGGCATACGGCAGGAATGGCTAGTGGGTGTGTGTTGGGGGCTGTTCACCTGGCAGATCAGGGTTTGGAGATGGATAGGATGCAACTCCCTCTGCCTCCTCCTTCGTCTACTTCTTTAATTAGCTTCTAAATTCATGTTGATCAACCTGCCCTTGCCCAGGTGCCCAGGTGCCTAGGTGCCCAGGTGCTCAGGTGCTCAGGTTCCCAGGTGCTCAGGTGCCCAGGTGCCCAGGTGCTCAGGCGCCCAGGTGCCCAGGTGCTCAGGTGGCCAGGTGGCCAGGTGGCCAGGTGGCCAGGTGCCCAGGTGCCCAGGTGCCCAGTGGTCAGATGTTAGGGTCTCCTTTTGCCCCCCCTGTTCTTATCTGCTTCACCACACCTGACACTAACTAAAACCCATTCTTCCAGGTAGTCATAGGTCATCTGTCGCAGATGTCTTTCAGGATTGTGACCCCGGGCAACATCTACTACACACCAGAGACCCTGGTTTTTACCAACATGACCATTGGTCATGCCACTGAATGGAACTTAAATCTCTATGTTTTTCATGCACTCTGAATTTTTTACCCTATTTCTAACTGTATAGCTGCATATTTGAGTGTTTAAACTCCAAAACAGAATTTAAAATATCTTGATTTATTTGTGGATGCAAAAATAACAGTACATATTTATGGGGTATATAGTGTGATGTTTCAATATATGTATACATTGCACAGTGTTCAAATGAGCCATGCGGGGCCTTGGACATTTACACTGTCCTTGTGGTTAGATACCCACACATCATCTTTTCCGTGTCTGTGGGTCTCTTTTCTTGTTATAATAGGATAGGAGATAAAAGCTGAGGCAGAAAGACTTATTTTGGCTTACAGGGTCGGGAGGGTCAGTCTGTCACAGCTTGGTGGCCAGGAAGCAGAGGAGGGAAACACAGGAAGAAGTCAGGGTAAGATCTACTCCTAAGGACAGACCCCAGCACCAGCGAGCTTCTCCCTCTGATCGGCCGTGCCTTCTACCTTTCCTGACTTCCCAAAGATGCCATCCTTTTATGACTCTCTCGAGGGTTCAGTGCGTTCTTTAGGTCAGAGCTTCCATGCTCTGTCACTGTCCCCAGAGGCACCCCAGCCTCACCCAGAGATGTGCACCGCTAATTTAGATGCTTCTCAAGCCAACCAACTCGACAAGATTAACCATCGCAGATCCTCAGATTGTTAACCCGATACTGGAGCAAATCTTAAATGACGTCATTATAGTTACCCCCCACCCCAGGCAGTAGAACTCCAGAATCTTTTGGTTTTTTAAATAGCATAACCAAATTGTCATTTATTTATCATTTCGTCATATGCGTGCACACAAACACACTCATGCACACAACGCACTGTGATAATATTCCTCTTTCCATTATTATTCCTTGTCTCCCTCACCCTTTCAGCTATTTCTATTTGCTTAATCATAACTTGGCATCTACTGACCAACTCCACACCCCATTCCCTTACTCCCCCAAGACTTTTCTTCTCATTTCTTAGACTTCACGAAATATTAAGAATGTTTAAGTTTGCATTTAAATTTTTGGGTCATTTCTCCTCTTTGTTGGTTCATATTAGTGTACAATGATCCAAGCCTCCTTTACAGGAAACTTAAAAATGTCCAGTCTGGAGTCCTCCTCAAACTAAGGCACCAGCCAAGGAGAATATAGGCAGTAAGCTTCGAACCCCTACCAAGACCTAGCCGACGAACAGGATATTCTCCACCGTTGAGTGGAGAGTGAGATCTGACTCTCACACGAACTCTGGTGCCCCTTTTCTGACCATGTCCCCTGGATGGGGAGACCTGGTGGCACTCAGAGGAAGGATAGCTAGTTACCAAGAAGAGACGATATTCTGAGAGCATATAGGGGGAGGGAGGTCTCCCTCAGTCACAGACATAGGGGAGGGGAGAAGGGGAGAAATGGGAGGGAGGGAAGAATGGGAGGAAACAGGGGAAGGGCTAACAATTGAGATGTAATATGAATAAATTAATAAAAAAAAAGGAAAAAAAATGTCCAGTCAACTGAGGATGTCTGTCACAGGTGAGCCTCAAGTGCCTGGAGTGACTTCCGCTGCAGACACTAGCAGGTGTGTTCAGGGTAGGATGGCCGGATACCTGACCACTCCTGCAATGCCTCTACTAACATGAAGGAAAAATCCAAATAAACCAACCAACCTGCACTGCAATAGCAACCCAGGCATCTCAGGCAGAAACAAAAATTAATTATCTCACCTAAGGAGACCTTCTGTGATGGTGAATCTCAAGAGTTGGTTTATTCAGCGGCTCAGTGTTAGCTTGGAGAATCTTTTCCATCTTTTCATCCTGTCAGTATGGCCTCACCCCTCATGGTCCCAAGCAGCTAGTGCTTTAAGTATCTATACCACAAAGATCACTACACTATTTTTAGTAATGTGACATATTTCCCATGCAAGGCTTAGCTACTGATTTGTTTTGGTCACTAAGACCAAATAGCAATTGTCATACATAAAGATGTTGGTTCAGAAGCAGCATCCGGCCAACCTAAAGTCATGTGAAATAATAAATGTGCCTGTAGTGTCATGGAAATAGGGAGTGGTTTTGTAGGTTACAAAAAAAAAAAAAACGTAGGGGACAGGATCACAGACAGATGCCATAGCACAAAGTAACAGGAGAGCAGCCATCTTGACACTATGTCGGTTTTAGTTGCTAGAATGTTTCCTTCTATATCCTCAGCTAGAACCGAATCCCTGGTCTGCTTCCAAACACTAGCAAAGGGGGAAGGCACCATGCAGAGAAATAGACACTCTGCTCGAAGAAGCAAACTTTTCCTTGCTTGCCTGTCTCCCTCCCTCCCTCCCTCCCTCTCTCCTCCCTCCCTCCCTCCCTCCTTCCTCCCTCCCTCCCTTCTTCCCTCCCTCCCTCCTTCCCTCTCTTTCCCCCTCTCTCCTTTCTCTTTCTTTTCTGGAAGAAAAACTCTCAGTGAAGTAACAACAGTATTTATTTCTTTATTTGGTCTAACTGGCATCTGCTCTAGGTGGCTCCTAGTGACGGCGTTTTCTGACTCTTTTCTCTCCGTACCTGCAGCTGTGACTAACTGGGTGAGGGGGTGCTGCACTATGCAAGAACAATAAACCAACCAGAGTTTCCCTCCGGACTTTTGGAATTCTGAGTATGCCACCGCACACATGGGGAAGGGGAGCGCATCAAGTGTGCTGTGGGGATATGGAGAGGGTTCTGCTTCTAGGCTTGCTTATTCTCCAAGAAAGGGTTTCACAAATGGAGGCCCGAGGAGAGGGAGTAACAGAGACACACAAGGAAATAGGAGGAGGAGGAAGAGGAGGAGGAGGAGGAGGAGGAGGGGCAGGAAGAGAAGAAAGGGGGACAGAGAGAGAAATCTGATTAACATTTTCTATTTTTTTAAATGTCGGGCCAGGCAGCTGTTTGGCCACTCTTGGCTTCACAGACACCTCTGTAATTCTTATAGTGATTTCCTCCGTCGTTTGTTTGAATTAGCCCTAATGAGCTTCTGTCACTCACACTAACTATTTGAAACACTATTTTTATGAAGGGATGATCAGCCTCATTCATAATAAGATAAATGAAAATGAAACCACAGAAATACCATTCATCACTTCTCAGGTGGAACATGTTTGTTGCTTGGACTGTGCCAAAGGGAGTATGAAGACAGGTGAGGATGAGAGGCTGTAGCCCCTGGAGATGGCAAGCTGGCAGCATCCAGCATGCTTGAACATGTGCTTACCCTCTGACCTAGCATCCTTAGGTCTAGGGGCTTACATGGCAGAGGTGCTGCACAGAGGAGATATGGTGTATGTGCAAGGTCACTGGATGTAGCATCATTTGTGGTATCAAAAGTTGGGAAAGAACAGAAGTATTTACCCAGAAAGACTGTCTAGAGGCTAGGAAAATGGCTCAATTGATATGTCCTTGCCATATAAACACAAGCACTCAAGTTCAATGCCCAGTACGTGAACAGGGCAAATGTAACAGGAGAGCTTGTGACCCTGGTGCTGGAGAGGTGGAGACAGGAGAACCCCCTGGGCTGGTTGGCCAAACAGGCTAGCTGACTGGTGAGCTTCGGTTTCCATGACTGTGATAGTTTAGTTTTAACTGTCAACCTGATACAATCTAGAATCACCAAGGAAGAGTCTCAGTGAGGGATGGTAGATATGCTTGCCTGTGGGCTAGGTGTCTACAGCGGTATCTGGATCACATTAATTGATGCGGGCAGTGCCATTCCTTGGGTTTGTGTTCTCAGTTGTATAAGCTTAAGGAAAATGAGCCAAGCAGTAAGCGTGTGTGTGTTCATTCTCTTCCCTTGACTGTGGAAGTGATAGACCAAGCTGTCTTAAGTTCCTGTTGCCTTGACTTCCCTGCTGTGAGGGACCGTCACCTGGTATTGTCAGATAAATGAATGCTTTCTCCCGTAAGTTGCTTTTCATCAGATATTTTATCCTAGCAACAGAACCGAAGCCAGGATAGTGAGAAACCTCACCTTAAAAAAAAAAAAAAAAAAAAAAAAGGAAGGCAAAGCGCCTTCTTTGTATGAGAGCAAAGTTGTACTGTTGTACTCATGAAATCTCTACAATATGGTTGCCTAAATAAAACCTGTAAAATGACAACACCGACTGATTCCCAGTGCGGATGGGGGTAACCCCACAAGGCCACTCCACTACAAGAACAACCACAGGCAATTAATGGCTGCTGAGAGAACGAGTGAGCCAGGCATCTCTGTGTATGGAGCATGATGCTCTTGCAGTGTCTGATGGAAACCTCAGTGTTCTAATGAGGAAGGGATTCCAGAAAGAATAGGTGAGAAAACGAAGTGCAGGATATTGTTTACGCTGTGGTACCTTCTGCATGAGAAAGGGAGAGACAAGATATATTGCTGTTTTCATTATTCAGATAAGTAAGCTTAATCAAGGGAACAGACAGAGGGAACAAGAAACCAATAAATGAATAAACATGTTTACATTGCTTTTCAGACAGATAGGGTTTCTCTGTGTAGCATTGGCTGTCCTAGAACTCACTCTGTAGACTGGGCTAGCCTCGAACTCAGAGATCCGTCTGCCTCTGCCTCCCAAGTGCTGGGATTAAAGCCCTCCAATGTGGTTACTTCTAAGGGGGTAGTGAGGAGGCTGGGCTGAGAGTTATCTTTCTTCATGATGCCCTTTTAATTTCATTTTTGACTTTTGAAAACGTGACTGCATTAACTGTTCTGAAAATTAACTGGAGTGAAAAGCTGTTATTTCAACGGGAACATACTGTTCTGTTCTGCCCCATTGTCTAAAGAATCCAGGGTACTGGGAAGAACAGGTGCTATGTTAATACCTTGACACTTATTTCTTTAAAAAAGTTTAAACCCACCTGAGCCTGTAATGCACAGATAAAAACCCAAAGGCACAGAAAGTGTAAATCAAATATTCCTCTGACTGAATAGTTTCTTCTGCGCCTTCACTTGGCACAATCGTGTCTCGTTAACACCTTCTCCCCTGCCAGCCACACGTCATCTGTAAGCACAGTTTTATGGATGGACATTTGGCTTGGCCAGCTAAAGATTAAACTCACTAGCCAAGAGTATAAAAAACTCCCAGGATGAAAAGAGATGCCATATTAAGGGCTTCTTTTTAAACCTGAAAGTAGTAGCCTCTTAGAGAAATGAGCAAAGTTGATTTTCTGTTCCATGTAAGTTCTCACTATTGGTACTCATTCATTAAAGGCAGGAGTAAGTCAAGACTGCTTGGAGTATGTGTGTGTGTGTGTGTGTGTGTATGTATGTGTGTGTATGTATGTGTATATGTGCATGTGTGTATGTGTGTATGTGTACATGTGTGTGTGTGCATGTGTGCATGTGTGTGTATGTGTACATGTGTGTGTATGTGTGTATGTGTGTGTATGTGTGCATGTGTGGGGGGGCACAGGGAAGGAATAGTGAGTGAGCGGGCACCTCTTGCAAATGTAAGAGACAGGGTATTGGTAGCCTGGGAGTTCCAGTCTCCTTCAATGTTCAGAGGCGTAGACAGACTGGAGGGCTAGGCTTCACACTTCTAGTTTAGTAGTCAGGGGACCCTGTCAACACACTTCTCTGCATCTCACTTTTCTAATTTGTACAAAAGCATAATGGTGTTGCCTATTATAAGTTTAATATGAATGACAAATGAAGTAATGCATGGAAAGGTTTATAATGATGCTAACTTTATTTTCAATTTTATTAATTTGTCTTTATGCATATGGTTGTTTTGCCTGTATGTATGTCTGTGTACCATGTCCATGGTTGAAGGCCATGGAGGCCAGATGAAGGTATTGGATTCCCTAACACTCAAGTTAAAGACCCTTGTGGGCCACTGTGCGGGTTCTGGGAGTGGAACCTGGGTCCTCCAGAAGAGCAGCCAGTGCTCTTGACCAGCAAGCCATCTCCCCAGCTCCATGATATTAGTTACATGATCTCAGACTAAACAGGAGAGTTGGTGGGGTATAAAAAGGTTGTTTCTCTCTCTTCCCCTCAACCAACTTGTCAAAGGCAGGAGAGAGTTCTGAATGCAGATTGGTGCTGACCCAAGACAAGGAATGTGGTTTCAGTGGTAAGAATGTGTCAGCCCAGGCAGAGGAGGACAAACTAGCAAGCAAGTCAGAAGCACTTTGGCCTTACCGCGATTGTAGGCTGCCTGCAGAGGCAGAGGGTGCAGGCTGAATGTGCCTCCTTCAAGTTCAAGTTCACACCCTGTCCTCCATTGTTACCACAGTCAGGGGTGAAGCACTAGATCGGCAGTTAGGCTGAGAGGAGGTCAACAGTGTGCCTCCTTCTCACCCCTGTGCCACGGAGCAGTGGCCTTATACGAGGAGACGGAGACCGGAGCATCTTCCTTTCTACCCCGTGATGAGCTGGTGGGAAGGCAGCAATCTGCCCTCCCCAGAGCGTGATCTGTGACACTCTGACCTTAGACTTCCTGGCCTCCAGAATGCTGAGATGTAAGTTCCTGTTATTTAAGGCCAGGAAATCTACAGCATTTTGTTACAGCGGCTAAGTTAAGACCATTCTTACGTGGTCAGAAAAGATGAAACGGTGTGGGTACATCACATAGGCCCAGGATGACTGAGAATGACAGGTTCTCGGGGTGGGGTGGGGTGGGTAGGGTGGGGCTCTGAATGTGAGCTCTCGGAATCAGGAAAGACTTAGGGGCAGAGGTGGAAACTGCAGATCCCAAGTATGTCCAGTGATGAAACAGCTCCCATCTCTCTCTGTGTCTCTCTGTCCCTGTCCCTGTGTCTGTGTGTCTGTGTGTGTGTGTGTGTCTGTCTGTCTGTTTGTCTCTCTCTCTCTCTCTGTCTCTCTGTCTCTCTCTCTCTCTCTCTCTTTCTCTCTGTGTGTGTGTGTGTTTGTCTCTGAGCTGGCTATTTTGGAGCTCACTATATAGGCCATGCTGACCTTGAACTCACAGAGATCTGCTTGCTCCTGCATCCTAAACACTGGCCAACATGCCCGATCTAACTCTTACTTACAGCAAAACCAGTTGTAGCAGTAGGAATAGGAGTAAGAATGGTACTAGGACAGTTCCTAGGAATCATACTAGGACAATAATGGTGATGGTGATGGTAGAACTGATGACAGTGATGCCAAACAGTGGTGATGATGGTGAGAGTGGTGATATTGGTGATGGTGGTGGTGGCAAAGGTGATGCTGACAGTGATGGAGATGATGATAGTGGCCATAGTGATGGGGATAGTTGTGATGTAATGATGGTGAGAATGGTGAGAATGTTGGTGACAACGATGATGGCGGCAGGCTCTAAGGAAACTGCACACATTCGCTCACTTAATCATAACAGTCTCTCCATGGACCTACCTGATCTAAGCCATCAGAAACCCATCTTTACTTAAAAAGTTAAATATCTTCCTCTTATGTATTTTCCTCTCTTTTGGCAATAGTTCTGCTTTTTAAAAATACTGCATTGAAATATTATTTATCTTGCTTATTGATCTTTTGGCACCCTGTTAATTTTTCACTCAAAGCGAGTGCCTTCTTCTCCCTGTGGCAGGTTAGGGCAGTGCCATCTAGCCCTCAAGTCTAGCTGTCTGTGCAGAAGGCATTTCTAAGTCTTCCTTTGTACACAGCATCATGGGGGGCATGGGCAGTGGAGGGTCCCCAGTCCAGCCAAGTCAGCCCTTGGCATCCTGTTTCCCACATGAGATCTCTGTGGTGACTTGGGTATTGCTTTAGCAGGGCACCATCCCACTGGTATCTCACAAAGAGACCTTTCCCTGATTTAACTGGGCTAAGATGATTCTGAAAACCCGAAAGGAAAAGTCTTAGGTGGGTGCTAATGCATTTTTCTATTGTTTTAAAATCTACTGAGCTACCTCTGCAGCTCAAGCTAGTAAATTTAACGTTACCAGCATTATATCACAATTTCTAAAAGTCACTAAAAAATCTAATCTGCAGTGATGAGAGTCAGAGAGGGCTCAGTGAAGGGGTGGGATTTCCTGGGGAATGTTGTAAGGGTGTTTTCTTGGCAGCTAGAAATTTTCTATATCATGGTGTGATAGAAATTGCATGGCTATATACTTACCTTAAAAACATATTCAGCTTTATGCTTAAAATTAACTGCACCATATTGCATATGTGCTATAAGACAACAAAAAGATTTTAAAAAATTATTCCTTGTCCATTTCATACATGCATAAATACATCTGGTTACACTTACGACTCTGCCTTCTCTTACCCTTTCCCCACCTTCATCAGCCGCCCCGCCCCATCTTCCTCCCACCAAGTCCCCGTTACCTTCCAGGTCTTTTTGTTTTGGTTTTGTTTTTTGACCTTGTGAAGCTATCCATGGGGGCAGAAGTAACTCAGCAGTGGCTACACATGGGAGCCAATGGCTTTTTCTATCCCAGAAGCCCCTGCCCATCGTTAGCTCCTCTGGGCAGGATGAGGTTCCACGAGCATCTCTCCAATCTGTGAACGCTTATGGAGTCAGTTTTTTTTCCTTCCTGTGCTATGCAGGCAATCACAGCTGTAGTGGATCCATGAGTGTCACAAGCACATCATACTGGTAACATCGTATTGTACAGCCCTTCTAGCTTTCGTTCGGCGCATGCGCTCTTTCCTTCCGCTGTATTCTCTGAGCCTTGCGCACTCCACGTCAATTATTCTCGGAACACTGACCAGCTGCGAATCTCTGCATTTACTGCTGTTTGCTGCAAAGAGAAGTTGCTTTGACCAAACCTGGGGACAGCACTAGTCTCTTTTAGGTAGCTGGCTATCCTTTGTCGTACATCGGAAGGCGCCTTTGAACGGTTAAGAACATTGGCTTCATAGTTACAAGGCCTGAGTTTTCCCTTAGCACTAATATGGGCCTGAAAAGGCTTCTAAAGGTCTTCCTGCCCCAACTTCCCCATCTTGATGCAACGCCGGAATCGGAACTAATACGACAGAGGCATGAACGAGCACTAAGTGCATAGCATAGAATCCGGCTCGCGGCGAGTAGTCAGCTCACTTAATTTAAATTCTCTCCTACATTAGTAAAGGATATATACATACAATTCCCCTATTTAAAAAAAATTTTTTCTTGATTTACTCATATTACATCTCAATGGTTATCCCATCCCTTGTATCCTCCCATTCCTCCCTCCCTCCCATTTTCCCCTTACTCCCCTCCCCTATGACTGTGACTGAGGGCGACCTCCTCCCCCTGTATATGCTCATAGGGTATCAAGTCTCTTCTTGGTAGCCTGCTATCCTTCCTCTGAGTGCCACCAGGCCTCCCCCTCCAGGGGACGTGGTCAAATATGGGGCACCAGAGTTCGTGTGAAAGTCATACCCCACTCTCCACTCAGCTGTGGAGAATGTCCTGTCCATTGGCTAGGTCTGGGTAGGGGTTTGAAGTTTACTGCACATATTGCCCTTGGCTGGTGCCATAGTTTGAGGAGGACCCCTGTTTTAAGGGTGCTGCTCAGCAGTGTTTCTTGTGTTCATGTTGCATGGCCATGTTAGCATTCTTCTTCAGGACTCTTCCTCTTACGCATGGAAACTCTACACCATTAAATACCTTCCCACCCCCTGACCTCCGGGCCTCAGAATCCGGGCCTCAGAAAGCACCGCCTTACTTTCTGTTCCTATGATTTTGACTGCTCTAAGTACCTCCTGTAATCGAAGTGGTTTTTTTGTTTTGCTTTTGTTGTTGTTTTGTTTTGTCCATGACTGCCTTATTCCACTTCACATGACTTCCCAACAGCTCATCCTCAGCGCTCAGCACTGCTCCCTTCAAATGCTGAACAGTATTCTATTGCATAAACACAGCTCCCTTTGGTCATCCACTCACTGGCCCATGAACGCTGGAGGAGTTGCTTTTACCCCCGAGCTTCTGAGAGCTATACTGCTTTGGACACGGGTACAGTCATCTCTGCTGGATTCTGCTTTCATCATACCGCGACTTGCATTTTGGATTTAAAATGAGTGTTGTATACAAAATCCATTCTGCCATGTTTTGATTGGAGGAATTAAATGTTTTACATATAAAATAGTTATGGGCCTGGAGGGACTTCCTTTTTCATTTTGTGTCTTCTCTCTCTCTCTCTCTCTCTCTCTCTCTCTCTCTCTCTCTCTCTCTCTCTCTCTCTGTCTCTCTCAGGTCACGGTTTCTCTGTGCACCCTTGGCTGTCCTGGAGTTGCTTTGTAGACCAGGTTGGCCTCAAACTCACAGTGATCCGCCTGCCTTTGCCTCCCAAGCGCTGGGATTAAAGGCGTGCGGCACCACGCCTAGCCCTTGTGGCTTGTTTTCTAATGCATTGGTTTTTCTTTCTCCTTTTCTTCATTTCTGCCTTTTTTTTTTTTTTTTTTTTTTTTTTTTGTTAGCTGACTTCTCCCTCTTGGTAGTGAAAAATTTTAACTCCTTTCTCATTTTCTTTTGTGTATATTCTATAATTATTTTCTTTGTGGTTACCATGGAGATTACATTTAGTGTTTTGGAGTTAGAATATTCTAACTTGAATTTATACCCATGTAACTTCAATAACACATAAAAACTCTGCTCCTCCACACCCATTTTCACATCTTTTAGACACGGGTGTCAGAAAATCACATCTTTATATATGATGCCTTCAAACATAGACTAATAATTTTTATAGTGCATTGGTCTTTCCCAAAACGTGGACAAGAGAAAGTGGAGTTACAAACCATGCAGGAAACACTAGCATTTACAATTGTCTGCATGTTTTCTCTTCCTGACACCTTCATTTCTTCCTGCTGCTCCTCTCTGCTGTCTATTCATTTCAGTTGCAGAAATCCCCTTGATGCTTTTTGCAGGGCAGGTCTCACAGTGACAGTCTCTTCTAGCTGTTTCTTATCAGAAGCAGTCTTAATTTCGCCTTTGCTTTTGAAGGACTTTAAAAAAAAATAGCTGTAGAATTTTTGGTTGCCATTGCTTTTTTTCTTGAAGCGCTTTTGACTATAGCAGCCTGCTGTTTTTTCCTATCCAACAATTCTATGAAGAAATTCTCAGATCATCTCATGGAAAGTCCCTCGTGTGTAACAAAGTGCTTCTGTCTGGTTTCTGCTTTCTGGAGTCTCTCTTTACGTGTGTGTGTGTGTGTGTGTGTGTGTGTGTGTGTGTGTGTGTATTTATGTATCTTTTCAGGGTTAGAGATTGAGCCTAAGGCCTCATACATGCCAGGCAAGTTCTATGACTGCGTTACACCCACAGCCTCTTAAGTCTTTGAGCAGTTCGGTTATAATCTATCTTAGTGTGGAAAGTTGAAGCTTGTTGAGCTTGTTGGATACTTAAAATATTTTAAAAGATGCATTTGTTTTATGTGCATGAGCATTTCACCTGCATTTATATCTGTGCAGTGTATGCAGCGCTCACAGAGGCCAGAAGAAGGGGCTGAGTGTCATGGAATTATAGTTACTGACAATTTGTTAGCTGTCACGTTGGTGTCAGCAACCCAGGACCTCTGACAGAGCAGTCAGCACTCCTAACCACCGAGCCATCTCTGCAGCCTCAATCTCCAATGTTTATACTCACATCTTTCATCAAACTTAGGAGACTCCTGTCCATTATGTTTAATAAATTTCTTAAATGTTTTCTCTTTCTTCTCTCCTTCTTCTCAGACTCCCACATGAGTGGTGTCCATTTGTCTGACTATGCCACAGAGGCCCCGTGGCTTCTGTTTAGTGTATCACTTTTCTCTTTGTCTCTCAGATAAAATAGTTTCAAACATCATATGTGAAATGTATAGATTTTTCTTTTTTCTGTCTCAAATATATCTTTGAGTCTTTAAGTGAGTTATCTATTTTGGCTATGGCACCTTTTAGCTCTAGAATCTCTTCTTGTTCTTCATTTTAGGTTTCCTGTCTCTTTATCAACATGCTCATTTTGTTCCTGTGTGGTTTTCTTGTTCTTTGAACATTTTTAAAGCTATTGTCTTATAGTAACAGTTGCATATGCCTACAACTAATTAGTTAGCTAGTTAGTTAACTAGCTAAATGTACTATAGTTACTGTTTTATAGGGCCACTATCTGGTCATTCTGGGCCCTTCCTCCTTCCTTCCTTTCCTTTTTCTTCTTCTTCCTTCTAAAGGAGAAATGCTTTATTTTCAAGGATTTCTTCTTCTTCTTCTTCTTCTTCTTCTTCTTCTTCTTCTTCTTCTTCTTCTTCTTCTTCTTCTTCTTCTTCTTCTTCTTCTTCTTCTTCTTCTTCTTCTTCTTCTTCTTCTTCTTCTTCTTCTTTAAATTTATGTCCATGCTAGTGTAATGCATCACTAGTGCATTTTCCTCAGAGTCCAGAAGAGGGCATCAGATCCTCTGGAGTTGGAGATAAAATTAGATATAAGTGCCCTGGGTGTGATTCTGGAAATCACATTTTATTCCTTTGGAAGAGCAGCAAGTGTTCTTCACCACTGGGTCATGGTCTCTCCAGCCCTGGGACAGCTTCTTTTGATTTACTTCTCATCTTTGAACTACTTGTTTGTAATACTAGTTTCCAGTGTAGTTGGTAGTTCAGTTCTATGGTGACCTTGAGAAGACACTAACATCTGCAAGTTTCTGTTTCCAGAGTTTTCGAAGAGAATTTGAGATGTGTTAATTCAGTAAAAATCTACTGAGGAATTTCTATCTGACCTCTAGATATTTTCATGCTCTTCCACCAAGAAATAGTGTCTTTCCTTGAATGTTGGTTCTGTGGCTGTTTGGCTAACAACTTGTATCAAGAATGTTACTGTCCTGGATTCTAGGTCAGATGTTAGGAAAATGTAACCCCTAACTTATGGTTCTGTGGAGAACCAACTCTTGGAGTTGGCCACCATGCTGTGAGGAAGCCCAAGCAGCCAGTGGGGAGGCACACATGAAGGGGAGCCAACCTTTCTGTTAAAGCCCTGGGCGAGCTTGCAGTTGACAGCCAGCAGCAACTTACTGGCAGTAAGTGGAAAGACTGAAGTTGGACACCTCAGTTTCCTGTCAGGCAACCAGTGCTGGCGCCATCTGGGATGGAGGTGCTTCCAGGGGAGCCATTTTAAAATTAAACTTAATCCACTCTTTAGAACAGAGCTGGGCAAAGAAATATGGTGTGATCCATGTATACTGCTTTACATTTTCTAGTAAGTATATTGCAAAAAATAAAAGCAATCAGATTAAATTACTTTTAGAGAGAAATGTGATTGTATAAAAGTATTGGAATTCATCAATATATAAAAATGTAAAATTTGAGCATGCAATGAAAAGGAAAGTTATGAGCTATTTTACATTCCTCTTCATTATACATGCTTGAAATTCAGGGTGATGACTTACCTGATCATAATGGTCACATAGATGACTTTTTAAAAAAAAATATTTATTTTTATTTCATGTGCTTTTTGCCTGAATGTACGTCTGTGTAAGAGTGTTGGATCACCTAGAACTGAGGCTACAGATAGTTTTAAGGTGCCATGTGGGTGCTAGAGATTAAACCCAGGTCCTCTGGAAGAGCAGCCTGTGCTCAATTGCTGAGCCATCTCTCTAGCCTCCCTGGGGGACTGTTCTTAGCAATCAGTGCAGATCAGCCACATTTCAAATGCTCATGAGCCACACCTAGCTAGTGTTGCCTGCATTGGAGAATGCAGCTCTAGAGTAAAAGGGTTGGGGACACAACTGTCTCTCGTAACTTAACAGAGAAGAAAAACAGGGTACACAGAGGGGAAATGACCTGGCTGGGGTCAGACAATCCAGTGGTTTGAATGGTACCTGTCCTATCTGTCTGTGTCACAATTCCTACAATTTATGAATGTTATTTTGTCTTTTTGGTTGTGAACCTGGCCTCTAATGACTGAAGCATCTCTCTAGACTAACCCACAAATATTATCTTATTTTGAAAAAGTCTTCCTAAGATGAAATTAACTTAAGAATATTGGGATAGAGATCATCCAGGCTGTTGGGGTGAGCCTGCAATCCAATGACCAGTGAGTGCACCTGTGAGATGCACACGAGAGTTAGACAGAAGAAAAGAAAGACACGCGAAGGAGTCAGAATATGAAAGTGGAGGAAAATGTGACACTGACTGCCATCAGAAACAGGGACAGCTAGGGAGGGCTTCTCATCCGAGTCCTTCGGAGGGACTGCGGCCCGTCAGCTACATTGGTTTAGAATTTTAAAACTTTTAAAAAAAGATTTATTTATTTTTGCTTTATGCGTCTGAGTGTTGTGCGTGACTGTATGTATGTGTAGTCAACGTACATGCCTGGTGCCTGAGGAGGTCAATGAGGCTGTCGGAACTCCTGACATTGGGGTCACAAGGAGTTGCAAGCCACCATGTGGGTGCTGGGCCCTGAACCCAGGACCTCTACAAACACAAGTACGCTTACCTTCTGAATCATATCTCCAGCCTCTGATTTAGAGTTTCTGCCGTCTGTTAAGTGTAACAAGCAATGCATTTCTATTTGTAGTCACTCCATTTTGCGATTTTTTTTTCTTTGGCTGCTGTAAAATTCATGTACTCAGCAATATGAGTGACTTCTGGTTGAAGAGACCTTGGCTCCATTACAGTCCAGAGAAACCTGCTTCCTTGTCGCCTCTGAAGTCTACCAAATGCTCAGCATTTACTCTTTAGTGAGCACAGGTGACCAGAATAGGGCCTCTGGTGGCCTGGGCTCACACACTCATCTACTCTTCTTTGGACTTACGGAACATCACGGCATATTGTCCTCCCTGCCTCAGCTGTTCAAAGAACAGCTCCTTGCTTAAAGTCCTTTCCCACATGTCCACTTCCCATGTGGTACTCAGGGTGATCTTTAAGAAGAACCTCTCTCAGGCTCTCTCTCTCTCTCTCTCTCTCTCTCTCTCTCTCTCTCTCTCTCTCTCTCTCTCTCCTTCTCTCAGCTGCTGTCTCTTTTCTGTTCCAGATACAGAGACCACCTTGGTTTTGGTCCAGTATGATGAGCTGGCAGGCTCCTGACCCAAGTCCTTTTTTTTTTTTTTTTTTTTTTTTTTTTTTTTGCATTTTTTCCTTTTCTATATTTAGAAAATTATAATTGCAGACAAGACCATGGCTGTTCACCATCACTTTACCTGAGCTTTTGCTCATATTATCTAATCATACGGGGTTTTCTTGGACACTGCCAGTCTTTGGTCTTCATAATGTTTTGATTTTTTCATTTTTTATTTATTTTTATTTTTATATATGCATTTATATTATTCCACATATATACAATAAACTACCTATAGCAAGAATAACCATGACATGATCAGGAATTATGACTTTTTTTACAAGACAGATTTTTAAACCACTTGATAGAGATTCGTTAATTGATAGATTATTGTTCATCAGTCTCATCTATTGGTCTATAAGCTCCAAGAAGGCAGAGCCTTTTATCTGGTTTATCTTAGTGTCTGGAGCAGCACATGCAAGTGTGCAATGAACTTTTGTTCAGTGGATGAACAAATGAATGGATGAAACTGGGAAATGCAAGCTCTATTTAATGACGTCTTTCCCCCTTCTTCCCAGAGAGCTTAGAATTTAGATATTTAGGTATGATCCTATAATGTGCCCAGCAAAAAGGAAGAAAGATCACTGGGCTGGCCAAAAGTATTCAAAGGCCACAGTTTAACCTATAACCTATAGAAATCGGGGTCCAATGGGAAATTACTCCCCAGCCTCTTTCCACATAGCTCTTCCAGGAATGGAATGGGTTTTAGGACAGCAGCCCTTGCAGCTCCAGGCCTAGACACCATGAGGTAGTTTGTTGTTACAGACCAAAGTCATTCAGGGCACTTGGTTCAAAAGACAGGATGTGGGCTGTGAGCCTCCAGTCCATCGTTCAAAGGAAATCTCCTTTAGCAGTAATGTCTCCTGGGATGTTTTCCCAAGCCTCCCTGGGAGGTGCTGAGGCCTCTCAAAAGACTAAGAATAGACAGGCACATCCAGTTTCCCAAACATGTCAACCTTAAAACTGAGTGCTATTTTTTTCCCCTTGTTACCTTTGAAATACTATATAGGAGAAAGATACTGTGTTGTTAAAAGTGTAGCTCACCATGCAGTCGTTATATACCTAATAACGACTCCCACTCGGTAGCTTCCGGTCAGAAGTGTCAGAATGCTATCCAAGCTCTGCCACTACTGAGGTCCACCCTTTGTTACCAGTGTGCTTTGTAGTTGGGACAGCCCACCCTTCCACAACAGTGAGACTGTGTATATACTTTAGTCACTTCCGCCTCGCTATGCTTACTCATAGAAGAATTTATCTGTTCTAGATAGGTTGTTGCTGTGACTGACTGAGACAGTGCACACGCCTGACACTCCCCTAGCACTTAACATTTTACATTTACTGGTCATGGTACAGGTAACTTTCATTCACTTTGTTCCTTACTCACTCAGTGTGCGTTGGGCTTGTAGGAGGTGACAGATGCTAAACTTGACCTCAGATGATGTGAAAGTGTCATTGACAACGTCTGGATCACGTGAAAAAGTTCAGTCTGAACCTGGGGTGGTGGTGCACGCCTTTAATGCCAGCACTTGGGAAGCAGAGGCAGGTGGATCACTGTGAGTTTGAGGCCAGCCTGGTCTACAAAGTGAGTCCAGGACAGCCAAGGCTACACAGAGAAACCACATCGCAACACACACACACACACACACACACACACAAAACCAAAAAGAAAGAAAGAAAGAAAGAAAGAAGGAAAAAAATGTTCAGTTTGAAGCCATCCTGCGTTTTCTGGTGTACAGCACCACAGCTATGGGAGATCTAGGTGCAGTGCCTCACATAACACCCAATGTATCATTGGTTACCTGTCCCATCCTTCACGCTCCAACAAGAAGAGTGTGGCACTGGATGTTAATGGGCCTTGAACATTTTGAAATCTCCTCTCCTAACAAACACAAGAAGGTTCCAGGTGTGAGGACAGCGCCTGGAGAGATCTAACAACATAAACCTAGGTACAACCAACCTCATTGACCTTTGTTTTAACATACTGCACAAATACGACCAGGATTTGTGAAGATGGGACTATAAAGTGTAGGGAAACAATCATTTGTTAAATTTATCTCCCATCCTCATTAGCCCAGCTCCATTTTGCAGTTGAGGAAACTGAGTCATTTTGTGGCAGGAGTTCTATTCTAAGGGGTCAAGCAAGCAGAGGCAACTCTTCTTTGTGGTGGAATTAGATATTTATAAAATAAAGTGTGCTCCTCCCTACCTCTGCAGAACGTGTGTGTGTGTGTGTGTGTGTGTGTGTGTGTGTGTCTGTCTGTCTGTCTGTCTGTCTGTCTGTGCGGACACAGGCCTTTCCAGATGAGTGACAGCAAAAGCCCATCCCTCTAGGAGACGCATGCAGAAGACCAATGGGATGGATGGAGGGTGCTGGGTACCAGTCTCTGCAGAGACCAGGGTGAAACTGGCTGCATCCAGCCTGTTCCACTCTCATCTCCCTGAACTTCTCAGGCTCTTTGGCCTGTTTTGTTCTAGTGCTCATCTTAACGTACCCCCTGGCAGAGGACAGGGTGCCGGAGGCGCAGCTCGGATCTGTCCAACGCAGTCTGCGGTCCTGGCGCCGCAGCGCTGCGGCTAAGAACACTTGGCTGAGAGGCCTGCAGTTTGCGGCGTACGTGTATGCGTGCGTGTATGAGTGTATGCGTGTGTGTGTGTGTGTCTGTGTCTGTGGTGTGGTGGTGGTGGTGCTGTCAATATGTAAAGCAGCTGGCAGCTCTGGGCGGGGCCTGGGCCCCATGCAAATGAGGGAGGCGGGGTTATTCTGGGGCTCCGCCTCCCTCCCCCGCAGCTGGGGCCAGCGGTGCCAAGCACAGCTGGACCAACAGCAGCAGCTGGGCGAGTGACAGCCCAGCTACGCGCGCGCGGCCGCCGCCAGAGCCGGCGCGAAGGGGTAGCGCGGCCCCGCGGTCCCCGGGCGGCAGCAGCGGCCGCCTAGTCCCGCGTTTCTTCGGGCTCGCAGCCCCGCGGTCCCGCCGCCCCGGGGCCGCCACCTCTCGGGGCTCCCCCGGTCCCCGCGCGCGCAAGATGGCTGACCCGGCTGCGGGGCCGCCGCCGAGCGAGGGCGAGGAGAGCACTGTGCGCTTCGCCCGCAAAGGCGCCCTCCGGCAGAAGAACGTGCACGAGGTGAAGAACCACAAATTCACCGCCCGCTTCTTCAAGCAGCCCACCTTCTGCAGCCACTGCACCGACTTCATCTGGTGAGAGCGCGCCGCGCGGGCCACCTGCCTGGGGCCCCAGAGGGCAGCGACCCGCGTGGGACCCCTTTCGGTGCCCCTGAGGAGAAGCCGTGTGCCCATCCCCATCCCTCTGTACCCTTCTGTCCCGTGCTCCAGGATGGCCAACCCCCTGGGTGTCGGGTCCTCTGGTCCTCTACCGCTGGCGGGCTAGGCTCCACCTGCCCTCTTGCACTCTGTCGCCTGAGCGCCCAGGGACAGCGCTGCAGGCGCCTTTTCGACACCTGGCTCTGGGCGCAGGGTGGCTGTCTTTCTTAGGCAGGGCAGCTCCGCGGGTGTCTTTCTCGCCTGAGGTTCCCGATCTTTCTGCCTTCTTCCGGGCTCGAGGCGCTCTCACCCTCACCCCTCCTTTCCGGGGCAGCTCCCTGGGGTGTCCTCTAGTTCCCCAGGGCGTAGAGCATCCTTCTCTCCTCTGAATCCCTAGAGCAATGCCCTGGATTATCTCTTAACAGCGCCTTCAGAGTCCTGAGAAACCCCCCGCCCCCTTTCATCCCTCAGTCCTCACCCTCACGTCGCTACAGGGCCCTTTTCTTGCCCCTATCCCTCAAGGAGTGGGGCGACCTTTTCTTTCTCCGAATCCCTTAGGGGGCACGGCCGCGGTGGAGTCCCTCTCATCCTTTCTCTAGACAGGTCTTTTTCTCTTTCCTGAGGGCACTCCGGCATCTCCTTGGGCAGATATCCAGCCCGCCTTCCGCCCCCACCCGGACGGAAATGCACCCTCGCATCCCGCCACCTGGTGGTCGCGGTCTCCTCTGTACTGCAGGAGAGATGTGAGGTGGGGGTTACCGAGCCTAGCTCCCATAATGTACCCTCCAGTCCCTTCCAAGGTGTAAGACATACTGGACACCGGCTTGTAGCTAGGAGGGCTTGTAGCTAGGAGGTTGCACCTGGGGTAGAGGGACAGTGAGAAGGGAGGAGGTGACTGTGTGAAACTAGCTGGTAACTGGACCCCTCAGACTGATATTCCTCCTTGTGCTTTTTACAGGGGCTTCGGGAAGCAGGGATTCCAGTGTCAAGGTAGGCTCTGTGGCTCTGTGGCTGCCGATGGTGGGAAGAGAGTGTAAAACAGACTTCACGGAGGTGCCTGAGTTAGGCAGAGTGAAGTAATCCTGCCTGTCAGAGTGACCTCCCAAGCTAGGAATCCTTCGCCACCAAAGGGTCCTTTTAAGGGGTGTGTGTTTGGACCAGTGCTGCACCATCCAGGAAAGGCCACTGGAGCTGGAACGCCCTAAATGTCAAAAAGTGCATCCATCCCTCCGCCGTCTGAGCATTCGCCTGGAATCGCTAGTGCTGCTTAAGAAAGGCAATGTCTTCAAGGACTCGTGTGTGTGTGTGTGTGTGTGTGTGTGTGTGTGTGTGTGTGTGTGTGTGTGTGCGTGTGTGTGTGTGTGTGTGTGTGTGTGTGTGTAACCTCTTTCTTCCTAATTCCAGGCCTTTCTTGCTCATTGATCTTCCTCACCTCCCAGTAGGAGGCTCTGCCCCCTTCCCTTGCCCTGCAGAGGCCAGGTAGGTTGCCTTTTCTGCAGAGGGTGCACCCCTAGAAAAGCAACTGTGGTTTCCCCGGGGCCTCCTCCCTCTCTGAAAGAGGTGGTTCCAGATGGGGTGCCTTTTGGCTCCTGCCTGAGGTTGCCCATTTTAAACTTCTGAGGAGGCACAGGAAAGACTCCCAAGAGAGAGCCATGATTCCAACCAGGGGTGCTAGTCAAATGTCCAAGACTTGGTGGCCTCTCCTATCTCTAGGACTCATGCCTACAAGATGGACTGTGTGCTGGGGTATGTAGCTCAGGAGAGTGCTTACTTTGTGCTGGGGAGGCTCTGGCACCTGAAATGGGGGAGGGGAAAAGACAGGTTTTAAATGGGCTCCCCAAAGAGGAAGCCTTGTTTAACCCTTAGAATGCCATAAATAGTTTGTGAACTGCAAAATTACACACACACACACACAGACACACACACACCCCCTCAACTTGTTGAACACTGGCTTTACTTTTATGCTGGAGCAAGCATTTCGAACTGAGGACATTTGTTCACCGCTGTGCCTGGCAGGTCTACAACTGGCCCTTCTACTTCTGCTCCTCTTAGCCTCTTGAATTTGCTGATTTGTTCCCCTTCCCCCTTCAGGACAGGTGTGGTTGAATTTAGTCAGAAGTGACTCTTTTTTTTTTAAATTTTAATTTCATTTATTTCTTTTACATTGGGGTTTTGCCAACATGTTTGTCTGTGTGAGGGTGTCAGGTCCCCTGGAACTGGAGTTACAGACAGTTGTGAGCTGCCATGTGGGTGCTGGGAATTGAGTCTGAGTCCTTTGGAAGAGCAGTGCTCTTAACCGCTGAGCCATCCGGAAGTGGCTCTTTGTTATTCTCCTCCCCTCTCCTGCCCTCCCTTCTTATCCCCTCCCCTTTTCTCTCTTCCCTCTCAGAGTCTCAGTTTGTGCCCAGGTACTCAGACTCTAGCCTTGATCTGCAACTCCTTCTGGTCCAGCCTTCTGTTTAGCCTCCCAGGTGCTGGGTTACAGGTGAGCTCAGTGGGGAATTGACATCTCCCACCCTGTGAACTGGCCTTAAATCTGGAGTGTGACTTAGTGCCCATGCAAGCTCTGCCTTGTACCATTACTCTGCAGGCAGAATTAAAAAAAAAAAAAAAAGAGGCCAGCAATGGGCAGTGACTTTGTGATGTTCATGGAATGCTGACCTCCGGTGCATGTGCCCTGCTGCCTTAATCTGCAGGCTCTTGTTTCAGTTCTGGAGTGAGATGGGGGAACTTTCCAGTCTCCTTTGCTAAGATTTGAAGCCTCAGCTGGGCATGCTGGTGCATGCTTTTGATCCTGGCACTGAGGAGGCAGAGGCAGGGGAATCTTTGTGAGTTCAAGCAAAGCAAGTCCAGAACAGCCAGGGCTCTATAACACAGAGAAAACCTGTCTCCAAAACAAACAACAACAACAACAAAAAAAAAAAAAAACAAAAAAAAAACAAAAAAAAACCCAAAAACAAACAAAACAAACAAACCAAACAAAAAGTATTTGGAGCCTCAGTTTTATGTACCACATGGAAGGAGTCCCAAGTCCCTGACAAGGGGAACAAGTTAGGCCAGTAGGACATTTAGATTGTTTTTTAGAACCTTGTCTCAACTTCTCAAACAAAATACTGCTGGTGGCTTGGTGTGGGGGCTGCGTAATCTCTATATGGCTGCCTTTCACATCCATGACTTGCCTTCTGATTTTGTCTCTTGCTGAGGTCAGGGGTGGTTTTTTAAACACTGCTTCTGTGGCTTTCCTGTGCCACCTGCTCTGCTCTTATTGATGGCTGAGAGTCAGCTTTAGAATGTGCGGGGGACTGCACATATGGAGCAGGAGATCCTTTTATTCAAAGCTTAAGATTTCTTTTCTTTTCTTTTTTGGCACAATGAGAAAAAAATCAGAATGAAAGTTTTCAAGAAGTATGATCAGCTTTAGGCATAAAACTTCCATGAAGCTGGGAAGAACAGTTTGCTTAGTGTGCTTGACTCCCTAGGTGCCAGCGAACAAAAGGAAGGGTGGAGGCATAGGTATCTTGGAAATCATTTCTTTTCTAATTTTTTTCCAACCCTTAGCTTTCTGAACATCTGGTCCTCTGTTACTGCTTTGACAGTCTATTCCATCTGAGTTGGATTGGGCGGGAGGAAGAAGAGGGGGTGGGGCAGATTAATTCCCCTCCCCCCCAAACTGAGCAAATTAGAATGAGGTACATCCCAGAAGGAGGGGAGGGAGTTTTATACCTGGTATGCAGCATTACTTGGGACTAATTCTAGAACCATAGGCTAGTTCCTTTTATGTGACTGTTGTCAGTGCCTGGTTCCTGATATTTTTCCTCAAAGTGAATTTACTTAAAATAGAACCAACATTATTATAGGAAACAAATAGGGTTTATTCATTTACTTAAGTGCAGAGTTCTGGCCCTTCAGTTTTCTGTGCCCCTGGGAGCAATACCTATCTCACAGTTCAAGAACATACCAGATTCTCCAGCCATCAGGCCTCTGTTTAGCCAATAGGAAATGCACAAAGTCAAAAAACACAAGATGCTCAGTGGCCCTTAGGGGAGTCGCCTTGAGGACTTTGTTATGTACTCTATTGGCTAGAACCCAATGCCAGGTGCACCTACGGAACAGTAGCACATTCTCAGCGAAGAGCTGGGGGAGGAGGTTCCATCTCAAAAGTGGAAGAAGCAGAAGTTGGCTAAAGACTGCTCTGTAGTCGGAGGATGTGAGAGGGTCTCAAGTCCCAGAAGCCCTTGCTACTGTGCTCATGCTCCAGCGGCTGTCATGGGAATCGGGGGTGCGGGACAAAGCTTTATAGACTCAAGACGCTTTCTTAAGAATAGATTTCTTGCATTTGTACAGCTAAAGGACAAGACTCTAGGTTCACTGCCACGTGACTTCTCCATCTCTCCTCTTTCTTTGATACTGCCTCTACTGACAGAGGCAGTCTCTGCCTTCACCGCCTGTGAAATCACATGAAATTTTGGATTAGAAATGGGGCCCATTATACCACAAGACAGACCTTTCTTTCTTCAAGGCATTTTTTTTGATAACCCACATGTTGTGCTTGGATTGTAATGGACTCAAGAAGCATTGGGAGGAATTCAAGTTTTATCCAAAGACTTTGCAGGTTGACAGAAAGGGAACTTTTTCCAAAGGAAGTAATTTCAGTAGAAATAGAGAAACGTTCAAATGCTCAGATCTAGATTTTACAGCATGTGGTTGGACTCTGATCGCTGATCTGCTATCTGCTCCCTGTGTGACCTTGGGAAGTCCATCCCTACACTGTAGCTCTCTCTTGGTAAAACATGACAGCAGTGGCTCCTTTGTAGAGTTGTGGGGCAAAGTAAGGAGACAGCTAAAGAGAAGCATCCACAGCGGGCATCAATAACTCAAAACAAGGTGATCATCACTGCTTGACTAGTGGTGAGAAAATGTGTTAAAGCAGAGGCAGAGCTGACTCTAGGACGTATGAAATGACTGTGCATACCTCATGTGCTCAGATGGCTTTGTTTCTCTGTAGACTTTGGGTAAAATCAGCAAGTATATGCATCAGTGTATGGATCCAGAGGGCACAGCTTTGCTCATGAGAAAAATCAGAACTTGCCCTGGACTCTCTAGAAAAGCCCCGTGGCACTATTTTTCTGACTATAAAGAGCTAGAATTAATTATTATAATGAGTAAGTCTTTTTCCCTTCCTTGAGTGAACTCAAAAACATCTTTTCAGTTTCTTGTTTGAAGTATTAGAAAAGGAAAGAAAGAAAGCTAAACCCAATCACGTGAACGCAACCACTGTTATTTTTTCCGCAACAGAAACACTACAGAGTACCAGTTTAATGTAGGGTGTAGTTAACATACAGATTAGAATATGCAATTAAGGCAACAACCAGTGACAATATGAATTGGGGCTAGGAATGTGGCTCAAAGGAAGTGCATGAAGGTCTTGGGTTCTATCTCCAACCTTGAAAAACGAAAGAATAAAGGAAAATATTAAAAAGAAAGGTGACTTTTATTTTGGGCACACCTCTCTCTGTGCACTTCTATTGTTACACTGGGTTGAACTTTCTTATTAAACTGAGAATCAACATGGCAAACTACCAGGTGATAGACATGGCCTGGGGTACTCCACCCCTCCCGCTGCTCAACATCCTTAGAAACACATCTCAGACTCATGAGCCAAACACCACTCACTTGCTGTCCAGTTGTGATGATGCTCTGAGGGTTTTCATGCAGGTAAAAGACAGAAGAGCTTTACAAGTTTGTGTTTGATGGTTTAGAATTTTTCTTTTTTCACTGAAGTAGGACTTCAGGCTCAGTGTCCCTGTTAAAATAAGAATCTGGTAAGTGGGTTAACTGTGGTTTGAGAAGGGAGGCCTGGTCTGTTGGAGAGGCAACAGAAAATTCATTTCGAGCAGTAGAGCCCTCTAGGGGAGCCTGAAGCCTTGTTACCGAGTAGTGGAACACCTTCTCAAGTAAATATGGAAAATATGACCTTCGGAAATCTGGTTGGTATGATACACAGGTTCTTCAAAACTAATTTAAAAATATATTATTTCCAATACTAGTGACTGTCCAGGCCCCGGTGGGAGCAGATGAAACACGTAGGTAGAGCATCGGAGTCAGTGAGAGAAACTCTGAGAGATGGTGACTGGTTAGAGGCAGATGAGCATTTGAAGATAATTTACATGGGGTTGGAAAGATGGGCTTAGTGGTTCAGAGAGTGCATCACTCCTACAGAGGACCCAAGTCCAGTTCCCATCACCCTCGTCAGGTGACTCACAGGCATCTGTAACTGTAGCTCCAGGAGATCCTATGCTTCCTGTCTCTGTAGGTGCCCCTGCGTTCACCTGCACATGCCCTGACCCCTACACATAATTAAAGATAATAAAAATGAATCTTAGAAAGTGGTTTATATCCGTGTTGATATTGGAGCCTCTTTTCTTTCTCTGCCTCTCCCTGTTTCTCTTTCTTTCTATCTGTTTCCCTCCCCACCCCACATGTGCACACACGTATAAAAATACATTCATGTGCCATAACTTTGACTTTATGCATGGTGCTACTTTTCAGCCATTTCAAATTCGTGTCTGGTCCTTTGGTTCTGCAGACCAGTTTGTTCTTGGTAGGCAGCAGGGCCAGCTAGAGGTTGATGCCTTCCAATGGGACCCTTGGCACTTTGCAGACTTCTTGTAATGTGAAATTATCCACTTCATTCATCCATTTTCTTTAGTTGAAGCTGTGTGGTATTCCATAGATAGAGTGTCGGGCCTTTTTTTTAATAAAGAGTACAATATCCACAGTGTTTACATATGGCATTTGGAGGCATGACACCTGCTTGAAAATCATGCAGGAAACTTGTCTCCTAACCACACACATCCATTTACCACTTTCCCACATACGCATTGACACATGCATACCTGTATGCTTCCATGCTTCCACCCTTCTGTCCAGCTACGCAGCCTTTAAAATGCATTCAGTATTAAGTTCTATGTGTGTAGACTGGTTCTAGGTGCAGAGCCCAACAGTGAATGCTACTGAGGAGACTGCTGACGCAGTAGTGCCGGAAGCGGAGATATGACTTACTGCAAATGATTTTTTTTAAAACTAAGATTCAGTTTCACTTGGCAGGAGATCTACCAGATGCTGCCAGATTGTTTCATGAGGGGCTAACCTATGTAATGTTTTGAGGTGGAGTTGGGTCCTTCAGTGTAAGAATTAAGCCCCCATACTCTCACTCTCCATTCTGAGTTATCAAGGATCTAGACCTAGACACGCAAGAGGCATGGCCTCAGTGACGTTCTTGGAGGAGTCCCCAGCTTTCTGTTTGTACCATGGCTATCAGGAGAGAGCACTCAGACAAGAGACCTCAAGATGGAGGATCCAGAGTCCTCATAGTCACTCAGATAAGGAGCTGACTTTCTTTTTTAGCTAGGGGGTTGCTATTTGAGGTGTTCATTCTAAAGTGAAAAATCAGACAATTTCAGTGGTGGTAGAGCGGGCCGGAGCTGGGAGCATAAATAAAAAGAAAGAGTGGCATCACGGGGGTTTGTCAACTGAAATCCAGTGTCAGGGACTCAAGGTTGCTTGCGTTGCCCCAGATGCTGTATGGCTGAATGGCATCAGTTTCCTCATTTGGAAGTTACGGGTTTGAAGTAGTTTCAAACACATTTGGAGAAAGAGCCTCTGTCGGCTCTTTCCCCCATCCCTGCGATTCCATTTGGGAGATTGGTTCACTTTGGTGTTACCTTGTCTTTGATGACAACAGAAATCTGCAACCCAGTAAATATCTGTAGAATATTCTCTGTAGAGAGCGCGAGGGCATTTTAGTTCGTACCTGCAGAGCACCTTGTTTATTTGAGGATTCATTTGTTTCCCACTGTCACCCACTGTTGAGTCAGTCCTGTTCTACCTCTGGGCTTGGTTCGGTACTAGCTGCAGGTCCTTGTGGCCATGCGACGGGCACTTCAGTGTCTTTCCTGGAAGTGCTTGCAAGTGCTGGAAGGAAGCTCAATATTGCAGATGTCTCAGCCTTCTGCATTCCCAGTGATGAGGCTGCAGGCACGTGCCACCATGTCTGGCTCACTTAAAATCCTGCTCGCGTCTCTCCGTGACTGTTTCCTGCGGCAGGTAAAGCATGATCCTAAGAGGAAAACACCCACCAGCCATCTGCCCAGTCATTGTTTGATCCACCCACGCATCCACTCATCTTCCATCTATCCATTCATTGAACATGTGTTAGGTGCTGTCCTCGGCACTGGAAGCAGAGTAAGGAACAAAGAAAGCACCTGCCTTCATGGAATTTGCATGGGGGAAGTAGAGGGACAAGAGTGCGAAGCAGCATAGAATAAACATATGGTATGCTGCTAGGCTTCAGGGGGGTACTTTGAGGAGAAAGAAGACAACAGTTCCTGTGAAAGAAGTATTATCACATGACCAGTTAATTGAAGGTGCTCCACAAAGGGTGTAAAAACACTTTGTGGCATCCCTAGTCTCTGATGAGACGTGGAGAAGATTCCATAAGTGAGGTGACATTTGAGAACAGTCTTACCATTAGAGTAGGCGTTCCCAGAGTGACAAGGGGGTGGGGACTGAGGAGAGTACATGTGGAGATATGGAGGAGAGAGAACAGGGCGCCTTCAGGGAACAGGAAGAAGGGAGTGTGAGGGCGGAGCTGGTGGGAGATGAAGGTCATGGAGTCACGTCCTAATGTTCAGATCTGATACAGGCAGCTTGGCAGCTAGGAAGCACTTGTTCTCATTGTCTTAAGGTGGGGTGTGTGTGTGTGTGTGCGTGTGTGTCTGTGTGTGTCTGTGTGTGTGTCTAGGGGGGGGGGCGGGTGTTCTGGGGTGGGAGCGAAGTGGCCAATTGCTTAGAATCAGTGTGCGATGCATTTTGAAACAATCAGAGCTGTGACTCAGACCCTGAAGTTCCAGGTTTGTGGATCTGGAGGTCAGCTGGGATGGCTGACAGGGCTGCTGAGGGGCAGTAGGGCTGTGCCTGCTGAGTGTACAGTGGCCACTGCTACTTTTAAATGTCCTAAAGGGACATTTGGAATTTCATGTCCACCATATATTGTTGACTGTTCTATTTTTGGGGGGCGGTTCCCAGGTTATTTTTGTGGTTCTAACAATAGGAATGCCTCTCCTCATTGCGTCCTTAGGCACAGAGGACCATCGAAATAATTCTTCCTCTGAAAGGAATCCTCCCACTCCCCGCGCTCTCTCTCTTTGCTGCCGTCAGTTACCTGACAACACATGCTGATTGAGCACATGTGCTGCAATGGTGACAAGTCTGTGCTTGGAGGACAAGGTTCTGGTTTAGTACTGGGGAGGTGGGACTGTGGGTAAGAGGGTTTGCTGTGCAAGCATGAGAAACTGAGTTTGGATGCTTGTATCCTTGGAGCTGTGCAGGGCAAGGACAAGAGGATCCCTGGGGCTTGCTGGCCACCAGCCTAGCTCCAGGTTCAGTGAGAGACTCTGTCTCAAAGGAATAAAGTGGAGAGTGATCGAACAGGACACTCGACAACCTGCCCTCCATATGCATATGGACACACACACCTGCATGAATGTGTATGTGCATGTATCCACCCCCAAAGAGGTGGGGGACTTTGGTTTAAGGCCTGTTCTCCTACCATGGACCTTGACTTAGCCTCTTGGGTTTTCTGTTTCCTCATGGGTAAAGGAAAGTGGTAACAAGATGGGCCTCTTGGTTGACATACAGAAAGCAGTTCATACATGACAGGTATTTCTGTTCTTATTGGATTCTATCCTTGTCCTTTCTGGGTTATAGTCTTTTGGGGGAGATAAGGTGAATCCCCTCTGTTAGGAGGTGATGGGGATGGATATGTTGACCCTGTCCTGGTTAGCTGCAACTGCAGCTGATGATGGAGAGCACAGCTTAGCAGGGACAAGAGAGGTGACCTGAGCATCCATAGGCATCAGGCTGTCCGAGAAGCCCGTCCTGCCTAGTGATGCCTTAATTTGTGGGGAAAACCTCAGAAAGTTGAATTGAGACCTGTGATTGTCCATCTGTCCACTTTTGAAAATGTACTGATAGCATTTCAACATCAAACAGATTTCTGATTCTTCACTTTTTCTTTCTCATTTTTCTTTTCTTTTTCTTTTTTCAACACAGGATTTCTCTGTGTGACCTTGGCTGTCCTGGAAATCACTCTGTAGACCATGCCATCCTCAAATTCACAGAGATTTGCCTGCCTCTGCTTCCTGAGAGCTCGGACTTAATGGTGTGTGCCACCACCACCTGGCTCTTTCTTATTTTTCTTTTGGCACCAGAGGTTCATATAGTCCAGCCAGCCTCCAGCTCACTATGCTGCCAAGGCTGTGTTTGAACTCCGGATCCTTCTGCCTCCTCCTCCTGAGTGCTGTGCTTTTTTTTTTCTCCTTTTCAGTGTGGGTTCTTTTACCTTTCAGATGAACATTTTCTGGTCTCTTAGGTGCTGAAGATACTTGACAAAAGCACGTATGAGCTGGAAGTTGCCATTTGAAGGACTTTGGTTTGTTATAATTTTTATGGCTAGCTCCTGTGTTGGAAATCCTCCTGTCCTTTCTATTGGTGGGAATCAATCTCTGTCTGTCTTCGTCTCTGTTTCTGTTTCTCTGTCTCTGACTGCCTGTCTGTCTTCCTGTCTCCATCTCTGTATCTCTGTCTCTGTATCTCTGTCTGTATCTGTCTCTCTATGTCTGTCTGTCTGTCTGTCTGTCTCTCTCTCTCTCTCTCTCTCTCTGTGTGTGTGTCTGTCTCTGTCTCTCTCCCTATTTCAGACACAGTCTCACTGAATAGCCCAGGCTGGCCTTGAATTCACCATCATGATGCCCTTCATTCCCCCAACCTCCTGAAGCTAGTGTGACTTTCTCTCCAGGGCTGCCTCGCTCTGACTGTCTCTCATTCTCATGCAGTGGCAGATTGAATCCAGGATCTCTGCCTTGCGATTGCTCCTTGTTTTCAAGTCAGCATCCCACCATAGCTCAGTGTTAAGCAAGAGGATCTTTTTCAATACGCCATCTGATGGCAGCCCTTTGAGGCACACATAAGGAGTAGAAAAATGTGTTTTCTCTCCACTGCTGACCTGCCACACCAGAGAGGTCACTGTCATACTGAAACTGCTAGCTTGGGTTTGAGGCTTCTGAGAACTAGAGTCTCATCTGTGGGTAAGACCGATGGTCTCTTCTGTCAGGTAGTTATGGCCACCTGACCTACCTTTTGTACAAAGCCTTTGATTCTCCTCCTGTGGCTGGAGAGGGTGCTGTGGACAGGCACCCAAGACCCTGCTTCTTAGGCCTTCGCATTGTTCATTCTTCATCTGTCTGCGCTTTCCAGCATCTCCTCTTCTCCTGTATGGATGATCTCCAGTGCTCTTCCAGTCTTTCTCTTTTCAGGATAGACACCCAGGGATCTGGAATCTTCTCATTCTCCATATCACACAGAGGTAGCTTCTAAATCGCCATCTTACCCAGGAAGTCCTTATTTTCTTTTTTGAGACAGGTTCTTACTAGCGCAGACTGGCCTAAAAGCACATACTATTAACCCTTGGCCAAAAGACAAAGGATTCTAAGCTACAGAGGCTGGTTCTGAGAAATGTTAGCTGGCGCTTTTTAGCTTTGCATACGGAAGTGACATCTGAATGAGAGACGGGCACCTTCTGGCGTCACCATTGAAGGGTGGTGGCATTTGTCTTCTTAGGGGTGACATCTGCTTCCTGTTTCAATGTTGCCTATTGGCTGCAAACAATAGTAAGGAAGCCAGGGAATTCTGACAATTTTCCCACCCAGTAATTTAGTTCTGTTAATGCTTGGGAAACTGGAGTTCATAAACTAGATTTAGAACTTAAAAATTTAAAACTCTCCATTAGTGAAGGTATTAGTGGGAATCTCTTGAAGCTACAGGAATAGATAAGCCTCAGAGTCTCTGAGATTTGACAGAACGTTTGCATCTCATTTGCATCAGAGTCCCCTCCCCTCCAAAGCAGGCATCCTGACTGGGGTAGTCTTCATGTGGGGCCCCAGAGTCCTCGCTCCTTGGACCGGTGAGTTAGGGAGACAGCGGTGAGTTAGGGAGACAGCATATGAGAAAACTCATTCAATTCACAATCATTCTGGCTTGCAGGGACATCTGTTGCTTCTGCTCACATTCTGAGGGTGAGAACTCAGGCACAGGGCCATAGTGGCTGCAGGGAGTGAGGGCAAGAGGAGGGTGGGTGGAACAAAGTGACCAGCTCTGTCTCTCTCTGGTAGTAAAAGGAAACAGGTTTTGGTGAACACAGCCAACCCTTCCTCAGCCTCCAAAGTCACATAGTTTTTTTTTCCTTTGGACTGTGCAGACAGTTTCCCCTCTCACTTGACCGGTAAAACCGTGATGTGAAGCGTTATACCTCTTCGCTTTGCCTCGTGCACTTTGTGGGGAAAAGCAAGTTCTGTCTGCTTTTTAAGAGCAAGATAAGGTAGTATTCTCGTTTTACGCTGTTAGAACAATCTGGTTCTTGTTAGAATTTCTAGTTCTTTCAAGTCGCTGGGTCTTTAAAGTAAGATTTGCTTTGCTTTTAATTGTGTGTGTGTGCATATGTGCATGTGCATGCAGGTGTCTGTGGAGGCCAGAAGAGGGCATCAGATTAGTTAAAGCTGGTGTTAAAGGGTAGCTGTGGGCTACCTGATGGAGTGCTGGTCCTTCTGTAAGACCATCTGCTTGTTCTCATCTCGCTAGTCCTTATCAACTGGCATTCTTGCTTGTGAGCATCCTAAACACTGGTCTGGCTCAGGGCTAGGCAAGAGTATCCAACGGTTGGTTCTTTCCTTTTGTTCATCATTCTTAGTGTGTAAGCATCCTCAGCCTCCCAATTCAATGATTCATTATTGTACAACAAAGATCAGTAGAGTAACAGAGAAATGATTTTACTGAGCACTACTTCCTGGGGTCATTAATTTAGGCTGGGTCCAGCTGGGTAGGCTGGGTATTCATGGCTGGTCTTACCCATGTGCTTGAGCCTCAGTTGGGATGCATGGGACATTCTTCATTATCTCGTGGGTCATTCTCAGCTTAGGCACATGGTGGTCGATGCATTCGCCGCACATGAGTTGAGGCTGCACTCAGAAGTGGCTATGGGGCTTCTTCTGTCAGCAGAAGCAAAGTATGAGCTCACTCTAGAAATAAAGGCAGACACAGGAGAGAGAATAGAGCTTCCTCTTGATGGGGGGGGGAGAGGGGGAAGCTGTGAATAATTTGGGACTTCTTTGGAATCTAGCACACCAGTTTCAATGTTTCTCTAAAACATGTTCCCGTTTAGTGTTGGTTTCCTGAAATGAACTTGAGCCTACCGCTGGCCACAGTGTAAATGCTTACTGCTCATACCTGGGGATAACGGTCCTTATGGAGGACTGATGGAGCCAAGGGCTTAGCAATCAAATACTGCCACCATCACCACTGGGTTCTATAGTCAGTTACTCCCCAAACGCTCGGCGCTGTATCAGGAGTGTGAGAGTCAGAGAAGGAGCACAATGCCTCTGCTCTTGAGGGCAGAGAGAGTCAAGAAAGAGATAGACACGCACAGCAATTTGTTCAATACCCTGTGGCATGTGGACTGTAGAACCTCAAAGGGATGCAGACATGGCCTTGTGACATATTGGTTAAGAGCATGGGTTCAGACCTCAGCTTTTTCATTGATCACATGCAGGGCCTTAGGTGTTTTGCTTACTTGCTGTCTTTAGGTTTTGTTTTGTTTGTTTGTTTCTTTGTTTGTTGTCTGTGAAATGAAGATAATGCTACAGTCTGCATTCCCAGGGTATGATTGGATTGGGCAAGACGGGAGCATACAGAAAACATATGACTGCTTATTTTATATTAGCGCTGAAAAGATAGAGATGGTCTCAAAATGTCCTTCTGAAGACATCCTAACTCAGCTTTCCTCCCACAACCCCCGGCTGGCATGATTGATGACCTACCATAAGGGTGGTTTACTAGAGGAGTAACCCTTGAGGTCAACATCCACAAGGCACTGGGAAGTAAGATAGGGAGATGCTGCAGTCATTGTCATAGGAGACAAAGCTGGTCCCACGGCTGAAGCTGGGATGTGTTGCCAGAGCTAAGGCAGGGTGACTGAGGATGCAGCCGAATGGTAGATTCCTCACCTAGAACATACAAGATCCTGAGTTTGATCCCTAGTCTGTCTGTCTGTCTGTCTGTCTGTCTGTCTCCCTCCCTCCCTCCCTCCCTCCCTCTCTCTTCTCCTCTCTCTCCTCCCTCTCTCTCCTCTCTCTCCCTCCCTCCCTCTCTCCCTCTCTCTCTCTCTCTCTCTCTCTCTCTCTCTCTCTCTCTCTCTCTCTCTCTCTCTCTCTCACACACACACACACACACACACACACACACGATAAATTTACTGGTGATAGGAGGGCACCTTGAGAAGCTTAGGAAATAGAATCAAAAGTTTGGTCCCAGTCTTGGCCGTGTACTGAGATTAACAAACAAACATGCAAGCAAGCAAACACGTGCCCAGAGACTGTGGGCACCTGTGAATGTGTGTATGTGGAGGTGGAGGACAGAGGACAACCTCCTCAGGCACAGTCAACTTCTTCTTTTTGAAGCAGAGTGTCTCTCTCTTGGGGCTCATTGATCAGGATGGATGATCACTGAGCTTTAGGGGCCCATCCAAGCACCTCTGTTTCCCTAGCAGTGGGATTACAAGCACACCCCAACCCACCCAGCTTTCTTTTTTCATCAACTGATTTATTTCATCACTTTACATCCTGATTTCAACCCTCCTCTCCCAGTCCCACCTTCACACGCCCTCCTTCTTCTTTTCTCCTCAGAGAAGGCACCCCGTGAGTACCAACCCACCCTGGCACATCAAGCTGAATCAGGCCTAAGGGCCCAGGGGCTTGAACTCTGGCCTTCACACTTGCATAACAAGCTTTTTTTTTTTTTTTTTTAAACCAATTGAGCCACTTCCCCAGCCCCACTTCTACACTTGATTTTTACAACTATGGTTTATTACTCACCGGAGGGCCATGAAATCAATTTAGAAAGTCATGTACAGTATAAAAAATTAGAATAGAAAATACCAGAGTGCATCAGCCTCAGGAAGGGTAAGTATGGTTTCATGAATCTTTTATTTCGTGTTCTCATATGCAGACAAGGGTGAATTGGGTCAGATGTAAATGTTGTTTCTTACCATGGGGGTAGACAACATGGCTTGAAAGTCACTGTGAAGGGTACAGAGAAGCAGCCCCGGAGGCTCATGGAGTTGGCCCATGGACTGTGGAGGCTTCATTTATTTTTAGGGATACAAACACGTTGTTTTGAATTCTTCATAATTAGAAGTTTTCTTCTCACTCTAACACAGTGTCTCAAGATTATTTTGGTTATCTTCCTTGAACATTAACATATCGCCGACAAAGTTATTTTTTCCTCAAATTGAATGTTAAGTATAAGACATCTTTACAAAGGGAATGAATGGCTTTGGTAGAACTGCCTGGCCTGAGGTGTCGCTGGGGTTAAGTGTCAGACAGCTGTGACAAGAGGTGACTAGAGATTGGATAGAGAAAGGACTGCTTATGTGGTGGCAGGGAGTAATGTGGGCTGGGAAAGAAGTATTTTATAAGCATAGCCTTCATGGAGGGAGAGAGGGGAGGTTGCTGGGTACAGTGTGCCAGCATCAAGGTGGGTCAGATCCCTGTGGTGGTACTCTGCAGAGGATTTCCTCCAGCTGGGACTTCCAAGAGCTGGAATTCAATGTGTGTTTATATTCTCTGCTGTCCCTGGGTAGGTGGCAGCCCAAATGACAGCTGGCCTCATTCTCTTTCCCTTCTGGCTTTCTCTGATTTGGGGCCCAAGGGCCATAGGGGGCCAGAATGCTGCAGATGGGACAAAAAGTCAAGTCCAAGAGAAAAATTAAATCAGGGTTAGGGAGGGGGTTGATGGAAAGAAAGTGGAGAAAGTGTGTGTTTGTGTGTGTGTGTGTGTGTGTGTGTGTGTGTGTGTGTGTGTGTGTGTGTGTGTATGGGAGGTAGTTTCTGCAGTCCCTAGAAGTGCCTCAATTTGTTGGGCAGATGAGCCAAAGGAATTTTCCATTTCCTGGACATCTTCAAGTAAGATTCCTAATGCTGCTGACTCAGGCTGGCATTTACTGAGTGCTCACTATGTGCCTGGCACTGTTCTAAGTACTTTACATATATTAACTCATTTAATCAGCACAGCAGCCCCATGCAGCAGCCGCTGCTAATGTTCTCAGTATACGCTGAGAAAATGGAAGTACAAAGAATCGAGAAAATATAGACTCAGGTTCAGATTGTTTAAAAAGGAAGGTAGTGCTCTGGACAGCAATGGCGGTGATAATGATTATGGTGCTGCTGCTGCTGCTGCTGCTGCTGTTGCTACTGCTGCTGGTGGTGGTAGTGATGACATGTTGATGGTGCTGCTAATGGTGATGCTGGTGTGTTAATGGTTGTGCTGATGGTGCTAATGGTGGTGCTGATGGGTGTTGATGATGGTGATGGTGGTGGTGATGATGGTGGTGCTGATGGTGTCCATGGTGATGGTGGTGGTGCTGGTGTTGGTGGTTATGATAACAACGATCGTGAAACTCCTCATGTTTGAGTCTTTTCAATGAGCTGATCACTTCTCAAGTTTCATCCCTTTGAGTGTTCACCTTCCACTAATATTTGGTGATAATATTATCCTCATTCACAGATGAGGGCATTGGCTCAGGGAAGATAAGAATTTCTTAAGGCACTGCAGATCCCAGACTGAATTCAGGTCTCTTTGAATTACAGTCTGAGTTGCCAGCCACCACAGTGAAGGGCCCAGGACCGCCCTGGAAGGATAAGAACGGCATAGGCAAGCCGCAGCATCCATTGTGGAGGAAACAGGCAACATTTGACCTGGAATTGGAATATTTCTGGAGGGAACAATGTTTCCATTACAATTTCCCTCCTGCTGAGATAGCTTGAACATCAGAGCTTTTTAGTCGTAGCGTATGTAAGGAGTTCAGAATGCTGTTTTCAAGTTTCCCAATATCCCTGTGACTGCAGTCAGCTGAGTTCTTCATGCCTAAGTTTTCTAGCTAGGAAGGTAGCTTGAGGGCTGTGCAAGTCCCTCAGTCATTTGGAAGGAAAGGGATTGCACACAGTAGTCACTTCAGTGGGTTCTAATACTTCCTTGCAGAGCTGAGCCAAGCTGGGTGCTTCTCACATCTCTCTGGAGGCCCACAGCACTCCAGGAGGCAAGTCCATTATTAATTCTACAAAACAGCTGGGGCCAAAAGGCGTTAGGTGGCCTGCCCAAGACCTCAGAGCTAAGAAGGACAGATGTTTATTTAACTTATGATGAATTACACCTCAACAAACAACCCACAGGCTTGCCTGCTTGGCAGTCTTTGGCCAAGCTATGGGGGGTGGCATAGCAGAGTCTGAGATCTTTCCCCAAACCCCCCCTTAGTAACAGGGGGCTGGTAGCACAGGGTGTTCTATCTGGCATGTTCACCCATCTGGCAATGATTAGGGGAGAAAGACACAAAATGTGTGCTTCTGCCCTCAAACAGGATGATGGCCAGAGCCATAGACCAGGGGTCTACAGCACATCATGATAGCTAGGAGGGCAGGGGCAGAGGAAAGGCCACAGTTCACTTCTTGGGGTCCCAGGGAGGCTGACATGGAGCCTATGTCGACATTTGGGGTTTGGGGAAGAGGAGGTAGTGTGAAAGAGAGAGGAGAAATGGTGCTCAAGGCAGGGGGAGAAGCAAGGTGGAAGAGGTACTGGGTGAAAGAAAGTGGCTGAAGATCCTGGGGAAGGTGGACTTGGAGAGGAGATTTTGATGGATAGAGAGAAAGTGAGCAGGCAACCCTGACAAAACGATTTCTACTTTCAAAGATGAGCCCCACTCTTCATAAGGTCAGAGACTGAGAGCTTTTCTATTCATTTTAGTTTATTATTTATTTGTTATTATGTATACAGTGTTCTGCCTGCATGTACTCCTGCAGGCATCAGATCACATTCAGATGGTTGTGAGCCACCATGTGGTTGCTAGGAATTGAACTCAGGACCTTTTGGAAGAGCAGGCGGCACTCTTAAGCACTGAGCCATCTCTCCAGCCCCATTTTAGTTTATTATTATTTTGTTATTGTTACTATTGGTGGTTGTGGTATCTCTCTCTCTCTCTCTTTCTCTCTCTCTGTCTCTGTGTATGTGTGTGTGTGTGTGTGTGCGCTCACGCGCGAGCATGTGCGCACATGCGTGTGCCCTTACAGACATGTGGAAGTCAGAAGGGAACTTTGGAGGGGACGATTATTCTCTTACCCTGTGGGACTCAGGCCTCAAACTCAGGGCATCAGGCTTGGCAGCAAGCACCTTTTCCCAGTGAGCAATCATCTTGCTGGACGGAGTTCTAAGACAAGTGAGAGGAAGAAAGTAAAGGGGATTAGTGGAGATAGGCTTGAGGAAGGCAGAGGAGATGTGTTGGCAAGGAGAGAGGGTTAGCACTCCGGTGAGGAAGTCTTGCCCAATGGGCCCTGAATAGGAACAGAGACTGAATCTGGATGAAGGTCTGTGACCTTATGCAGATCTCCTGCCTGCATGGTGAGGACTGGATGGACTATACAGTGTTTGGGGTCAAATGTGAAGGCATCTGTGCCGAGGCAGAGTGATTTGAAGAAGAGGGAATCCTGGCAGCTGGAGGAAGAGCTCTGGTTTCAGACATTTGTGACATACCGCTCCCCCTCCCTCCCTTTCCCCCTCCCTCTCTCTGTGTTTGTCTTTTTAACACAAGGACTCGTAATGTAGCCCAGAGTAGCCTGGAATTTACATCCTCCTGCCCCTGAGTGTTGGCGTTAGAGTCAGGGGCCACCACACTCCCAGTGGGAATTTAATTATCATTTTTATTATATACTTTCATGCTTGTGTCCTATTTATAGGAAATGTTACTAGTTCTCCAATTCTAATGTTTTAAAAAAATTTCATTTATTTAAGAATTCTTTGGCTGTTAATAGCAAACAAACAAGCACCAGGAGGTACTTACTTCCTGACGCCATGTACCTCCAGTGTTGATGTATTCAGGTACTTAAGAAAGTACCGCAAAGGCTCAGATCTTCCCAACTCTTTCTGTTCTGCTTCACTGAAGTCTCCTTTCTTGGGCTCTCAAAGGCACATACATGCATATATACATACATGCACACATACATACACACATACATACATACATGAGAACCATAGTGTTAGAGGATGATGTACACAAGAGAAAAGGGGAACATGGGGCCAAGAATTTGTTTTAAGAACTTTGTGTCACACCTATGTTATACACAGAGCTGTGGCAACTGTCGTCATGAGGGACAGGGTTGGCGTGCCGAGCAGAAGTGAGACAAGGTGGAGAGAAACTTTCTCAAAAATTTGTTTGTTAGAGAATTAATTTTCTTACTGCTTGAGACATTTAAAAAGAAGCCCTCTGTTGCTTGCAGCTGAATGCAGTGTCTCTCCTGCAATTTCTGACGGCTGACACAGCATAATAGGCATGCTTTTTCCTTCCTCCATCCCTTGTTTGGTTACCTGTCCCCTGAAGTTGAGGGGGAACTTTGGATTCTGTTGTATTTCTGGGGAGAGTGTTGGTGTTTCTGTTTTAGTGGGCCATTGGCTTGGCTAGACAGCAGTTTGTCTCTGGAACATCAGCTCATATGGCAACTCTGTTCTGAGTTTTATCCTTGTCTTCTTCAAGGCTGCCTAATGCATGCTCGGTTCATGAGTCTGCTAGACTCTTGGATAGGGTTGCACACAGATTTTAATACACTTTTCATCTATTGGTACTTTTAAAGTAACTATCAGGTAGCTAGTAATGATCTAGTAGCTATTGGTGACCTGAAATCTGTCTTTTTGTTATTCACTCCAGAGCAATTAATTGTATGCGCTTATGTGTGTGCACGTGCGCGTGCGTGCACATGCATGTAGATGACAGAGGATAATCTCAGATTTTGTTTCTTAGGCTATTTCTACTTTGTTTCGAGCGACAGAGTCTTTCACTGGCCTGGAACTTTTCACATGGTGGAAATTGTCTGGCCAGTGAGCCCAGGACCTGCCCTCCTCAGGGCTGAGCTAACACACACACACACCATCCAGTGCAGCTTTTATGTGAGCGAAGAGAGATCAAACTCTGTCCTCATGCCTGTGGGCTACACACTCTACTGACTGAGATATCTCCTCTGCCTAGGTTTTTTTTCTTTAAGTTTTATTTTTATCTTTTACATTTGGAGCTTTAGCTGCTGACTGCAGTCTGTTTTCAGGATAAAAACTGTAAAACTGTCACTCCCCCCTTTCTACATCCCTTTCAGGATATGCTTTCTTTTGCTTTTACTTAAAAAAATGCCCACAGTTTCTGTTTGTTCCCTGTAGAGAGTGGATCTGGCCGAATCTTGCTTGACCATACAAGAAACAAGCTCTTTCCTGGGGAAATCCATGCCCAGGTGGATAAGCTGCTTCCCTCTCCGCCCAGGGTCTCTGACAGTAGACACATGCTTTAGGACTGAGGGCTGGTTGGCCTGGTCTCACTTGTGAAGAGCCTGTTGTGTGACGGGCAGGAGCCCGAAGACCAACTGGCTGACTTCACAGTGGCCTTGAGTCAAGTTTTACTCCTTTCCAGGAAGAACTGCTGGACAGGTCCCTTTACTTTAAAAAAAAAAAAAATGTTGCAGGCAGTAGGCAACATTCCAGAAAGCATTTTGGATAGAAACTTGTTGTCAGTGTTAACGAGGAGGCTGGTTTATTTATTTGGCAGGGTTTTCACCCAAGTAAAAGTCAGTAGTAAGCTGTGGTTAGCAGGAGGAAGTTCAGAGTTCAGCCCCCGCACCACCCCCCCCCCCACCTTTTTTTTTTTTTAAATAAAAGAGGAAGTTACAGCACTTATTTCTGTACCCGCCATTCACTGTCTGAGGTTGTCTCCACAGCTAAGGTGAAGTGCACGCCAAGGTGTCCTTTCCCACTGAAGGGCCTTGGGCCCGGGAATTCTTTGTTTGTTTGTTTCTTTCTTTCTTTTTTCAAGATTTATTTATTACATATACAGTGCTCTGCCTGCATGTACACTTGCACACCAGAAGAGGGCACCAGATCTCACGATAGATGGTTGTGAGCCACCATGTGGTTGCCGGGAATTGAACTCAGGACCTCTGGAAGAGCAGATGGTGCTCTTAACCGCTGAGCCATCTCTCCAGGCCCCAAAGTGGGACCCAGGAGTTCTAACTTGCAAGCAACCCACAGAGTCACAACAAAGAAGCCTGATAAAATCTTAAGATTGCCCACTCTCTGGGGAACAGGCGTGGCTCCTCCTCCAAGAGGGCCGGTTCTAGTCCTCTTTCCTAATCACCACCTCTATCATTAAGCTGAATCTCCCCCAGGCACTCTGCCAGGCTTCTTTCTCTGTTCTAGGAGGGGTTCTCAAGGACCAGGTTATAAAACATTCATGGAGCGACACCAGAAAAGCACCTACTGTGTGCCAGACACCAGAGCCACTGCAGTGTGAGTGAGCAAGTGTGGTCAAGTCCTGGTTTGTCTGTTCTAGTTGAGACTAGACAACAAATGGATAAGTGGACAGCAGCATAACTAACAGAGCCATCATGGCGGGGTGTGAGGAGGTCAGGGGGAAGAAAACAATCTTAAGCAGAACCTACATTTCTGGAGACGATGAGCAAAGAGAAATCATTAAGTCCTCCCCTTCTTCCATCACTTAGTGGGGGAGAGGACATTTCTTATAACTTGTATCTCTGAGATTTCTTAGTGTAAGAAACAGCATAGGGTTTAGAGTAGCCCCGGGGGGGGGGCGGAGTGTGTGTGGGGCGTGTTATATGCCAGTGCTGGCTTCAAACCCCATCCTCCTCTTCCACCCCCTGGAGGTGTGCCCCACCACGCTGAGCCCAGCTCAGGATGAGATCCTGGAGGATTGTTCATTTCTTCATCTGGGGCTCCCTCCGTGGCCATAGGTAGGTCTGAATCTATACATGTGGACATGGACTCTGTCCTTGAGGCTAAAGGGAGCTGAGCGAAGGTTCTGGAAGGGTGTCTTAAGCTCAAAATAAAGAAGGAAGTGGTTTGTCATGCTGGCGTCTCTTTTAGATACTGCATTCTCCTGCGCCTGCCTGTTCTTTCTGAGTTCAGAAGAACCTCTTCCTGGCCTACCTGCCCCAGTTTCCCTGCATTCAGCCTGGAGCTCCTCGTTCCTCTATCCTTAAAGCCTTTCTCTCAGCCCACACCATAGTGAGAGTAGGTAAGAGCATCAGTTAATGTCAGTGGCAGTAAATCACCTTTATTAAAAATGTTAATTAGCACCACTGGGAAAGGGCTTAGCCCTCCAGGCTATTAAAACAGCCCGAAGCTATGTGCCCCAAGCACACAGTTTCTTGGAGGAGAGCAAAATCACCCAGGGTGTGTGTCAGGGCGGTGGGGAGTGGGAGGTGCTTCAGGCCTGTGGCAGTAATCATGGCCATATTTATTTCTGATACAAGAATTAGCTGGGCTTTGTTACCAACTGTGGACAAGCTGTCTTGCTGTATTTTAAAAAAAGTTTGCAGCCGGGTGTGGTGGTGCACACTTTTGATCCCAGCACTTAGGATGCAGAGGCAGGTGGAGCTCTATGAGTTCGAGGCCAGCCTGGTCTACAAAGCAAGCGCAGGACAGGCTTTTACATAGAGAAACCTTGTCTTGAAAAAACAAAAACAAAAACAAAAACAAAAAAAAAGTTTGTGAAAGATACAAAAGTATAAACTAATTAAAATAAATTATACACCGCAGCTAAGAAAGACCATTTTACTGCCTCTTCTGACACCCCATCTAGGCCTCCTCTGGAGCCAGAAGCCACGTGTGGGTAAGCACTGCCTCTGTGGCATTCCACAGAGTGGCTCGCTCCTGCGTGGGGTCACTCTCGGTGCAGGCACACTTATGTTCCTTTCTGGAATTATACATATGTCTCACACATATGTAAGTGTTTCTCTAGCTCCTGAAAGCGATTTGGCCATGGGCTATCATGATTCAGCTTTTATAGATTTTTGCCAAATGTTCTTCACGTTGGTTGGGCCGCTGTCCCCTCACACCAACAGCATGTGCATGCTTATGTGTCACTGTGCCTTTCCAAGATTCTGACATTATCAGGCTTTCAAAGTTCTGCCAATATAAAGGAAAAGGGCGGGGTGGATGTGTGAGGAGGGAGAACATGGCATTTAATGCTAGTGAGTGTTGTCTTGACTAGCGATGAGGCTGAGCCTTCCCTCTCCCTGCGTTTTCTTCATGATCCCCCCAGGAGGTTTACTAACCACTCTGCTGGTTTTGCTTTTGCTTTCAGTGCTGGGACTAGGGCCAGGGCTTTGTGCAGGAGAGGCCAGTGCTCTACCACTGGGCTACACCCCCAGCCCTCCCTGCTGCTTGGTCCTATTTGCCTTGGTTTATTTTCATCAGCCTTGTGCCACTCCAGTGCCTGGGGTGATGGAGTCCCTTCCTGTTGCTTTAGCTTTGGAAGGCTCACAAAGTGTGAGTCTATTAGTCCCACTTTTTTTTTTTTTTAAATTTGTTCACTTTACATCCCGATTGGAGCCTCCTCCCTCATTGCCTCTGGGTCCCACTCACCTTCCCTCATAAGCCCTCCCCCTCCCCTAGTCCTCAGAAAGGGGAACCCTCCTCCCCTAACATTTGACCTCAGCCTATCAAGTCTCATCTGGACTGTCTGTATCCTCTTCCTCTGTGGCCTGACAAGGCCGCCCTGCCAGGAGGAAATGATCAATGTGTGGGGGCCAGAGTCCATGTCAGAAGTAGTCCCTACTCCCCATATTATGGGACCCACAAGGAGACTGTGCTGCCTATGTACTACATCTGAGCAGGGGGTCTAAGTCTACACTGTGCATGGTCCTTGGTTGGTGCATCAGTCTCTGCAGCACCCCCTTCTCCACCTGGGTTTGTTGGCTCCACTGGTCTCCTTGTGGAGCTCTTGGCCCTTTTATTCCTTAACTCTTCCATAAGACTCCCTGCTTCTTCTTCTTCTTCTTCTTCTTCTTTTTTTTTGGTTATTCGAGACAGGGTTTCTCTGTGTAGCCTTGGCTGTCCTGGACTCGCTTTGTAGACCAGGCTGGCCTTGAACTCACAGCAATCCACCTGCCTCTGTCTCCCGAGTGCTGGGATTAAAGGCGTGCGCCACCACACTTTATAAAGTGGGAAAACAGGCTCAATGGGATTAAGCACTCCACCTTGGGCAGTCAAGGGCTGACTCTGGAATCCCTTGGACACCACCTAGCAAACTGCTCCAAAACACAGGGTGATCGTCACTGCTAGCCTTTTTCTGTGAGCCAGACACTCAGTTCTCTAGGGAGCAGTCTGTTTAATTATTCATTTCATTTCCAAGTAATTGATGACACGCCCTCCAGCAGGAGGGTGGATCGGACCTGATTGCTAAAAACACACACCACACATAAGATGGGGATGCATCTCAAAAGGGTGCCTACCTTCTGTGCCTGCTTTCTGGGGGTCTCCCTATACATGGTCAAGCCTCTCTTGCTGGGCTATCCTGTGGTCAAAGGGCCACATTTATCGTTTTCAGAAATTGTTATGTGGTTACGTGTCTGAGGGCTTCCAGAGTCAGCCCTTGACTGTACAAGCCAGACTGCTAGAGCTCACAGAGTCTGTTTACTCACCTTGAAAGTGGGCCTATCAGATTGACGCTTTGTGAGCCTTCCAAAGCTAAGCCATCTGGAAGGGACTCCTTTGCCCCAGGCACTGGAGTGGCACAAGGCTGATGAAAATTAACCAAGACAAATAGGAATAGGGAGGGCTGAGGGTGTCGCCCAGTGGTAGAGTGCTTGCCTCTTCACCCTGTATCTCTATAGGTCCTTAAAAGAGAATTGCAAATCCTTTGCAGGCAGAGCAAAGAGAGACCATCTCTATAGCGTTCCCAGCTGAAGGCACTAATCTGTGTCCCCAAATGGAGACCTAAAATTAAATGCCAGACTTCCACAGTAGCCATTAGCCTCTGGTATAGGGTGCAAATGTTACTTTGAAAGACATGAGCTTTTTGTTCTCTGGGGCATGTGCTGGCGTTAGGAAGAGTTTTAAATTACTGAACATTTATTTGGGCCAGGCTCAGGGTTAGACCTCACAAGTGCATCATCTCACTTAACTTTACCTCTTAGTCACACGGTTTATTGCCTCTGCTTTTTAGATGGATAATGCATAGATCAGAAGTGTGACTCGCTTCCATGGGGTGGAGCCTGGACTTAAACCCAAGAATGTGCATCCCCAGTGACAATGTCACTGTTATGATAACCCTTTATAAAAACCCCTTTATAAAAGATTATAATAACCTTTTCCCAGTCTTTTCTCTACGTTTAGTGTCAGGACTGAGAAGCCCTTGTCCAGTAAAATTTCCTGAAGTGGTGACCGGTGGCCCAGGTCCTGAGGCTGCTCGTCTTGTGTGCTGCTGGGTTTGTTTTCTGGCTGTTTGTGAGGCAGCTTTCATAACCCAGGGTAAGAGGCAATGTAATGGCTGGAAAAGGCTAAGACAACGGTGGAGCAAGGCAGTGCTCACTATTTAAATGGGGAAAATCAAGATTTTGCGACAGGCGAAAAGGACCAGCATGGCTGACAGAGTAGGCTGATTGTCCCTTTTGTCATCCTAGTAGGTTCTTCTGTATCATTAACCTTGCAGAATTGACTGTGCCCATCATGTATCTGGCACCATGACAGCCTGAATTCCCACATACAGACGGAGAGGGGAGTAAACGTTTTCCCATAACCTCCCCACCTCAACTCATCTTGGAAATCCCCCTACTTTCCCCCTGCATGGTTTTTGAATGATCCTCCCTTCATTAGGCTTGCCCATGAGATGCGGCATGAATCTGGAAGACGCAAGTCATTCTGAAAACACCTGCGATCACTCCTTCAGCTCGGACTTTCTTATTACAATTCAGTGTCCCTCCCTATTCTTTATTGTTTCATCTCTGATGTTGATGAGGCTCTGCCTCATGACGAGTCTCCTCTCCCGTAGCCCTCACCTCCAAGCTTCTGAGCACAGTTGGCCTGAGGTCTTTCTAGGTTTGGTTTCAGATGGCAATGAATCTCAGAGGATGGGACAGATCAGAGGACTCCTATTTATTGAACTTGACTCTGAAGTAGCTATGCCCATTTCACAGGTGGAGAAACAGAAGTGGTTTGTCCAGTGTCAGTGTGGAGAACTGTCTGTTGTTTCAGTTACTTGCTCTATCTCACACCCACTGCTATGTGCCTTACAGTGTCTCTCTGCAAAAGGATTATGGTCCTACTGATGTGGAGCTTGGCCACAGGACATGCTTTAGACAGTGGCCTGCATTGACTTGGAAGCTTTAAGAGCCATTGCTTGGTATGAGTATTGTTTTTTTTTGTTTGTTTGTTTTTTTCCCATAAGACTAAGAGAATGCCATTTCCTGGGACAGAATAGACATGCAACAGAGCCTCAGGACATTTCAATGGCATGTAGTATTAACAAGAACTTAGTCTTGGATATCATATTTCACCAGACACTTAGGGATGCTTGTTATTGCAGCTTTACACAGCAAAAGCTGGCTAATACATAATGACACTAATCATTACGACTAATAATTAGTCATAAAACTAACAAGCAATTTGGCTAAGCAGGGATTTGACAATTTCCTCCACAGCTTTCAGTCTTCCCAAATACTCTGCTATTCAATGATCCTGTTATGCACTATCCATCCATCTTAGTTACTCTTCTGTTGCTATGGTAAACATCATGACCAAGGCAACTTACAGACGGAAGCATTTGTTCAGGCTTACAGTTCTAGAAAGTTGGATCTGTGATGGTGGAACAAAGCCATTAAGAACAGAAAGCTGAGGGTTCATACTCTGAAACAAGCAAGAAGCAGAGAAAGCAAACTAGAAATGGCTCTGGTTTTAAACCCTCAAAGCCTGCCTCCAAGCAACATATTTCCTCTGTTGACACTGCAGGTCCTAGCCTTCCACAAGCAGCACTGGCAGTTGGACCAAGAATCCAGATGCTGAGTCTGTCAGGGACCCTGCATTCAAATCATCACACAGTCTTCTGAATCTCTTGTAAAAATGGCTTCAGGGTTTATTATTCCAAAACATTTCTGAAGACAAATTTTAGCACCCTATGAAAGGAAAAACAGTACCATCATGAACAATTAGGAACTATAGAAGTGGATGCCCACAGCCATATTACGATATTCTAGTTGGATGTTTTTAGCTGCTAGGATCTGAATTTGCTCCTTCCTTCCTTCCTTCCTTTTTTTTTTTTCCTGAGATAAAGACTCACAATGGAGCCTTGGCTGACTTGGAACTCAAAGAGATGCTACTGCCCTTGCCACCCTCATACTGGGACAGAGTTTGAAAGAGCCAGTTTTGTAACCCACGTCACTTGGGGTAGAGGACTGAATGGGGGCTGTCTTTCTGTCCATGCGCTTGCCACAAAAGGTATTCAAGTAGGCACAGTGGACCCGTGTTGCAGCCACTCTGCCTGAGAGCTAGTGCTGGAGTTCACTGAGCTTGTTTTGCTGGGTCTCACTGCATGTCCTCCCAACTATGGTGGCACCCACTGGTTCCAGCTTCCATTCCAGTGCACCTTTAACACCTCACCTTCCCTTACGATACCTGCATCTACGTGGTGAGCACATAGCTCTTTCACATTCTCCACTTTACACTTTTGAGTGTGGTGACTGTCACATATTGGGTGTTCAACACGTGTAATTATTTAAGAGATATTAAACAAAGGCCCATCATGGCTCTTGTTGCTGCAGGCCCTGGTACCAGGACTCGCTCTCAGTCCAGGAAATAATCCCTTGCTTCCTGGATTAGCAGGAACAGGCAGTGTCCCCCTGGCAGCATCTTCCAGGAAGCTGCTCCGCCCCCTACCCCCATCCCCGAGGCCATGAGGTCTTTCTGTGTCTCAGGTGAGACAATCATATTCGCAAATGATAGAGATTCACTTTGGCCAGCTTAACTTTTGGGAAGCGACTACCTCTTTGTGTCTCAGTTTCCTTTCCTGCCCAAGAGAGGAGTGGGTGTGAAAATATTAGCTGCCTCGTAGGGGTTTCAGGAAAAGTAGATGATTTCATGCATTGCTGAGCAGACAGGGACCATCTCTGAGATGCTGTTATTGGTGGTCACGGCATGCCACTGAAGGGCAGGAAGGCCCTCTGGACTTCATGAGCAACTGGATAGACCCAGCCAACCATCCAGGGGGGTTTCTGTTTTCTGCCATGGCACTGCTTTTCTCCTTTCCCAAGTGGCATAGACAGCTGCACCTGGGTTTAAGTTTTAAAGTTTTAGGATAAACTGATGGGTCTCCCTTGGGCCAGAGGCCTACCGCTGGAGCAGTGAGTTGTGGCTGGGGCCTCTTGCTAGGGAAGGCACTGCAGCTGGGATTCCCTCTTGTAGGCGAGAATGGGTGGGTCCAGGGAATTCTGCCAGAGTGCACAGAGACAGCAAAGCATGCCAACTGGAAGTGGTTGAGACCAGCGTTTCTGCTCCGAGGGTTCTCCTTCCCCTTCCTCCCATCTTCTTTCTCCTCATCTCTCCTTCCCCCCATCCCCCGTCTCTTCCTCTTCGCTCCACTTTTTAAACATTCTGCTCTCCTCCTCTCCCTCCCCCTTTTCTTCTTGTCTATTATATATCCCAAGTTGACCATGAATCCCTCTATCTTAGCCCGATGCCTTTTGCCATCCTGCCTGGCTCCTGTTGCCTGCTTTTTAATGCTGTCCAACACATACTCCCACACAGTCTCATCAATATTATTATTTTTTAAACACTCCCCAGTGCGTTTACCCCTAATTGCTCTAGATTCTTGCTTTCTGCTTCTGTAAACCACTTGGCTGTTTCTGGTTCTTATATTTGGCTGTCACGAACGTGGAAACTCCACAGAACCCTAGACTTTCCAAGTTGGAAGAGAAAACTGCTCTTCTATGCTTGCAACAAACAAACACCTACAGCTGTCCCCTCACATGTTTACTGAAATCATATTAGGCTCAACATTCAGTTCCATGCCTTTCTGATCTCATCAGTGGTGTCTGATTTCTGTGTTGGAACACATAAACATTTCAAGAAATGGCTATATAGAGACCTGTCACACGATGCACCAAGAGTTCATCAAGTCACTCTCCATTTTCCACCCTGTCCATTCTCACAATTCAAGTGTAAAATGTCCTCTCAGACTCACACACTTGAATAATTAGTCTGGGACTGCTGGTGTTATTTTGGGAGGTTGTGGTACTTTTGGGAGGTGGAACCTCATTAGAGGAAGTGGGTCTCAGGGGGTGGGGCTTGTGGTTGAGAGCCCTGTCCTACTTCCTGTCCTGGCTTTGCTGCCTAATCTGCCCAGATGTGAACAAACTATTGCTGTCACAGCCACTCCCCCACCCCCCCACTGCTGTGCCTTTTCTACCAGGATGGGCTGTGCCCTTTAAACTATGAACCAGAACGAACCCCTAGCCTGAGTTTGTTTCTTGGTCACATCAAGGAAAAAAGTCGCCATTCATGGTTATAAACAGCAGGTTCTGAAACCCCCTCCAGTTAGATCCTGCCTCTAGCAGAGACAGTCCACTGCGGCCCATTGTCTAGTTTGGGTGTTCAAATCCATGTTCCTTCAGGAGCAAGGCAGCTATCTTAAACAGATATAAGTAATACCTGAAAATAACCCTAAGAACGTTCTTCACGTACATGAAGACAATAATTCATTCATAGATGCCCATGTATAGTAAGCCTTTATCTCTTTCATAGAGATGTGATTTGTTTTCTCTTTAGTATACTATAGGGAAAACATCAGTACAAGTAAGAAGTGCTTTAGCAATGATAATCAGTCTCAGTAATATAGAGGCAACAGGGAGTGGTGGGGACTGTGGCAAAGCCCAGGGAATGTACCTGACTGGATAGAATGGCCATTCAGCTCACGCCAGTCGTTGCCAGTATGGTAATACACGCCCAGTACTATCTCTCCCACTCCTTCCTTCCTTTCTTTTCCAGGAGAGAGACAAAGTAAAACACTGATGGGAAATTTTCTAGTTTCATATGTTGTGTTGATGATTTTTTAAACTAAACAACACAAAAACAAACAAACAAACAAAGCCCCCTCAACTTGCTGGCCAAATACAACGTGGGCCAGTCATTTGTTATCACTGACGGAGATGAAATTCTTTGGTTCATCTGAAATGGTTAGCTGACCTTTAGCCTCTTCCTCTGCCTGCTGGCTGAGCTCTTGCCTAGTGAGACCCTTCAGTGAGCTACAAAAGGTCCTTAGGCCTACAGTGTCCTGGGCGGGTCATGCTCCTAGACACGCTTGCTTTGCTCAGGCCCGTTCTGCCCTGTTCTTGTTCTGCAGCCCATGCTGGCCTGGCACCCACTGTCCTCCTGCCTCGGCTTCTAAAAGGTGGAGGGTGGATTAGAAGCATGTTCCACCAGTGCCGTCTGGGTGCTCTTTTGTTCTTTGCTCCAAGTGTCCTGATAGAAATGTTCCAGGTAAGACAGGCTGGGGAGCAGCGGCCCTGCAGCATCTTTAAGCACAGTTCACTAGTGAATGTTCAAGGCTCAAACCTTTCTAAGACACAACTGAAGAAAGTTAAAATAGGTTTCAAAACTTGTACTTAATAAAGGAAGATCGTCACAACAAAAGCCTGTATATATGTACTAATTCTTCCTTCTTTCATTTATTTAGTCTATTTATGGATGCAATGGGTATGTGTTTGTGTGTTCACACGTGTGGGGGTACAAGCGTGTGTGTGTGTGTGTGTGTGCATATGGGTGTGAGGGTGCACACACACGTGGTATGCACATGGTGCTAGAACTGACATGCTTCTGACATGGGATGTTATATCTGCTTCTAGACTGAGTGCTCTGCTCTCTGCCCACCAAGGTGGACCAGGAGCCTTCAGGTTCCCACTGCCCAAACTCTTCAGTGCCTTTCTTGAAATAAGGGGTATTCCTCAAAATTATAAGCCAAAATGAATCTTACTTCCCTTATCCCACTCTCCATGAGAAAAGTAGCCAAGATACTTGGTATGAAAGTATACACAAACTAATTTAAGAACCTTGTATTTCACAGCTGTGTTTCCCCTACTGTGTCCCTTAAGAGACCACCTCTGAGAGCAGTTCTGTTGGGGAAAGTGGTTACTGTTGCAATTTCCTCCTCCCTCCCCCCAGGCTTAAAGTGACAGGCAGAGGTGGTGAAAAAAACAGTCCTCTGAAAATTCCTCCTAGGACAAGAAGAACATCATGACTGGCGGATCTGGACCCAGGGGAGTCTGCCTCAAACTATTGCACCAACCAAGGACAATTCATGCAGTAAACACTGAACCCCTACTCAGATCAAGCCAATGGACAGGACATTCTCCACAGTTATGTGGAGAGCGAGGACATACTCTGGCATGAACTCAGGTGCCCCATATTTGACCACTTCCCTGTGGTGGGGAAGCCTGGTGGCACTCAGAGAAAGGACAAGCAGGCTACCAAGATAAGACTTGATAGGCTGTGACCATATGGTGGGGGAGGAGGTCCCCTTCTGTCACAGACCTACGGGAGGGCAATAGGGTGAAAGCAGGAGGGAGGGAGGAACAGGTGGATACAAGTGAGGAGAAAACAATCGAGATGTAATCTGAATAAATTAATTTTAAAAATTCCTCCTAGTTAAGATCCATGAGAGTGGCTTTAGTAGCAGAGGGCTATGGGAGGAACTGGAGATGCGAGGGAAGAAACTAGCACAAAGGCTTTCTAAAGCAATGGCGTCAGAGAAGGGCCAAGAATCTAGGAAACAGGAGCTAAGAGTTCACTCTTCAAACACCCCACTGGCAGGATGAAGAAGAGTTTTAAGATAAGGGCTCTAGGAAGGGAACTTGTGATTGGCCAATCTCGAGTCATGTGACCACTACAGAGTTGCTGACTCCACCAAGAACCCATGAAATGCTTTCCAGGGAAAACTAAGAAAGAAAGGCAAGGAAGTAAGTAGATCCTGGGCAAGAATGTTCCCTGAAGTCTCCCTCAGCAGGAGCCAGTATTAAACCTGAGCTTGTCAATGATGTCAGTAATGTCACACCATCAAAGCTACGTGCATTTGACCAGCTGGCTCAATTGCCCTGCTCCCCTCAAGAAAGTGGCTCTGTATGCTGCCTCAATTGTCTGTGACATCCTCTCAGCCTTCCAGCTAAGAATCTATATAAATGGTGCTGAGAAATGCCCACACAGTTCTCGCTGTGCATCAAAGCACCATCTCCATGCCTTGGTGCTTTCAGTTACTGTAACATTCCCAGCAACCTGAGCTATGATCGGCTTTCACTATCAGCAGGAGTGATGAGCTACAAAATCGTTGACAACTCTGAATGGTTCTGAATACAGAACCACTGTGCTAGGGGAATACATAGCTGCGTTCCAGGAACTCTCTGGTCACAGTTCCCCACCCCCTTCCCCAATGGATAAGCCCTTGACCTCCTTTTACTTGGATCTCTTTAGAGACACTTCATTTAATATACATTATTGCCACCAAACTCTTAGCCACCAGCAGCACACTCATGCCTTATCTAACACATTTATTTTTGACACGCCACCCCCTTCTTGCTCTTAGAACCCTAGACAATACTTTAATACTACCCTTGGGGGCATTTTGCAGAAAAATCATCAATAATGCACACGAGAGTGTGAAAAACATGGTGATGGCTTAACACAAAAAGACTGTTTCTTTAAAGCATGAAAGAACCTCAACCAGAAGACAGAATGTTGCTCTGTTGAACCTTAGCAGGGACCAGATTTGGGGGGGGGGGCGGGGTTGACCCCAACAGTTCTGTCCTCTGTGTAGGCTTGCAATTGATCATGGGAACAAAACAAGTATCGAAATGGAGGGCTACAATACACATTAGCAAGTGAGTGGATTGGGGGATGGGATCTGTGAGTAATGGTTGTTGACTGTAAACGCTATTACCAGTCTTACTTTGTAGACAGGAGACGAGTGTGTGGAGAGATTGCTGCTGTTCAATGGGTCATGCAGGCAGCCAGTGCAGGGCAGCGTGACCCATCCTTTAGGCTTTGGAGTTTGTTAACTCTAAAGTTTGTTAAAGCAGTGTAGTGTGGACTGACTGCAGTGGTCAGATGAAGTGTGTGGTTCCTGCTGACAGCCGGTTTCTGTATTTTTGGAGACTTATGGAATAGTAGACTGAATACCACGGGCCACAGAGACGCAAGCGTGGGTTTGGGATAGTGGTTTGTCTTAGCTTCTATGGCTCATGACGAGACCCTCCCCGCAGCTTTCCCTGCAGCGTCTCGAGATGACTCTCCTGAAAGAGATGGCACAGTAATCTGGGAACTACGCTTGTGCGTGAGCTGTTAGATTTCCCCAGGATGTGGAGTAGTGCTTCAGAACACAGGCTCGGGAGGCCCCAGCTTCTTGAATTCAAATCTTGTTTCTGGAATTCATGACCTTGGACAATCAACATAATCTCTTAGATTGAAAACAATTAAAAAATTAATTTATTTTTGTATGTGTGGTGTTTTGCCTGCCTGTGTATGTACCATATGCATGCAGTACCTAAGGAGGCCAGAAAGGGGCATTGGATCCCCTGGGACTGGAGTAACAGATGGTTATGAGATGCCATGTGGGTGCTGGGAATTGAACCTGGGTCCTCTGAAAGAGCAGCCACTGCTTTTAACCACTGAACCATCCCTCCAGTCCCTAACCTTTTAGATTTCTTTTAATCTGTAAACTGGAGATGATGATGATGATAACAATAATTGGGATGTGTGTGTGTGTGTGTCACACACACACACACATTTTCCTGTTATATGTGTATAAATGCTTTTAACTGTGGTTTTAGTTACCTGTAGTGAGCTCTGAGATATGATCTGAAAATAGTAAATGAAAAATTGTATAAATAATCTGCAAGTTTTACATAGTGTGCTGTTCTTAGTGGCATGATGGAAACCTCATGTTATTCTGCTCCGTCTCATGTAGGACATGATTTAATCTCTTTCTCTAGTGTATCCGTGCTGTATATGCTACTTGCCTGGAGGAGGCTTAGCTCTGTCTTGGTTATCAGATTGACAGGCTCAAGTGTCTCATCACTTGTATTGAGATTAGGTACATTCATGATTTCAAGCATCCACTTGGGTGTGTGTGTGTGTGTGTGTGTGTGTGTGTGTGTGTGTGTGTGTTAGAGCACATCCTCCGGTAAAGGGAGTTTCTGTAAGGCATTCAGAATAGTGCCTGGCAGATATGCTCTACTGGAACTTTCTGGTGCTGTCATCTGTCCATTGTCTTGATGGTGCTTTCTAGGAGTCACATGATCCATTATGATGTGTCTCCCACCCCAGTTCAGGCTTCCCTCTGGAAGCTAGGTCAGACAGCAGGCTCCTAGGTCTTTACATCTCTCTGCCAAGGGAGCTGCCTGACTCACCTCTTACGCTCACAGAGTTGACAGCGAAATACAAGAGCTCCTTCCTTTTGGTATTAGCTTAATTATAGGGGCTCCCTAACAGGAGGGGTGGGGAATGAGCCCTGAGAACTCCCTCTCTCCTGCCACAAGGCCTGTGCTGTTATCAGAGAGAGGCGGAACCTTCTCTCCTGCCTGCTGTCTTGAGTGCTTTTTGTTTCTGTGATTCTGCATGCTTAACCTTTCATCTCCTGGTGTGGTGCCTCCCATTACGTGTGTGTGTGTGTGTGTGTGTGTGTGTGTGTGTGTGTGTGTGTGTGCTCTGCCCTCGTTTGCGTTCCAAAAGATCTGTTTGGGACTCTGTGGGTGGCTGGCAGCCTCTGCAGCCCATTCCAAGTTACATAACTGAAGTTCTGTATTTTCTGTTCTGTAGTGAGGGTTCTGCCTGGCTATAATTTCTACTTTAGTCAAAGAAGCAGGGTACTAGAAATTTCTATGGAATCCCTTAGGGTTTCCTTATAAGCATTTTCCCTGGTGTATTTTCTTCCTTAAGATTTTTTTTCACTGTAGAAACAAAACATACGATTATAGAACATCATCAGACGTCTCCACAAAGACACAGTGCCATGGTGTACACTCTCTCTGTCTCTCTTCGTTACACAGATGGGGTTATCATGACATCCGGAGCTGCTTGCTTTTCAGTTCAGCTTTCATTGTCTTTTGTTCTGTGCCCTGGTATCTCCAACCCTTGTCATACCAGCCTTTACTTAAGCATCCCCCTGTGGATGGCCATCAAGAGGGACTTTGTATTTCTTATGATAAGCAGCACTCTGATTGTTGTAATTTGGGTCTTAGATGTCCTTGAAGGGCTCATGAGTCAAAGGCGTGGTCCCCAGAGCGACCCTATTGGAAAGCCGAGGAAGCTGTGAGAGGTGGGGCTTATCTGGATATGTTTACCTCATTAAGAACATGCTTAAGGGAAACTGTGGGGTCTGACTACATCCTCTCTTCTTGTGCTTTGGCTTTGCTATTGCTCCTGTGTGGGTCCTACCATAGACCCACAGCCATAGGCCAATCAGATTGGAAGCTCCAAAACTACAGTCTGAGATAACCTTTTAGTTCTTATCAATTAATTATCTCAAGTGTTTTCTTCTAGTAACACAAAGCTGATAGCATCCTTTGTCTAAATGCCAAATTATGTGCTCAGGACCGATTTATAGAAGGTTTTAGGGGTGTGCGTGGGAATGCTTGCTTTCTTCCTGACTGCTCTGTGATATTCTTGGGGCTCACATCCACAGGTCTGTGTCCATATTTCCAAAGTCATAAGAATGAATAACATCAACATGGCCCTGCGTCAACCCTTTGGCTCTTTCAACAATTCCAAATATCTCTTTTGTTTCTCTTAACTGGTTTAACTATTGCTTTTCCACTGTGCTCTTTGGAGTAGGTGGAAATTTCATTTAAAAAAATTATTGAGAGAAGCGTGGCCTGGGGAACGTCTCACAAAGCCCTGTCCCTAGTTAAGGAGCTGAAGGAAGTCGGTGGCTGTTGAGAGAGAGACAGCACATTTTCTTCGTAAGTATCTCTCTGATGGGCTGTTTATGCCCCAGTAGCCAGTTACCCCCATGCATATAGGTAACACTACCTGGACTCAGGGCGTTATATATGTGAAACAATGACAATTATAGAAGACTTGGATTTGAGAGGGAACATGTGGAGGATGGAGGAGTTTAGGGAGGTAGAGACGCATAGGGATGATCACAGAAATGCTTAGTACTCATGTATGAAATTCTCAAAAATATATAATTAAAATTATTTTAAAAATCACAGTGTGATATTTACTGTCTAAGCCAGTGTAAGTAGACTAGCACAGGAGTTTTAAATATAGTTATATAGTTGCTTTAACAGATCTTGCAAAATGGATGAACTACTTATTGTTGATAATTTCCCATTCTTATTAGAGTCTCCACCATTTTTAACTTTCTGTTTTCGTGGGGTTCGAATACATTAGACATGTCATAGAAGGGGAATGGTAGATGTTTGTTGGTTTATAACTGGCTTCTTAGCAACATGTCCTTGAGAGTCATCCATGTTGGATATAGTATGTATCAGAACCATGTTCCTTTTAAAGACCAAATCGTATTCTGTTGTATGTTCAAACCACACCTTCTTGCCTGTTCCTCTGTTGATAGATATCTGTGTTGCATCCACTTCTTGCCCATTGTGATCATGCTCCTGTGAACAGGGCTCCACAAATACCATTTTGTCATCCCAGTTTCAACTCTTTATTTTCGTTGTTGTTGCTTTATCGACTTTTTAATTTTTAAAAGTTTTTTAATATTATAATTACATTATTCTCTCTTCTCTTTCCTCTCTCCAAGTCCTCCCATATACTCCTCCTTGCTCTCTTTCAATTCATGATCTCTTTTTCATTAATTGTTGTTACATACCTGTGTGTGTGTGTGTGTGTGTGTGTGTGTGTGTGTGTGTTTAACACGACCTTCTCAGTCTGCATAAAGCTACTTGTATGCATGTCTCCAGGGCTGACTAGTTGGTACTGGATAACCAATTGGTGTGCCCTTCCTGTAGAAGACAGTTCTCCCATTCTGCCATGTCTTAGTTGCCTGTAGCTCTTTGTGTAGGGAGGAAGCCTCACGGTCTCTCTCCTGTCTACTTTAACACATCTATTGTTGTTATGCTTGTTCAGCTCAGCTTGTGCAGTTACATTCAGAGACTTTATGGCTGTAGCTTCTGAGATTACTAGGAGACACAGTCCCAAAGCCAACTCCCTAATTCTCCAACTCTTACAGTCTTTCTGCCCCTTGTCCTGTTAGGGTCCCTGAGCCTTAGGTGTGGCAGTTGTTTTGGGTTCCATAACTCTGCGTTTTGATTGGTTGTGTTTTTCTTTAATAGTCTCCATCTGTTGCAAAGAGAAGTCTCCTTGATGAGGGGTGAGAGCTACACTTATCTTCAGGTTTAAGCACAAATATTTCGAGTGTAGTTAGAGATTACTCTGACTTAGTAAAATGGTGCTTGTGGATTCCTTTCGAGATCTTCAGTTGTCCTGGGCAGTTGGCTGGATTTCAGTTCTTTTTGGCTATTTATCCAGGTGTAGGATTTGGGGAGGGTACTCCTTCCTAGCTGACTCACACACCCATCCCAGCAGTATTCACTAGGTAGCAGCCATGCAGTCACCAAGCTAGGCTTGTAGGGCTAGGTTGCTTAGAAAGTTTCCTATGTCATGGAGCTGATCTTTTTTCAAGAAGACAGACAGCACATCAGTTTAAAATCTACTGGAGAAAAAAAAGAGTTCAGTTTGCGATGAACATCATGAAGACACTGAATGAAAAACCTGCAAAGGGGTAATGTTGATTACTTCAGGTAGAAAAAACTTTGCTCACAGTGAGGTATGCGATTTAAGAACACAAGACGAGAACAAACCAGCTATGAAGGATTTTAGAAAATACATTTCTGGGTTCTGGGATGCATGACATGAAGGTCGTAAGGAGAGCACACATGTGACGTGATCAGTGTGGTCAGGATGGGGTGGATGTGGAAGGGTGAAGCGGTGGGAGGTGGGCAGGGGCCAGATGATCTAGTCAGAGGCTTCTGGAAATTTTTAGGTAGAGAGGATGGGCAAGATGGAATCTATTTAGAATGTCTCCTATTGGCTTTGAACAGAGAATGGATTGTGGGGTGGTTGAGCTATAAGGAGAGAGATGGATCAGGGACAACTGTACATAGCCAGACCAAAGAGAGAAAGGGGAAGATTTGGGAGTTGAAAGGACCTGCTGACCTATGTCAGCTGAGGCATGAAATTAACATGCTACTGGATGCCTTGTGTGCCTTTTATATAACAGCTTTGAACTTCTTACCAAGTGTATGGTATGCAGTGGAAATACAGTGAGAGCCATGAGTGTGAATCATATTTGAAACTAATAAGTTGTGTGTGCATGTGTGTGTGTGTGTTCATGTTGTTCAGGAACACATGTGTATGCAGATGTTGGAGGTCAGTATTGGGTGTTGTTCCTTGGCAGCCATCCACCATGTTTTTTGAGGCAGTCTGTCATTGGCCTCGAACTTGCCAGTCAGAATAGGTTAGCCGGCCAATGAGCCCTGGGGATCTGCCTGTCTCTACCTCCGATCTGCTAGGATTATATGTGCAAATAAACATATTCAGTTTTCTCTTATTACTTTATTAAAACCAAAACATAATTTCATTATTTCTCCCCTTATCGTTCTTTTAAACCCTCCAATGTCCCACCGCTCAAATTCATTGCCTTTATTCTTTGCTTATTATTTTCAAATGTGTGTGCATGTGCAGGCGTGCACATGTGTGTGTGTGTGTCTGTGTGTGTGTCTGTGTATACATAAATACAACCTGCTGAGTCCGGTTATTGCTGCTCATATGTACATGTTTTCCAGGCTGATCACGTGGTATGGTATAAACAATTAGGGGCCTCATCTCTGGGAAACACTATTTCTCCTCTCTCAGTAGTCATTAGTAACCTGTATAGTTCTTTATCTCTGATTGGGGCTTCTTGATGTTTTCCCCTTCCACATTAGCATATCATTAGTCTTTTTATTGTTTAGGTCTTGTTTGGGTGGCCATATTGGTTTAGGCAGCCATATTGTTGTGATATCATGGGTGTTAAGTTCTCTATTATTTCTAGGAGATCCATCCTCACAGTGCGCTTCCCAGTCCTCTGGCTCTTACAATCTCCCCACTCACTCCTCCATAATGTTCTCTGAACAGTAGGCACAGGAGTTGTGTTCTAGAGAGGTAGCTGTTGGGCGTGGCACCCCACTATTTGATGGCCTCTGTGGTTTTCTTTGACTGTCTCAACCTGCTACAAATAGCAGATTCTTTGATGAGGGTGTAAGGATAAGCATTTAAAGTGAACTTAGAAATTATGGTAGTTAGTTTTCCTCCAAGATCCATGACCTCACTAGCCCCGGGCAGTTGGGTAGGTTTCCAGTACCAGGCATGATTTCCTTCTGTTGAGGAACACATGTAGGTTTTTGGTTTTTTTGTTTGTTAAACGTGGATTCTTGGAGTGAAGCTCATGTCCTCGTACTTAGAGGTAAGCATGTCACTGACCGAGCCACCTGTAATTTATAAGCTCTAATAGTGTTTAGCAAGTCAAAAAAATAAATGAAACTAATTGTGTTGATATGCTTAACTCAATAGACGACAAGTGTTATCCAAGAGTCAGGTAATCATCCTAAAATTATTTTTAGAAATTAAAAAGAAATTAAAAAAATGTATGTGTCTGAGTGTTTGCTTCCATGTATGTGTGTACATCATGAGTGTGCCTGGTATCTGCAGAGGACATAAGAGGGCCCTGGAATGGAAGTTACAGACAAGTGTGAGCTGCCACATGGATGCTGGGTTCTTTGGAAGAGAAACAAATGTTTTTACCCACTGAGCCACCTCTTTGATCCTCATTTTAAAATAATTAGGTATTTTCCAACGCCAAGTCTCCAAAAATTTGTGTATATTTTATATTTATCACTCATCTTAAGTCCAGTTAGCTAAATTTCATATACTCAATAGCCACACATGGCTACTAGCCACCATATTGGCAGAACTGCTGCAGATGAGAAGACAGAAACCCAGAGTGTGTATGTTACTGACGGAAGGTTCCAGAAGGGATCGAGCCCTAATCTGACTGAGACGTTAGGACCATTTGTGTCATCTCTGTATAAGCAAATCTCATGGGAAATCCCATAGAATCCCCACAACATAGGCAAGTGAATATTCAGCTAGCATTTTCATATATTTACATTTTTGTTTTCACAGCAGATCAACCCTGAATCCCTCCCCATTGCTCTTTTTCCCCCTTTGCTCCCCTTTGTGAACACCAATACTTCGTTTTATAAGAAGCAGATGTTACCTTTGTTTTTCCTCTCAGGATTCCTGTTCAGTCCCTGTACCTGGGGGACCCTGGGCACTTGGCTCTCCCCTGTTCTTGTGAGGTGTCCTGGCCGCCCTTTATCCGCAGGCCCATTCCTCTCTCACTGATGTCTGTAATGGGGTCAGGAGTAGGTGGAAGGGTCTTTGGGGTTGGGCAGACTTGGATTTGAATCTCAGGCCCTTTAGATAGATGATCGTAGGCAAGTCATTCAGTTTCTCTGGGTGTAAACAAATCCAAGTTAATGCCCACCTTTCAGGACTTATTGTGGAGACTGTGTGATACAGTGCCTGTGAAAGCTGACTTCATGGAGGCAATAATAAAAAGAAAAAGAAAACAACAACAACAACAACAAGTGATTTTGTTATTAGACCCTGCTGTGTGCCAGGCGGTAACCCAATGGTGTCAAGCTTCCTTCATCCTTTTTCACTATTTCCCTTTCTCTCTGTTTCCCTCTGTCCCTCTGTCCCCCCCCCCCACTCTGTCGCCCCCCCCCCCCGGCTCCACCCTCCTTACCCCCCACCCCCGCTCCTCGCCCTTCTTTTCTTCCTCCCAGGAGCCCACTCTCTTCCTTTACAGGGTTTGGCTTTGTAGCCACCTAGTCTCAGATTCTCCCTTATCCTGCCTCAGCTCCCAGGCACTGCAGGAGTGACTCGCATTCCTTTCGAGATGGAATTTGCTGATTATTATCAACATTACTAACTTAACTCATTTTTCATTTCTTATGCAGCTGGGAGATTGTCTTCTTTGTCCCCACTGCAGCCCCCCTGGCCCACAGTTCCCATCCAGCCCAGCCTTGGATACTCTCTTAATGGGAATGTGTGCTGAGAAATATATATTTTGGACAGCAGAAAGCTATTGGGGGAAAGAATTTCTGAATTTCTTTCTAGAATCCTTACCATCCTAGGAGCCAGCACCACACTGACCTGAGAGCACGGTGGCACCAGCCTTGGTCTGTTTCTTTCAGGTTCTTTCTGGGGCGCTAGCAGATCTGAGGAGGAAGGTGCCAACAGCATTAATCATAGCTAACTTAATGGACTGTTGTATACTGGAACAGCGCTAATCAAATAGCTTCCATTTGCTTTTTCAAACCTCAAGCCAACTTTCTAAACAAGTATATGATCACCACTTTAGTGTGGCTGTGCAAACTGCTTCTAAGACATTGATGGATCTGCCTAAGGTCACAGAGGGGGTTTGCATCTAAGCCTCCCATAAGAGCTGTCCTTCACCACTAGCTCTGTTGTCTGTGGGCATTTTATTTGCTTTACTAGGGGATTTCCCACTGGTCTGTAGATGGATTAAGGTCCACTCTCTCTCTCCCGCCCCCCCCTCTCGTGTGTGTGTGTGTGTGTGTGTGTGTGTGTGTGTGTGTGCATGCTTGTGTAAGCATGAATTAGAGGACAACACATGGAAAGAATTATTTTCAATTATACAACATAGGGCCAGGGGACTGAACTTAGATCATCTGGCTTGGCATCAAGCACCGTTACCCGCTGAACCATCTTGCCTGTCCCAGGCCTACTCCTGACAGGGACTTTTCTTTCTAGCCTTCTGATAACTTAGGGAGATGGCCTGTGGTCTGAGACAGACTCAGATTCCAATCCTAACCTGTGACCCTCATCTTCACCTCCTAAAGAAGGTTGGGATACAGTGTGCTCAGAATTAAACAGATCAGGGCTCGAGAGATGGCTCAGAAGTTAAGAGCACTGGCTGTTCTTACAGAGGACCTGGGTTCAATTCCCTGCTCAACAACCAAAACTTCACAAAAGGTCATTTTCTCCTCAGGTCTGGGATGCCCCAGCCATCCTTGTAACTTTATTCTCTTTCCACAGCCAGCACTGGAGCTTCCCTTAAAATCCCAGCATGCTGTGTGCTCCTGCTGTGTTGCTTCTAGGTGGAACCTTTGTGTGATCCTCTGGTTGCAGTTGCCAGGCCTCACAGCTGCCCCTTCCTCCTCCCCAACCTCTAGTTTACACATAACAGTTTATTCTGAAAGGCTCAGCAATCAGAGAACACCCGGGCTCAGCAATCAGAGAACACCCGGGGTTTCTGTCTAAGGCTCCACTTGTCTTCCCAGGTCCAGCTCTCTCCTGAGCTCCCTCAAGTCCTACCCGTGACCACAATCATCTGCCTGGCTTCTCCTTCCTTTCTCCTTTCCCCTTAGGCTGTTTCTCTTCTTGCCTCTATTTTCCCAACCTGACCATGGCAAAGCACAGCTGAAGAAGGCTGTGTCCTCATCAACGAATTAGCATCCTTTCTGCGTTGAGCTAGTCTTCCGGGAAGGGTCTTGCGGGTTGAGCTAGTCTTCCGGGACGGGTCTTGCGGGTTGAGCTAGCCTGTCTTCTGGGACGGGTCTTGCGGGTTGAGCTAGCCTGTCTTCCGGGAAGGGTCTTGCGGGTTGAGCTAGCCTGTCTTCCGGGAAGGGTCTTGCGGGTTGAGCTAGCCTGTCTTCCGGGAAGGGTCTTGCGGGTTGAGCTAGCCTGTCTTCCGGGAAGGGTCTTGCGGGTTGAGCTAGCCTGCCTTCTGAGACGGGTCTTGCATCTGAGTAGTGTTTTGGGTGTAGTGCTGTGAGAGCACTCGATGAAGCTGTGGAGGGCACAGCCTGGCTCTGCTGAGGGAAGTCCTATGAACTCTCTTCCGGTGTCTCTGTGAACCGGGAGATGGTTGTCTTCTGGGCGATGGTGGGCTCCCATGAGCCAGAGCACGACCAGGGTGTAGGAGCAGGCCGCACTGAGGTAGGCGTGCAGGATCACTTTCATTGCTTCCTTTCTGCATTCTCTCCATCCAGGAAGTTGAATGCTGCTGATAGTCAGATAATGGCCCGGTGACCATTTCCCATTTTAAGCATGCGCTGGTGCCAAGGAAGAGGAAACCCTCAAACCCAGCTGCTTCTGACTCAGACACCATTGGTTTTGGCCATAACCACCACTTTACTTTCTTCTTCCAGCCCTAGTCATGTCTGCTTTTTCTCTACCACAGCCTGTCTGGGCTTTCCTGAGCTGGCTTGGGTTTGACTATTTTTACCGTATGGAGTTACCTCTTGGCCATCTGAAGAAGGGGTTTCCCTTTGGGAAGAGGCTTGAGGTTGTTAGGTGTCTGGGAGGGTCTTCCCAGAAAGGGTCTTCATGTCTGATGGAGGACCCTTGCCTCGTACAGCCTTTCTAGAGCAGGGCCTGTGGAGACTGACAACGTCTGGTGGGGAGAACGTGATCTCTGCCAGCATGTGACCCCTTCTACCGGCACAGCATGAGTCTAACTTGTGCATCCGTGTATGCATGCATCCATCCAAGCACCCTTCCTTCCATTCTCCCACCCAACACATTCAGCATGGTGTAATGGCGAGGAGCAGAGACTCATGTGTTACCCTGCCTTGGTGCAAATCCCAGCTCTACTGCTCACCGGAGTGTGTAGCCTTTGCTAAGTTCATAAACCTTTCCTTGCCTCAGCTATAAAATATGGTGTTGGAAACAGCAACAGAGCATGCTTTATAGAATGATGTGTTCTGGGTTCTCCAGTTCTTTTCCTGTTGAGAATGCGTTAATAAATGTTACTTTTCTAGTAATAATAAAAGATGTAAACAAGAGTCAGGGGGCCTTCTGGGCAATTTCCAAGGGACTCTACCCAGTTTCCTCTGCTGAGCGAATCTGAAAGTAGTGTTAGGGTTTGTCAGAGGCCATTATGCTCATGACTGTGATTTTGGAGACACAGTTATACTGTATAGCCCAGAGTGACCTTGAATTTGAGGTCTTCCTGTCATGGTATTCCTTATAACTATTACAAGTTCAAGTGTGTATCACTACATCCAGCTGTGATAATTAAGATAAATCTCTGTGGATTGGAGAGACAGCTGAGTGGTTAAGAGCACTGACTGCCCTTCCAGAGGACCTGGGTTCAATCCCCAGCACCCACAGTGGCTTATAACCATCTGTAACTCCAGATCCAGGGGATCCAACACCCTCTTCTGCCTTCTAGGGGCACTAGGCACACAGGTGGTACACACACATACACACACGCAGAACACTCATGTGTATAATTTTAAAATAGCTGTAGTTTGACGAAGACAAAACAAGAGTTTTTAATGAAGACTCAGGGCTGGAAAAATGGCTCAGTGGTTAAGAAAACTGGTGGCTCTTCCAAAGGACCAGGGTTAAATTCCCAGCAGCCATGTGGTGGCTTACAACTATTTGTAACTCCAGTTTCTGGAATTTGGTGCTCTTTTCCAGCCTTTGTGGGGCATGTGGCATACAATTGGTATGTACGTACACACACACACACACACACACACACACACACACACACACACACACGCTAAACACCTATACACATAAAGTAAAATGTAAAAGAGATGGAGGGATGGAGGCGTACATGCGCGCACGCGCGCACACACACACACACACACACACACACACACACACACAAAGACAAAGACAGAAACAGAGGTAGACAGAGACAGAGAGACAGAGATTCATGTGTGATGATGTCAGCGTTGAATCCCCATCCCAGTTGTCTGAGGGGCTGTGTTGACAAGCATTTCATGAGGCTCTTGGTAGAAGATGCCATGTGTCTGCCTATCACAGTGACCCAGGGGACGAGCTTTCACCAAAGGCAGAAGTAGAAAGTTTGCAGGCTTGGGCCAGAAGGAAATTTGTTAGTGTTTAACTTGGCTGCCAGCCCACAACCCACCTTCTCCTGTAGTCAGAAGCCTTCCCAGTGTAACGTGTGAAAACCCATAACCCCCTGCCCACGGCCTCCCAGAGTTGTATCCACCAACAGCTCAGAAGTGTGTACAGACTGGGAGACGGCTGCATCTCACATCTCCCCGTGACATTTGCTGAAACAAATGCCTGTTAATAAATGGCACGAGTCCCTTGGTCTCAGTGATAAAGGTGTACCTGTTACCGGGAGCCCCTGAGAGGAGACCTTTGCTGAAGGCCTTAGCACTCATTTTAATTGGTGGCAGACAGATGTGTTGGGAAAGCTCACTCCCCCACACACCATTCATCTCAATAAGTGTGTTGCGAAATAACACCCCTTGCCCTTCTGTGCCTGGACTTTAAAGGCTGATGACATGGTTGGTTTAAGGCTCTGTTGCTTCAGGATGCGATGTCAGCTGATGTGGATTAAATCGTTTTAAGGTCACCTCGCTGTGCAAAAGCCCCAGAGCTTTTGTCTCGAGGGACTGGGCGTGCTGTGTCCAAGATGACATTATTTCTTCTTCATATTAATCAGAAGCTAGAATGTACAGTGTGTTTGGGATATGGGTTCTTTTTTCTTTTCTTTTCTTTTCTTTTCTTTTTTCTTTTCTTTTCTTTTCTTTTTTCTTTTTTTTTTTTTTTTGACTCTCTTTCCCATTTGTCTGTAAGCGAGGATGCAGTCTTTATTACTGCTTGGTTCTGCATGTTTTTTACCGAATGCCTGAAGGTGTTGCGCAGAAGAGAAAACTCTAGTTTTTATGGGCACTGAACACAGTCTAAAGGGAAGTGTGGGGCCCATTTTGTTGAGGAAGAAAGGGTAGTTCAGAGAGATGGAGCAAACCCGGTAGGTTCACATCATGTTATCTTATTGCCAGTGCTAGACTCTCATCCCAGCCAGATTTGTGTGTCTGGCCTAATCTCTGTGTTGTCACTGACTGGAACCACCTTGGTAACTTGAGGATGGATCAGTTGGGATCCTTTTAGCAGGACCGGGAATCTGCATTCTTTGCTCCTCAGCCTGGAGGTTGAACTTGGAAAGGCTCCTGCTCTTCTTGCAGCACAGAGATGGTCTGATGGCACCTGATGTGTCGTGCGGCGAATGCTGATTGGCTATCCTCTCTCCAACCCGAATCCTTCCTCTCCTTCCCAGAGGGATTCAGAGACTATCCAAACCGTGTGAAAACAAAGGGGAAAATCAGAAAGAAACACAAGAAGGAGAGAGGCTGGAGGAGTAGAAGAGAAAGAAGGGGTGGATGGAGAAGCCAGGACAGCTTGCTGAGCCTGTGGCTCCTAAGTTGGCTATGGCGTGGCTCTTCCCCCTCAAGCTGACATGTACCAAGTGCATCTTGTTTCACAGTGATGATGCTGAGAGGATTTCCTAACATGTGCGCCTGGACCATCCTTCTTTCTGGTTTCTTACCAAAGGTCTCCAGTGAGGCCAGAATGTTCCAGGTTCCACTTCTCAAGCAATTCAGTAACTGTCTGCTTTGACTCATGATCCATGCAGAAAATATGAACGGCATAGAGGCCAAACAAAAGAAAAATGTTATAGTGTAGCCTCATAATAATGCTTTATAGCCTTCTTTTTATAGTAAGTGGTATATTGCAAACATTGTTTCCCATAGCAAATTCTTTTCAGGATTATATGTGTGTATGTGTGTATGGGCAGTGTGTGTATGTGTGTGTCAGTTTGTGCATGGAGGACAGAGAACTTTGGATGTCTTTCCCTATTGATTTCTTTTTAATTTTTTTTTTCAGGAAGGGTTTCTCACTGAACCTGGAGCTGGCCAGCTAGTCCCAGGGATCTGCCTGCCTCTCCCAGTCCTGAGGTTACAGGCATAAGCCAGCATGCTCAGTTTTTATGTGGGCGCTGGGGATCTAAATTCACACCCTCACTCTTGTGTAGCAAATAACTTTTCCCCATTAAGCCATCTCCTGAGCCCTCTTTTGAAATTTTTAATAGCTATATAGGCTTTTACTAGCTGTGTATACCAAAACTCACTCAAGCAACTCCCATTGTAAAATGCCACTTAGCCATTTGTCTGTATCTTATGGGCACCTATTTTGAATATTTCTTAAGGATTCCTTCATACGTTAGTTAGCTTTTGCTGTATAGGAAACACCCACAATGCAATTGCGCTCATGGCAGTTCTTTGTTCGGCTCTGCAGTTCTGCATTGCGGGCGAGGCTGTTCTTCTGGGCAGGCCTGCTAATGCATTTGCAGTCAGCTGGTGGATTGCCCATGGGGGGTCAGAGCACACAGAAAGACAAGCCCTGAAGCATGAGCTTTGCCTGTTTTGACTCACATTAAATTTGCTGCTTGAGTATATGCCACAGCGTGCGCTTGCATCAGGCTCAGAGCCTGGTTGAGAGGGTATCACTAAACGGCCTGGCTATTGGGGACATGAATAGAACTGGACCATTACTATGGTCAGCACACTAAAGTTGCTTATATTGGAATTGGGCGTGCCTCTTGTTACGTTCTGTCTAACACCGAGTTAAACTGTTCACCGGAGAAGTCGGGACACATTTATATGCTCAGCTAAACATCCCCCTCCCCCAGTCCCTAAGCTATTCAGGTGGGCTGCAAACATGCCACTCCCTGACCTCAGTCTCCCGAGTGCAAGTGTGTTCCTCCATGCCTGGTTCTAAATTCTCTCCATCATTGGGTAAAACAGTTGCATTAATTCACTCCCAGAGACTAACCACATTGCTTTTGAAAAAAAAATATATGCATTTTGTGAGGGAAGCCATGTTGCATGTTCCAGTCTTGGGTCAAAACCCTGCAGATGTGAACCTGCTTATCCAGAACTGAGGAGCCATCCTGCTGAGCTCAGCCAACTCACAGAACCGAGGAAACATGAGATAGTTCAAAACAAAACAAAACAAAACAACAACAACAACAAAAACCATAAAAACAAATGAGGGACAGGAGATGGGCATCAGCAAAAGGCCTGTTCTACAGCCATAAGGACCGGAGTTTAGATGCCAGGACTCACTCAGAAAAGGCAGGCATGCTGTGTAGCCTTCAGTGTAGGGGTGGGGGTGGAGACGTGCAGGTGGAGATGTGCAGCCACCCATGGGTGGCTCTCCTTCCCATCAATGAGGGCTGAATTTAGTGAGAAACCCTGTCTCAACATGTAAGGTGACGAGCAACCAAGTATGACATTTGATGTCTCTACCTACACACACACACACACACACACACACACACACACACGTAAAACCAAACAAGTAATATGTTCATTGTGAAAACAGTGATGTCCCTTCTCTTTAGTGTCTCTCCTTAGTTCATGGCAGCATTGTTTTTTGCCATCACTGAGCCTCACACATACACCACCACAGAATGACACCCCAGCCACCGGCATCACTGTATGTTTTGGGATTAAATTTACTTATAACCATATTAGAATCTTAAAGTTCATATTCATTTGTAAAATTTGACTCTAGTTTCCTTTTTGTGTTGTTATTGTTTGTTCTTTCTGACAATTTTTTTTTTTTTGGTGCTATTTTCGTCAACACATCTGGGACACAGCTATTTTTTTCTCAGTTTTCAGTGCTTAGGAAGTCTAAATAGCAAAAGATATAGACAGTATTTTAAGAGTTTGAGTGAATTTCCCGTAACCCCAAATAAGCCAACTGGAGCCAGTGCCTTTCTCACTTGCCGCCTTTTCAAGGAGAAGTCATTTGACAAGCTCCCCGGCGCAGGCCAGGACCGTTGTTGGGATGCCCCATGAGACTGCTCACTGAACTGAGTTTATAGTTTATTAGCACAGGATGGAACACGGTTTTGCAGAGATTGGAAAGCCGCTTTGCCATCTGTGGGTCTGTCTCTTTTCTCATTCTTAGTGAGAAGTTTCTATTTTTATTTTTGAATTTGTTCTTGATCAGCTTTGCCAGAGTGTTGCTGTTGAAACCATCACCCCAAATAATGCACCCACCAGTGCCGGTCTTCCTTGTGGGTGCTTCTGCACCTAGTGTCTTGAGCCAAATGTCCCTGGATACTTTTTTCTCTCTCCACTGATTTGTCAAAGTCTAGGCAGTTCGCTCCTCTCCTACAGTGGTTGCAATTTTTAATAATATCGTTGTATTTTCAAAAACAAAATTTGCTCTACGTATTTTGAATGCATTTTAAAGTTGTTTTATTAGTTGTTTGTTTGTTTAGGTGTGCATATGTGTGTATGTGTGTGTGTGTGCATGCCAGAGTGTGTTCCTGTACTATGGTGCATGTGTGGAGGTCAGAGGACAATTTGCAGGAATCTGTTCTCTCTTCCGTGATGTGAACCTCAGGGACTGAACTCAGGTCATAAGGCTTGGAGGCAAGTGCCTTTGCCTGCTAAACCATCTTGCCGCCAGCCCTGACTTTTAGTGTACTTTTGTGCCATAAGGGTTTAAGCTTTATGATTCTTCCTTCTTCATTTGTGAAACCAGACAGCTATGAGCTCCGCTGTCTGCTGCCTACCAAACTATGAACCAGTTCTCGCTTCTCCTACATGCTTTCTGCAATGATCCCTTTTTTGAAATTTAAAGTAAATGATATAATCAATGTAAAGTTCTTGACAAAAATGCCAAGTGTATGAATTACAAGTCATATTGATGTACCCTTTATGAGCATAGAATCCTTATTTTGTCCTGTGTAAAATTTTCACACATTAAATATGGTATGATACTAATATCTTCACTCACAGCATTGTTTCTCATTTCTTCATTTTTATTTTGTGTCATTTATTCTCAGTAAGGCTCTGTGAGCACTATCTATTTGAATTCTGATCTTTTCCTCCAAATTATGAGTCATTGTCTTTTAATGGGATAATTTGATCCATTCACATTATTTTGCAAGGCATGACATTTGGCAAGGTTTCTTTTCTCTTCTCTCAAACAGTTCTTCCAACATTTTTACATAAAATTTGGAACCAAAATTTATGGGAAAAATTAATATAATTTTTCGCTCATAAATTGTTATTATACCTGCATATTTTCCATATGATCCAAGACATTTCGAAATGCGACTCCTAAGGCTTACTGGTTTTATTCTTCTTCTGCCTTCTGACCCATTTACTGGAAATGAGCACATATTGTATGTGGTGGATGCTATACTATGTGTTGGGTGATGTGTGTGAGAGAGGTTGACTTGTGCCATCACTGAACCCACATTGAGAGCATAAGAGAGACATACAAGAAGTAAAAAGAATATAAAGTGAAATAAATATAAGGAAGAGAGGAAGGGTCCGGACAAAGGATAACAGCATGTGTGGGGTGTCTACTTGATCTAATGGGGGCTTCCCACGAAGATGACCTTTCTGCAGCTACCTTAAAAAGAGAAGGCATTAGTTCTCTGAAGAGAAAAGGGCCATTCCCGGCAGAAAGACCAGCAAATGCAATGTTCTGAGAGAGGAAGTAGCCCTATTCTAAAGTTATTTACATATAAATTGTCTTGCTGTATTCAGTAATTAGTTTTGAATTAAGAGAATTCATGGAAATACTGTGGGTCCTTTATAAGTGAAATAAAATGAAGAACTGAAAAATGCCTGTGAAGGCAACTGGGGTACCTCTATTTATCTGCCCACAGACCTATCTATCCATTAATCTTCCCTCCCTCTCTCTTTCCTTCCATCCACCCACCTATCCATCCATCTATTCATCCATCCTTTCTTCTTTCCCTTTCATCCACCTACCCACTCACCCATCTGTCCGTCCATCCATCCATCCATCCATCCATCCATCCATGCATTCATCCATCTGCCCACCTACCTATTAATTCATCATTCATTAGTCCATCCGTCCCATGAACAGTTTTGAATGCCACTATGTGCCGGCCACTGCACCAGGTGTTGATGAGAAAATAATAGAGCACCTCCTGACTGTAGAGCCCTGTGTCTAGAGGCTGAAGGGCCCTTGAGGATAAATCTTGTTGCCTGTGACGGAGTGGGATGCACCGGCGAGTGGAGGAGGCACGTGTGATGTGCTCTGCTGAGCCCTGAGCAGGGAGGGGGTGGCGGGAGAGAGCTGAGAGCAGCTCCTGCCAGATGGATTCATTCTTCCCCCTGAAGGAAGTGAAGACTTCATGCTGTGATGTGATACACAAGAACAGTGTTTCCTGTGGGCTTGCAAGGGCATTTTGAATCTAAAAACTACAGCTCAGTTGATGTGTGGGGGAAAAAAGCCTGTTTTTTTTTCTCTCCTTTTTTTAGACACCATGAAGGGATAAAAAGACCAGTTTTATAGGCCCAGAAAGTACAATTGACAGCGGCTGGAGCCCTAACCAGGTGCTGAGCAGACCCTGATGGCTTCTGCAGCTGTCACCTGGAAGCTGGTGCCCTTTTGGTTCTGGACTAACCAAGTTCTTGAAACTAGTCAGGTTCTGGCAGTGGATCTTGTCTGATTAGATGCTAATCTTTAGGAGCCTTACTGTCCTCAGCTCAGAAATGAGGACAGTATGACAGAAATGACTAGAGCCAATATATCTTTAAAATGTAATTGTTTGCACACGTGGCCTTCGTCTCTCCTTCCTTTTCATTCATGTAAGTGTGCATGGATGCACCCACCATCTATCCATTCAATATCTGAGTGTCCGCTGAGTGCTCACCTAATGACCAGCAAATGACAAGCAGTCCCTACCGCATAGAGTTCTTCCAGTAGGGAAAAAAAAGCAAGCAAATAATTATGTAGGTGATTGTATAATTACAGTGTGGCAAGGATTATACCTGAAAAGAGTGCAGTGAGTAAGAATGTAAAATAAAGGGCCAGAAAAATAGCTCAGCAGTTAAGAACATCAGCTGCTTTCCGGAGGAACTGGGTTCGATTCCCAGTATCCACATTTGACCCACAGCCATCTGGACTGCCTGTCCTAAGGGATCTGAAGCCTTCTGGCCGTCACTGGCACTCGGTGTATAATCAGCCAATTTGCCCATACACATAAAATAAAGTTTAAAAAAGGAAGGCATATTAAGGTGATCTATCTTAGTTTGAAGATGAGAGAGAAACCATTCATGACAAAGTGAGATTTAAGCAGAAGTAGAAGATTAACAAAAAGCATTTCAGGTGGAGACCCCAACTAAGAAGGAGCATGGCAACATCTAGAGGGGAAGATGGGGCTGGAGAGATGGCTCAGCGGTTAAGAGCACTGACTGCTCTTCCAGAGGTCATGAGTTCAATTCCCAGTAACCACATGGTGGCTCACAACCATCCACAATGAGATCTGGTGCCCTCTTCTGGCCTGCAGTACATGCAGGCATAATACTGTATACATAATAAATAAATAAATATTTTTTTTAAAAAAAAAGAATACTTAAAAAAAAGAGGGGAGGATGTGTAAGGAAACAGTAACACGAGCACTTAGCAAGCGCCTGCCAGGCACTGTGCGGCCCTTAGCTGTGTGGTCTGGACAGAGTCACCAACGCCTGTGCACCTTCGTCTGTGCACCTGTCACATCAGATGATAATGGTTTTGTTTACTTCATTGGGTTCTCTAAGGATCTGTGTACTTCACGGCATGACGCTCGAGCCTTTGTGAGTGTTCGGGAGGTGGAAGCGTTGCGCGTCTGTTGATGGCATTGGACAAGGGGAGCTCTTTTGGAGGTTCACTGGTCATCTTTGATCGTGTTGCTGACTTCTTTGTGGGGTTACTTACAGTGTCTGCTGTAGTGGAAGTCTGCCACTGAGTGTGGTCAACCATGTGAAAACAACTGTTTCTCCATCTGCTTCCATGGGGAGAGGGAGTGGAGATGCCAGCGACAACATGGCCTTGAAGCAGCAGGAGCCCTGGGCATTGGCTGTTGGCCTTTGCAGCATTGGTTGGTATTGTAGAGGGCATGGGCAGGCAAGGGTAATAATTACCAAAGAACAGGTTAGTGGAAATAGCACATCCCATCTCTTACATTTCAATAAGACTAATACATTTTCTTTTCTTTGGCTATTGGGAAGGCATCACCCCTAACGCTACTGAGAATAGGTCAGTTTTCCTGTTAAAGATACCAAATGGAAACTTAATCAAGTGGATAGAATTATGACTCTGCAAGCCGTTTTTTTTTTCTATGCTGTGACAAAATACCCGAGAGAAATAACTTGAGGGAAGATTTATTTGAGCTCACGGTTTCTGCCCATGCACTGAGCTCTATTGTTTCTGGGCTTTGATCAGACGGAACCTCATGGTGGGCAGCCTATGGTCCAGAGGCTGGCTGCTCACCTCATGGCAGGCGGGAAGCAGAAAGCAATACAAAGGAGCAGGTTGAAGATGAGCTGCGCCTGTCAGAGGTTTGCTGTTCATGGGCATACTCTGCCCAAGCAGGCTCCACCTTCTGAAGTTTCCACCTTCTCCCGCTCCTCATTCAGTTATCAGTCCACCAACAGATTCATGACCACTCAGTTCCCAATAGCCCATCAGCTAACAACCAAGACTTCTACATGTTAGCGTTTCGGGGACACTTCATGCCTAAATCATAATGATGGACATGCCTCGTCAGCACCCCAAAAGCCATCATTTGTAATAAGAAATTTGCATATAATTAAATATGGAGAGAAAAGGAAATAAAGAAGGAGTAGTTATTACTGTTTAGGGCTCATAATCTATCTCAGATGATTTGTTCCTCTAACATTTTGCGGTGCAGAGTCACTTGGTTTGTGATCACTTGGAGGGATAGGGGTTGCTATCCAAGTCTAGAGGGTAGAAAAATGGCTAAACACATACAGTGTACAGGGCATCGGGACAACAAAGAATTGTTTAGTCCCAGTGCTATGGATGAAAAGGCATTGAGATACCGGTGTACAACCACTTTAGTAAAATAGTTGTGGGAGAGTTGGGCAGAAGTGTCTGTTCTCAGGTAATTAGTGTGTGTGTTTGTATGACATTCGTTGTCTTGCTCACTCTCTGCCTTACACCCCCAGGACACGGTCTCTTGCTAGGCTTTCAAGCCTGTCTATGCAACCATCATCAAGGGGTTACAGGTGTGCTCGTGTGGCTTCCAGATTTTTATACATGTGCTGGGGATTTGAACTCAGGCCTTCACGCTTTCACAGAAAGCCCTCTTTCTTACCCACTGTGCCACCTCCTCTGCCTGTTGTGCTACAACAAACAATGACGCCGTGACTCTCCTTGTACATAACCATGGACACCATCGCTACCCAGTCTGTAGCCCAAAGTCCTATTGGTGGAATTATTGTGCTCAAAAGGCACATCCAGGCTTCGTGTGATAGCTCAGTAGGTAAAGGGCTTGCTTTGCAAGTACGAGAACCTGAGTTTGGTTGCCGGAACCCACACTAAAAAACAACAAACAAACAAACCACCAGCACAAGAGAAACTTGAACAGGGTAGTGAGCGCTTGCAATCAATCTCAGGGCTGGGGAGTCAGACAGGTGGGTCCTTGGCATTCCCTGGTAAGCCAGGCTCGCCTCATTAGTAGCAAGTTCCAGGCCAGTGAGAGAGCCTGTCTCAAAAGGCAGGTGAATAGTACCAATGAACAACACCCAAGAATGATCTTTGCCCCCCCAAACATGTGTGTGCGCAACACACATGTGTGCACACATACACACGTGAGTGCACACACACACACGTGTGTGCACACACACACATTTACACATACATAAATGGCCCCCACATGCCTGTACATACCCAGTCTCTCTCTCCCTCCCTCCCTCCCTCTCTCTGTCTCTCTCTCTCTCTCTCTCACACACACACAGACAGACACACAGACACACACACACTTATAGCATGTGCAAATGTGCAAAAGCGCACCGACCCTCACTGTATCTACTTGCTGTGCGTTCTTCTCTGCCCCAGTTTTACTCTTTTTTTACTTTCCTCCTTTGCCTGTGAGTCACCTGAACTGAAAGAGTCACCCATTTCTGGCCCCTATTGCAACCGCTTTCTTTAATTTCTTTCCTAATCAAAATATAATTCCTAAAGGTGGTATGAAAATATTAATTGTGTCTATCATCTCAAGGCTCTGAGGATTCACAGTATCATCTTCCCAAACTGCTCATTTCATAGCTCATAGCAAGGGCCCCTCTTTCTTCAGCCGGTCTTCGTGATGGCTCGTACTTGCCATCTTTCCCAACAGGCTTTCTCCTGAGAGTAAGTAGAAGGCATGAGTTCTCTTGCTTAGAAAAAATTCATTAACTCATCGGGGGTGCCTGCCGCTTGATTGGGAGGATGTCAGCATTTGGAGCCTGCTGGCTGCAGTCTCACTATGCAGACTGGAAGTTGTGGGGTGTTTTTATCTATGGGAAGCAGTCTGAGAGCGGAAGAGGAGGGAGAGTAGACAGAAAGAAGAGGGGATCCGGAGAGGAGGAAGCCGTGGGAGAACGGCAGGCATGGCAGGTTTCTGCTGCCCATGCCTTGGGGATGCCAAGGGAGATTTGAGTTGCTTCGCAGAGCCACAGACTGTTGCCTGAGCTTGTGAGTCTCTAGTGGGAACAGACTGGCCGCAGCACATTTATCAGGCCCATCATAAGGCTTCACTCCTGGGAAAAGTCTGATTTGAATTCAGTTATTTGATAAGCAGCTGTCCAGAGCTGAGAAAGGTCTAGTGGGAGAAATCTCGCTGTGTGGCGCACACTGCATTCTGCCCCATGTGGACAATGATCTGTATTTTTTTTTTTTTTTTGAAACATGGATTTCTCTGCTATAGGGGGGAAAGCCTGAAGGGGCAGTGAGAAAATGTTTCTTCCTTGAAAAGCTAATCATTCAATTCTGGGCTCACTCTGCAGTGGCTAACCATAGCATCTTATGCAGCCATGCCACAGTCACCTCCAATATTTGATCACGGTACTACAAATCCTTTGAAGGTTCACTAGTCACTTCTGTTTGGATAGGTGTATTAGTGAGCCTTCCTGTCGCTGTGACAAATACCCAGCAGAATGACCTAAGGGAGAGGAGATTTATCTCAGTGTGCAGGGTTGTGGGGCTCTGCCCATCCTGGTACAGATGTCGCCTAGAGCAGAACAGAGCAGCTGCCAGTGTGGTGGCTGGAAAACAGAAAAGGGTACACAGGAAAGGGTGAAGGCAGGATACAGCCTCAGAGAGATGTTCCTAATGACTCACTTACTTCCACTTTCAGCCAGCTCCCAATAATGCTCTCAAGGTCTAATCCATTGATTAGGTCAAGGTCTTGTGAAACTCTCTCACAGATGCAACCAGACGCGTGCTTTCTAAGTCTCCTAGCCATTCCTCGCTCTCTTCAAGTTGGCAATAAATACTTATCAACCCCCACACATCACTATCTACTACTACCCCATCACCCATTACCGCACCCCATCACTACGCCCCATCCCCCCACCATCACCCCACTGCCATTACCTCCCATCACCCCCACACTACGCTCCCCCTCATCCCCCACAGCAACCCCATCACTGCCATTACCTCCCGTCACCCCCATCACCACGCCCCATCACCCCCCACCATCACCCCATCACTGCCATTACCTCCCGTCACCCCATCACTACACCCCATCACCCCCCACCATGCCCCACCCCCTCACCACTACCCCCATTACCTCCCATCACCCCATCACTATGCCCCATCATCCCCCACCATCACCCCATCACTGCCAACCCCCATCACCCCATCACTACGCCCCATCACCCCTCACCATCACCCCATCACTGCCATTACCTCCCGTCACCCCATCACTACGCCCCATCACCCCCCACCATCACCCATCACCGCCATTACCTCCCGTCACCCCCACACACCCATCACCCCCCATCACCACCCATCACCGCCATTACCTCCCGTCACCCCCCATCACTATGCCCCATCACCCCCCACCATCACCCCATCACCGCCATTACCCCCGTCACCCCCATCAACGCCCATCACCCCCCACCATCACCCCACATCACTGCCATTACCTCCCGTCACCCCCATCACTACGCCCCATCACCCCCCCCATCACCCCATCACCGCCATACCTCCCGTCACCCCCATCACTATGCCCCATCATCCCCCACCAACCCCATCACTGCCATTACCTCCCATCACCCCAGCACTACGCCCCATCACCCCTCACCCCACCCATCACTGCCATTACCTCCCGTCACCCCCCATCACTATGCCCCATCACCCCCCACCATCACCCATCACTGCCATTATCCCGCACCCCCATCACTACGCCCCATCATCCCCCACCATCACCCCATCACTGCCATTACCTCCCGTCACCCCCATCACTACGCCCCATCACCCCCCACCATCACCCCATCACCGCCATTACCTCCCGTCACCCCCATCACTACGCCCCATCACCCCCCACCATCACCCCATCACTGCCATTACCTCCCATCACCCCATCACTACGCCCCATCACCCCTCACCATCACCCCATCACTGCCATTACCTCCCGTCACCCCCATCACTATGCCCCATCACCCCCCCACCATCACCCCATCACTGCCATTACCTCCCGTCACCCCCATCACTACGCCCCACCACCCCCCACCATCACCCCATCACCGCCATTACCTCCCGTCACCCCCATCACTACACCCATCACACCCCCCACCATCACCTCCACTGCCATTACCTCCCATCACCCATCACTACGCCCCATCCCCCCCACCATCACCACATTGCCATTACCTCCCATCCACCCCATCACTATGCCCCATCACCCCCCACCATCACCCCATCACTGCCATTACCTCCCGTCACCCCCATCACTACGCCCCATCCCCCCCCCCCATGCCCCATCACTGCCATTACCTCCCATCACCCCCATCACTACGCCCCATCACCCCTCACCATCACCCCATCACCGCCATTACCTCCCGTCACCCCCATCACTATGCCCCATCACCCCCCACCATCACCCCATCACCGCCATTACCTCCCATCACCCCATCACTACACCCCATCATCCCCCACCATCACCCCATCACTGCCATTACCTCCCATCACCCCATCACTACGCCCCATCACCCCCCACCATCACCCCATCACTGCCATTACCTCCCATCACTACGCCCATCACCTCCCACCATGCCCACCCCCTCACCACTACCCCCATTACCCCATCACCCATCACTACGCCCCATCACCCCCCACCATGCCCCACCCCCTCACCACTACCCCCATTACCTCCCATCACCCCATCACTACGCCCCATCACCCCCCACCATGCCCCACCCCCTCACCACTACCCCCACTACCTCCCATCACCCCATCACTACGCCCCATCATCCCCCACCATCACCCCATCACTGCCATTACCTCCCATCACTATGCCCCATCACCCCCCACCATGCCCCACCCCCTCACCACTACCCCCATTACCTCCCATCACCCCATCACTACGCCCCATCACCCCCCACCATGCCCCACCCCCTCACCACTACCCCCATTACCTCCCATCATCATACCCCACCACCATCATCACAATGACAAAATGATTAAAAGTATCTGAGATCAAGCTCAACAATTAGGCAAACACAGTCAGATGCAGCCTTAGGCTCTTTGTCTACCATGACTTATCTGGCCCTTTCAGCAAGCACCCCATGAAGCTGCAGACGCTATTTTAACAATTCCCATTTTACAGACTAGCAAGGGGAGACAGAGTGGTCACACAGTTCACCACCAGCTAGCATTTAACACCTGGATTGTTTGGCTCCAGAGTCTCACCATTGTTTTCTATAAAAACATGATCACACTGTGGTGTCTTGCTGGCTGTGTGTACAAGAACTAGTTTTATGCACGTTATCTCCAAACGTCTCCTGTCTCTGAGCTGTGGCTCCATAGTTAAGAACGCTTGCTGTTCTTGCAGAGGACTGGGGTTTGATTCCCAGCACCACATGGTGGCTCACAACCATCTGGCCACCAAGTGCACCAGGCACACAGGAGACATACCTAAAGGCAAAATACCTGTACACACTTAAAAAAAAAAAATCACTGATTTGTTGCCCGGCCCCGTGCATGCAGGAGTGGCAGACTGTCCTGTGTGTATTTGGACAGGTCTTCCGTGCATGTTGGGTATTGGCATTGCCACCTCATTTCTCTCTCTCTCAACATCAACGGTTCTTAGGGTGAGTTCAGAACATGGACAATCAGCAGGACTTGAACATCTGGAGTCCTAAAAGATGCAGGCGCCTGGGGAATGGAAGAGACTAAGTGGCTTCTACCCTGGATCCTGCAGGAAGCCGGGAGGTCAGATTAGAGGCATGCTTTGAACTGTGAGTTTGGGACCTAGATGAAGAGAATGCTGGGCCGGGCCAGCACTGGAAGGGATCTCAGGGATGGGGAAACTGGACCTTATTTCCCCCTCTTCTCTCCATGCTGAGTCCTGACAGCGGTGTCAGCTGCATCCCACATGAATCCTCTGATGCCCAGATGGTACTAGGCCCTTACTAAATATTTGTTAGATAAATGACTGATGTCCTATCTCAGTCTTTCTTTGTGCCTATCCTGGAGCTTGGTACCTCTGCTATTGTCCTGCCACTTTCCTGGAGATCTCCTTATAAACTATAATCCCCACAAAGATGGAGAGAGTGTCTGGTTTATTCGCCACCTGGTGCCCAGAGCAGGCCTAGCACGTGATGAAGAGTGTATGCCCTGGAGACCCAGGTCTTCCACCTTGCCGGCTGTGTGATGGTTGCTCCTTGCTGAGGCACTCTGTGCCTTGGTTTCCACATGCACACAAACAGGAGACTAGCGTCTCTCTCATGAGGCCGTTAAAATAACTGGAGCCAAGCCTGGTTAAGATGTTTAGAAGGGTGCCTAGCATACAATGAACAGCTCATAAATGTCAGTCAGGGTTAGTGTCCGAAAATATTTGGGAATTAAAGGTTGAGGATCTTTATATAAAATGTGCCTTTCCTGTTTGTATGGTAAAATCTCCCCTGAGTAAGAGACAGGGACAGACGGAGGCTATTTGAAGGACAGAGGGCTCCTGAGATGCAGGCTGCTTTAATCCCTTCATCTTTCTCTTCTTTTGGAAAAGGCCGCTTCCCAGCATGCCCGGTGCTGCTTCTCTTCTCAGCCTTTTACATTTCTCTCTACTCTAGCCCTGATTTTTTTTTTTTAAAGCACAGTTGGGGATCTTGCTTGCTAGCTTGCTGATGGAGTGTGGGACCCACTGCTTCCATTTAGAGAAGCAGCCGCCCCTGGTATGCAGCTGCAGGGCTGCCAGCTGACGCCGGAGATGGGGTGGCCAAGAACGCACAGTGCAGCTCCCTCTGAGCTGGCCCTCTGGTTCATGGAATGCCTTCTCCTTCCTTCCTCATCTGTGTGAACTTGAAGCAGAGCACAAGCAGTGAGCACTCCCGATTCCTGTTCTAAACGGAGGCCTGCCTTGCGGGACATTCACAGGCAGAAGTCTCAGCCCTAGGGTGGTCCTGAATCCTTCCGTCCCAGACCACAGCTGTACCCACCATAGCTGATAAGTTAACAGGAGGACTTTTGCATAACCAAGGAAAAGCTCTCGTATATATCTCCAGTATCTTGAGAAACAGACTTATGTTAAGATATAATTAGTTATTTCTGTGAAAGTTAGATTAAACTAAAGGCATCTTGTAGTTTTATTTGAAAATCTCACAACCCTAGAACCTCTCCCATGACCAATTTGTTTTATTTTTTTCTAATAATTTTCCAAACATGTGTAACTCACAGCTATCTTGACAGATTTTTACTATTGGTGGGCTCCCTAACACTGGCTCAGTGTTGGACACATTGTCGGCGCTTAATAGACGTTAGTTGAGTGACCGATTACTGTAAATACATTCCATTTCCCTGAAACACATGGAAACACATTCTATTGTTTCTTACCTGGTACTTCCTTTTGACGTCTTACGGAGACTGATACACAGAGCTGCTGACTTGTTTCTAAGGGCTTTGTAGTGTTGTTGTTTTTTTAATGAATACTTGGTAATATATTTCACCAGACCCCTAGACATCGTGAACCTAAGGAGACTTTTGGGTTTACCAACAACACTGAAATGAACTTTCCTGTGCATCTTTATATATATGGGTTTGGATACACGAACAAGCATTAGAATCACTGGACAACAAGTGAGCACCTTGAAATATGGATCCAAATTGCCAAGCTACTCTCCATCGAGTCTGGTCCCACTGCATAGGAAGGCTGCTGTCATATGTCCTTACCAACAGACTTTAACGTGACCAGACCAGTCAGTGAAAACACCGTATGTGTCTTTACTGTCACCTTAATTTGCATTGCTTTTTAGGTTCTTTTTCTCTGTGAGCTATATATTCATGTCTTCTGCTCTTTTTTCCTATTTATTACATATTTTAATGATTTTTATTGACATTTGTTAAACTATTTCATTGGGTGTGGTAGGACAAAGCTTAGCCCTCGGGAGGTTCAGCCTGGAGGGTCATGACTTGAAGGTCGGTCTGTGCTATTTATCAAGTCTCAAAAAAGCACTAACAAAAGCATCAGCTCACTATATATATTTTTAATTAATGTTATTTTACATAAATAGGATATAATGTTGATTTTAGATGAGAAAGAAATTGGTTTATTAGGAAGTTTAACAATTCTTAATGCCTCAGATTATGAACGTTTCACATGTTTTTCATCTTGTGTCTTGCCGGAGGCCACCTCCTCAGAAAGGCGATGGAGCCATCCTCTCATCTTCTGCTACTTTAGCTTTTTTTCTTTCTGCATTTGAGTCTCTAATCCATCTGGAATTTATTTTGATTTTTGTAGGGAGGTGACGCTCTAGCTTTGCTTTTTAGCAGATGGCCAGCCAGTTGTCCCAATACCACTTATTGAATAATCCATTGCTTCCCACGGAATGGAAACATTGCCTTCATCATGTATGATGATGTGGAGGAGGAGGATTTTTGTACTCATTTCCCAGGAGTTTCCAGAGCCTGCTATCAGCAGAGGGTCTCAGCTGATAGGAGACAGAAGTTCTGGCCTGGTAGCCAGTCCCAATCACCCATCCAGAAACACCTTGTGTAGGGCCAGTGGCCTTTCTGGGAGTATGACAGCATGGAAGACTCCACAGCCTAGGCACTAGTGACATTTTGGGCTGGCTGAGGCTTCCCTAAACTTCCCTGTGTGTTGTAGGGTGATTGTAGATTCGAGCGTCACCCATACTCCTTGTGGTAATAAATTGTGTTTCCAGATATTGCACAGTGTCTCCCGAGGGCACAGTTATCCTCTGCTGACAACCACTGCTTTCTCAGGCCTGGGCTGGACAGAACGTTGATTAGAAACAGGCTAGGCCCTTTATTGTACCGAGATTCTGTCGTTGGCAAGATCAGGGGCTCCAGCTATCTAGGAGCCAGACAGGGAAATATTTTTCCTGTCTCAGAGACAAGATTTCCAAGGTTTGGAGGGAGTGTGGTATCTGTGAAAGGAAGGGTTTGGGGCCACATAAGTGATCCCCAAGGGGAAGGAGTTCCCTCAGACACCACAGGAAAAAAATCTAAAGCCCATGGAGCCCCAGGGTGAGCTGCCCTCCATCACCCACACACCTGAGGGAAAGCAGGCTTCCTTGGATATGGATTACAGAAACAATGGCTCTGAGGACCTGCGGCAGCAGAAGTTTTGCTGCTTAACATTAGGCAGCTTTATTGTGTTTGGGTCAAAGCACTTCCTGGCTTATCTTTATGAGCAGCAGGAAGGGCATGTATTGGAGGAGGTGGGTGGAGAGATTCCATCTAGAACAGGTAGGTGTGGGGTTGAGGTAAAAAACAAAAGAGAAGTAGGAGAAATCCCTGGGGTCCTTGGGAAGGAGAAAGCACAGCCGGGAGTTGGCTGAGGGCTGAGCAATGGCTCCGGAGACTAACTGCTGAGAGCTGGGGGGCTGGGATTCCTCTTGACAACCACACACACACACACACACACACACGAGAGAGAGAGAGAGAGAGAGAGAGAGAGAGAGAGAGAGAGAGAGAGAGAGGAGGAGAGAGAGAGAGAGAGAGAGAGAGAGAGAGAGAGAGAGAGAGAGGGAGAGAGAGAGAGAGAGAGAGAGAGAGAGCGCGAGCTCTGAGTCGGGTGCAGGTAGGGGGAGCGATTCAAGGAAGCTCACTGGGAAGGTGCCTTGCTGGGCACATTACAGTCTTGTAGAGTGAGAGGGTGTGTGGTGTGCGTATGTGTGTAATGTGTGTATGCGTGTGTTGTGTGTGTACATGTGTGTATATGGTGTGTGTATGTATGATGTGTGTATCTTGCTGGTGGTGGGGAGAGTTCCCCCAGATGAACAGCTTTTGAAAAGATACCTGAGTGAAACATCCTGAACAGAGTCCTCAGCAGGTCTGACTGTGACCCAGGGTGTAGGTTATGGTGGCAGATAGAGCCAAACCTGCATGAGCACCTTGGATGTCTTGCTAAGGCAGCTGGCTTTCACTCACCACCTACTCTATATAGAAAACCCTTAAACTCGATGTGTTGTGGTTGAAAACACTGTTTTCACTGTCCACTGTCCACTGTACTGTCACTTGTCCACTGGCCACCTTGGTAGTCGCTTTCCACTTTTTCACCAGATTCTCGGTGATCTTCTGTCATGTCCGTCGTGACGTACTTCCCTGAAGGTGGGGTTTGCTTTACTTTTTTCACAGTGCCTGGCACACGGTTGACAACTCAGAACTAGTGTGGAGTGGGCAAAGCCGTTCTGCAAGCGTTTCACTCACTCTGGGTGCAGATCCCTGACAGGTGGATCAGCTTCCACAGGATGAGTCCACATTACTGCTTCTTCCTTTGTTCCTGCTTCGTCTGCACATTGCGTTGTACGTGTGTGGAGGTTGGAGAGCAGCGTTTAAGAGTTCGTTCTCTCCTTCCATCATGTGGGTTCTGGGGACCGAACTCAGACCATCAGGCTTAGCAGCAGATACCTTTACCCACCGAGCCATCTCTCTTACCCTGTACAGGTTTTTATATGAGTGGAAACTATTAGACTATAAACTGGTTGATGCGTACAAGGCAATTCACGACGTTGGTTTCTTAGGGCAATGTTCTCCTGTGTGCCAGGTGGGCCTGGGTGGACTTAGTGGTAAGGTGGAGCCGATTAACTTATGAACAAGCCTTGGCTTGGTGTCAGTGTAGTGTTAACACGCTGGCATGCCCAGGTTCCATGTTATCAGACAGAACAGGTCTGGGGCTCAGGCACCAGCCAGACTGAACCCCCCAACTTCTTTCTTTTCTGTTTCCCTTTATGGTAAGCTTCTACTTATGCTCTGAGATACTGGTCCTTTTTCCTTACTTTTGTAGCTTTTGGTGAGATGGCATCCACCATTTTAACCGTTTACAATAGGTGCTTTGGAGATCGATAATATATTCTACAATACTGTGCAGCCATGACCACTTTCTGATTCCACAACATTCTCATCACCCCTTTCCCCCAAACACAGAACCCTTCGGCAGTCACTTCCCATCCCTTCCCCTCAGTCATTGTTAACTTCTAGTCACCTTTCCATCTCTATCTCTATTAACTGCCCTGTTCTGGACAGCTAGTGAAAGTAGAATGGGACAGCACGTGGCCCTTCACAACTGGCTTCTTCTCCTTGGCAGTGTTTTCGAAGGATCATGTGTGGCAGGCTGTCTGGGTGCAGCAGTCTGTATATGGAGTTACCGTGCTGTCCATGCACTTGCCGACTGGTATTTGTGCTCGTCCCACGCCTTGGCTGTTATGACTAGTCATTAATGCTAGTGTCCAGATATAAGTGAGTATATACCATAAAGTCTTCACTTACCAGGAAAGTGGGACAGAGGGGAAGGACATCCTATTGGGACTCTAGGTGAGAGAAGCAAGGGAGAATGGGGAAATAGAAGGATCCAGAGGGTCCTAGAAACCTACAAGAAGAACATTATGACGGGCAGATCTGGGCCCAGGGGTCCTACTCAAACTATGGCACCAGCCAAGGACAATGCGTGCAGTAAACTTGAACCCCTACCCAGATCTACCCAATGGATAGGACATTCTCCACAGTTGAGTGGAGAGTGGGGACTGACTTTCACGTGAACTCTGGTGCCCTATATTTGACCATGTCCCCTGGATGGGGAGGCCTGGTGGCACTCAGAGGAAGAATAGCAGGCTTCCAAGAAGAGACTTGATACCCTATGAGCATATATAGGGGGAAGAGGTCTCTCTCAGTCACAGATATAGGGGAGGGGAGTAAGGGGAAAATGGGAGGAAGGAATACAAGGGATGGGATAACAATAGAGATGTAATATGAATAAATTAATAAAATATATTAAAAAATAGTCATGAATGCACAGCGATCGAGGACACTTGTTATTATTGTTTTTTACAAGCTCATGTATGTATGCCTTGCATTTTAAGTATGCTCACTCTTCACTTCCCTACCCAGCCCCCCCCCCCCCCCGTCAAACCTCTCTCTTATGTTCGTGCCTATTTGTTTTGTCTGTGACCCACTGAGATAACCCTGGGCCACCTGTGTTACTATGGGCTTGGACCTATCCATGGGAACCAGATGGGACCACAAACCAAACAAGGCAACTGTTCTTCTCCCAAAATCTATCAATAGCCAGTGTTTCAGAGGTAAAGAGTAGGCCCTTCCTTGACTGTCTATAAAGGGGGTCTTGTGTGGGCCTAGTGCAAAAACAAAACAAAAACCAAAAACAAACAAACAAACAAAAAACCCAAACTAAACCAAAAAATCCAAAACCCACAGCTGTTACGAGTTCGTTATTGCAATGACTGTGTTGAAAGAAAGTCCTTAACCCTCTCTTTGGGCTTTATATGAAGAAGGCAATTTATTGCTGTGTCAGTTTAGATAGCTATCAGGAATACACTTCTCATATGAGCTCATTACTTCCCTAGCCAGGCTGATGGAACCAGGTATTGGTTCCCTTACCCCCAGAGAATGGGTCTCAAATGCAATTAATGCAGTTGGTTATCTTGGCTCTCAACAGTCAAGCCTCTATTAAAAGTGTGAATTGTGTATGAACATACATTTTCAGTGCTCTTGGGCATCTTCTTACGAGTAGAATTTCTGGGTCACAGGGTGGCTCTGTGTCTAACTCTTTAAAGGCCACTTCCTTTTTGGAAAAAAAAAAAAAAAAGAAAAAAGAAAAACCTTAAGTGAAAAGGAGCTTCAGTTTAAGGAGAACTATGAACAGCATTGGAGATGGCTTGGGGACAGTGCAGGCAGTGTGAAGGTCATTTGTAAGGACAGATGAATGGAGTGTTGCCTGGATGACAGGTTCCATTCTCCACTGTGTCTACTGTTTCCCACCTGTCTATCCAGCCTTGTGTTCTGTGACCCCCCCCCCGCCATGCCACTGTCCGTCTAAGCTGGCTTCTTCAGTCTGTTCCAGATCTGCCCCTTTTCAAAGAGGTTGTCTTTTGTCACAACCTGGGATCTCTCTCTCTCTTTCTCTCTCTCTCTCTCTCCCCCCTCTTTCCCTCCTCCCCTTTACTCCATGCATGCTCCAGCCTGGGAGCTCTTATCAGAACGCATCTTTGCGGAGGATCACAGTTTAACACGAATTGCATTCCTCTCACGTTGGCTCACTATGGTCTGATTGCTGAATCTCATCCTGGCTGTTTGATGGGAAGGGACTGGATTTGAGGGGTCCATCGCTCTCATCACAGCACAAGCTCGCATGACAGATGGTTAAAAGACACTTGCTGAGTCAACATCTTTAACTCTGCCCTCCCTTGGTTTGGAGACAGCCCAGTGTCCTGCTTCTTGCCTACTTCGCCACTACTTTTGACCTGTAGTTTTCTTTTCGTTATTTCTAGTTGTTTGCATGTGTTAGTCAGAGGTCTTCATGCCCTGGAGGACGAGAGTGCGGTATGTGTTAGTTAAGCTTTTTTGCTTGCAAGTAACAGAAACTGATCTGAGTCAGCTAACGCTGGAAGCAGGAAAAAGCATCAGCATGCGGATATTTCTTGTTCCCAATCAAAAGAAGGCCAGAAGGAAGAGAGCTGGGAACCGAGAGACTATCCATCTCCCCATTTCTTATCCCTGTGTCTCTTTGTCCATATTGATTATTCTCATATTTGGACCAGCTGTTCCCTTTTATTTCTTGCTCTACACACTGAATGGTAGGTGGTCTCCTCTCCTCCTCTCATTGCTAGTGTAAGTCTTGGGTCTCAGTCTTCTTTAGCTCTAGCTTAGGTCCGCTGACCAATGACCCAGATGCAGCGGTTGAGGTGGGATCTCATTGGCCTGGCTAGTAATGGCCAATGGCAAGGGACGGGTTCCCTAAGACTCCTCCTCTGCATGAGGGATGCAGTCGCTATAGAGATGCCCGAGCTTTTCGGCGATGTCTGTTATTGGATGACGAGGCAGGTCTTGAGCTGAGAACTTCATCTCGCCCCTTCTCAAGGCTGTAAAAGAGGAGACAAGCCAGCCAGCTGTGAGTGTGGTGAAAGAAAGCAGTTCACATCAAGCTTGCTAACTTTGGAAGCGCCAGATAGCGATATGTCCCAAAAGAGGCACAGGCACAGGCACAGGGAAGGAAGCTCTTCGGAGGACTTTCCTGGTCAGGAAAGTCTTGGGGCCTCTCTTCCACCTTCTTCTTTTCCATTGTTCCTCATCTCAGAATTCCTGCACAGATAACACGTGGCTTTCTGCACTGAGAAAGGAAAGAGGGAAATTTCTCTCTGATTCTGGCTATTCTCTATGGTTTTCTTTGCTTAACATGTGGCACCTGTTTCAGGGGAACAGGAGAGCCTCTCTCCCTTGTTGTCATAGGGTGAGAATCCTCTCAAGTGTGTCTGAAGAGCATTTGTGGGGCAGCTGCGTGTGTGCACAATGTTTGTAGATGTCAGAGGTCAACTGTGGGTGTCAGTCCTCTGCTGCCTTCCACCTTTTGTTTGAAACATCCCTACATTAGCCATGGTCCGTGAGCTCCCAAGGATCCTGTTGTCCCGTCCAACTTACCCTCTCCAAGGCTAGAAGGTCACAGCACCATGTCTGGAGCTTCATGTGGGTCCTAGGGATCTGATCTCGAGTCCTCATGCTTGCAAGGCTAGCCCCTTACCAGCTGAGCCGCCTTCTCCGCCCTCAGTTACGTAATATACAGAAGAAAGTTGACATAGCGCACCGCTGACATTTGGGAGTTTGATGGTTTTGACTGCTGCTCCTGTCAGTGACTCAGAAGATCCTTAGCACAGGATTATGCCACTGTCTTGAGGCTCCTGTGTGAATGGGATGCTAGGCAATGTTTGGGAGAGACACACTGATGGTGTGACCAAGGTTATGGGCTCTGGCATGGAGTTTGCTTCCGAACTGGGACCTCCCACCCTGCTGCATGACCTTGTGCAGATTAAGGCTTTGATGTCTTGTTTTTCTCACTTTTAAATGGAGATGGCAGTAGGATCACTTTGCAGGTGACTGGGAGGTCTAAATAAGATATGTGCCGCTCTTTGACTACTAAGCCCTCAGACTGTGTTAGCCGAGACTTCTCCATGCTGGCTTTACTCCCTGAAGTGGTTCTGGGGTTTAGGAGAAGGTGACAGAACTTTTTTCTTTGACTCAATGATCTAGTCAGTCTCTACAGTAGAAGACATTGGAGATACTCATCCAACCCCGACGTGTGAACATGCGTTATCCTTGAGAACCATTCAACAGGAGGGTGGGGCCAACTCTCGCCAAGCCATGTGTTTAGGGTCTTGGGGGCATGTCTTTTCTCAGTTTCTGCTTATCTTTGAGAAGGCTGATGAAAGCCATGGAACCCAGTTGGCTCCTCTATGTCTATGTCATCCACTAGAAACCCGTTTTTTTTTTTTTTTTTTTTGTCTTTCTGCATTGTGTCAGCAACAGCAGGTGCAGCTGGCAGCCCCTGCTCGGCCCCCGTTGAGCCAGTCTCTGGGGACTTCTTAGACTAATGCAGTTTTAATGACTACACATCACTGTTTACACGGCTGCAAGGAGAGCCTGGCTGCTATTTTACGCCGAGGTTTTACAGCTCTGTCTCTTGAAATCCAGCCTCCCTTGCTGCACTCTGGCCACATGTATGCTTTCTTGGCGGCTGTTTGGCTGTCCTTCCAAATAAGGTATTCACTGAGAAGTCCTGTGGCAGTCCTCTAGCCTTGCCCTGGGAAGAGTGACCTGCGCAGAGCAAAAGCAAAGAGATGGGTTCTGCTTCCTTTTTAATCAATACAATTTAAAATCCTCCAACGCTTGCTTATTAAAGGGCATTTACAAAATGAAAACAGAAGAAAAACAAAAATCATGCTCAGCCCCCTCAACATGAACATTTTGGTTTATATTCTTGCACATTTTAATATTTTCACAGATACATTTCATTTTTCAGTTATTTTGAAACAGGGTCTCTTTATGTAGCCTAGGCTGGGCTCACACTCATGACTTTTCCGGCTCAGCCTCCTGAGTTGTAGGGTTACGGGCCTGTACCACCATACTCAACTCCTCACATCTGGTTTTTGATCCCAAGCACAATAAACAGCTTTACATGTCAAGAAACGTATATCTGCAGTGTTATTCCCCAAGCACCACTGTACCCCGCCTTCGTTCATAGAAAACTTTAATTGCCTTGGTCTTGAGGCATCACAGTCAGTCTCACTGATTCAGAATTTCAAAGGTTCAAAGGGAGCTCTCTCAGAGTCTCTCTGCTGTTTTGGGTCTTAGGTATTCCACTTGTCTACAGAAAAGCAATAAACAGCACCAGTTTCTTATGGATTTTTCTGGAAATAGATCATAATAGATAAGCAAATATATGAGTGCAGTGTTTTTCTTTTCCCTTTTTTTTATAATTTATTTTTCTCTCTTCCGATCACACATGTTCAAATGCTAGCTTCACATTTTTTCCCTTTTAGCAGTATGTTTTGGGCCGAGTGTGTGTGGGGATATTCATACTTTCAGGACTCTGAAGGATGAGACAAGGGATTGATTGTAAGTTTGAGGCTATCCTGAGCAACATAATAAGTTCTAGGTCAGCCTGGGATACATAGTAAACTCCTGTCTAAAACAAAACAAAACAAACGAACACAAAACAAAGAACCAAAACCCTAAAGATATAGCCTGGTGTTTGTTCTACATTAGTCAATACAGGACATCTTTGCTCTAGGTTTGCTCTAGGCTTTAATCTGAAGTCTTTCCTATGGTCTGCCCAAGCTTCAGAGCCACAAGGTGCAGTTAGGGATAGTTAGAGAAAGGACACCATTGGGAGCTCAGAGCTCTACAGGTCCCGATTATGAGTGGTATTGGCTTCCAAGGTCTGGATGTTAAAACCAAAGGCGGTGAGCCACATGCTAGGTGGCAGTCAGTAGAAAAAGGCCGTTTTTAGCTTCTGTGTGGTTCTTCACATGGGCCGTGTCTAAGACACAGGACTGACTGCCCTCCATCTCAGTGGCTGACAACAGGCTGCATCCCAGGCCTGGAGAAGGGCTTGGCTGCTTCTTGGTTTTTCTGGCAAAATGGGTAAGCAATTAAAAACGGACTGGGTCCCTACATTGAAGGCAGGTGACAAGGTGAGCAAAGATATTTCACAATTCACTTACTGACTTATCTTCACGGTTTCTGTTCACCAGCCCTGTATGTTTTAAGTGAGTTGAGGTGACACCAAGTGAGATGAATGAGAGACAAAGTGGGGTGTCATGAAACTGGGCTCTTCAGGGAGAAAAGCAGAGACCTTCCAGAGCCAAGTGGGGATGACCTTGCCTCAGCAAACAAGAACCAAGAGGAGGCAGCTTGGCTTGGAAATGGGTCATTTTCTGATACTTGGAGAGACATGGAAAGAGGTAAGTGGCATAGCCAAGAGTGGTGATGGAGGTGCTAAGAGGGAGTCCATGGGAAGATGCAGAAGTTAACCATCTGTCCTTGATGGAATGGGTGAGGTTCACAGAACCACAGCTAACCTTTCCCACTAGCTCCTGTCAACTCCATGTGACAAGTTTGCATGCTTGGGTAGAGTGAGGTCAAGAGGAAAGACCAGCCCACGCGTCCATCATAGTGTTGCCTATTTTATGAAGGAGGAAGCAAAATTACTATCTGTGCAAACCTATTTACCACACAATTTTGAAATACCTTCTTAAATAAGGATTGGGCCAAATAGGACTGAATGCTATCATGGCAGAGGGCATCAGTGAAGACTGCATTGTAAAAAAGCCGCAAGTTCAGAATACTTTGTATAAAATGAAGAGCTGCTGGGCGGTGGTGGCACACGCCTTTAATCCTAGCACTCGGGAGGCAGAGGCAAGTGGATCCCTGTGAGTTCGAGGCCAGCCTGGTACACAATGCGAATCCAGGACAGCCAAGGCTACACAGAGAAACCCTGTCTCGAAAAACCAAAAACCAAACCAAACCAATACAAAAAATGAAGAGCAGCCAAGTCTACACTTAGACATGAGTTCACAGATGTGGTACTTTCATCACTGAAGGTTCTGCAATGCTTTGCTCTGAGCATGGTCGGGCCCCTTATTTATTCTAGCAAACTGAACCCGCCACAACACACACAGAGACACAGATGTATATCTGGTAGCCAATTTAGGAATTGCATCCTGAGCTAGTTTTCTTTATTAAAACTTCTAAGATGACTGTTTTGATGGGGAGGGTTTCATTTTGTCGTTTGGACTCACATGTCTTTGTTGAAAGAGATGTGTGTCTACCAAACAGGTCTTGGAGCTGTAATCATAGTGTGAGGTAAGGGACACAAATAGTTGAGAAACAGTCTTTTCTGGGGGTAACTATAACATTCTTTTCTCTAGCATGTTTCTTAGAATGTGTCCAATCAAACAGAATTGAGCTACATTGCAAAATACACTTGAGGAGGTGTTAATGGGGGCAGGGTTTGCTTTGAGTACAGAGGTTCACGTGAGAACAGCATCATGGGAGTGTTTTCTTTAAACAGCTTTGCCTTTGGTCATCCTTAAATCTCTAAGAGTATTGACATTCCTCTTGAGGTTCTAATCTGAGCTGTAACATTTTTATCAGAGGAAAGAATGCATGTGAAATGATGAGATGGCTCGGCATGCATTCGTGTGTGTGTGTGTGTGTGTGTGTGTGTGTGTGTGTGTGTGTGTGTGTGTGTGTGTTTATGTGTGTATGTGCGCATGTTTGCGTGCATGTGTGTGTGTGTGCACATACAATATTTAAAAAGAGAGGATCTATTTTCATGTTCGTGGTTTTTAGAAGGGTGGTAAGATGCATATAACATGGTTTACTGTCTTGGCTCCTCCTAAGTGCATAGTTCTACTGTTTTGTTTTTGTTTGTTTGTTTGGTTTGGTTTTGGCTTTGGTTTTTCAAGACAGGGTTCTTCTGTGTAGCCTTGGCTATGTTGGACTCACTTTGTAGACCAGGCTGGCCTCGAACTCACAGTGATCTGCCTGCCTCTGCCTCCCAAGTGCTGGGCTTAAAAGTCCTGCTGTTTTTACGCTTTCATGTACCTCTTGACTACAGAGATTCCTAAACTGCAATGAGAGTGGTCACACAAAATCTGCCTTTGTTTCTTTCTGGATGTCAAAGTTCTGGGTCGCACAGTACTTTAATTTTTAGTTTTTGGGGAAGCAACATACTATTTTCCCACAGCGGCTGTACTGTTTTTATCTTTCGCATCACCAGAACACAGCTTTTCAATTTTCCCACATCTTCACCAACACTTGTTACTTTCTTTCTGTCTGTCTCTTTGCTCCTTTCCTTCCTTCTTTCCTCTCTCCCCATCTCTTTCTTCTTCCTTCCCTCCTCCCTCCCTCCCTCTCTCTCCTCTCCTTCCTTCTTTCTTTCGTGGTTGTCGTTGCCAGCCCTCTAACGGGTATATGGTAATACATTGTGGCTTTGGTTTGTGTTTCTCTAAGGAGTGACGGCAAACGTCTTTGCATGTGCCTAATGACCACTTGTATATCTTCTTGATTTTGCATCGTCACATCTGTAGTGATGCGAGCTAGCCCAACTGGAATAAATGCTGGCATTTAGACTGATTTTGTGGCATTACAAATAAATTCTGCCCCCAAATAACCTCCAGCTTGCTGGAAGCAGTCAGCACGAGTACAGTTTCCAGATAATTTTCTTTAAAATGGGAAATTTGTGAAAGTATCATGCATCTTCCCTTTTTGACACTAATGGGACAATTTAATGTAATTTCAGAGGGAGGTGGGAGCTGCTTCCAAAGCTCCTGTGATGAGGGAGGGTTACCCCGTTCCTTGTCACATGGTGTGTGTGTGTGAGGGAAGCAGAGTAGTGTTCTGTGCAGACTCTCAGGGAGAGGAGTGGGTGAAGCAGCCCATTGCTGGCTGCTTAGGGCTTACAGAAGAGCAAGGAGCGCAGGGTGTAGAGGATGGAAGTCGGTCTGGGAAGAGGTGTGTCCAGGGAGCATCATATGTAAGGAATGCACTCTGGGGCCTTAAGTCTTGCTAGACCTCAGTTTCCTCATCTTTCAAAGTGGAGATATGAGTAAGGTCATACATGGGAGTATGGTGAGGATGAAAGAAGAAAGGGATGGTGAACTTCCGCACCTTAAATGATGTATTAAGGTGCTGAGGTCCTGTTTTTTTTTTTTTTTTTTTTAATGTATTTGTGTGATTGATATGTGGGTATGTGCATGCAAGTGGTGTGTGTGTGTGTGTGTGTGTGTGTGTGTGTGTAGGCCAAAGGTTGTAGAACTACCCTCAATTACTGTTCTGCATAATTCACTGAGGCAAGGTCTCTCAATCAGGACTTTCTGATATGGTTAGCCAGCTTGCTCTGGTTTCTGAACTGTACTTCTACCCTGCTCAGCAATCACTTCCACCACTTACCCAGCTCTTGTGCCCTTTTAGTCCTTATTCTAGATGAGTCACTGGTCTCAGGACGAGTTAGCCCTGTCCTGACAATAATTAGGATACAAATGAGAAGAAGTCAAGGCTCAGACATGATGTGATCTTGTGTTATGGGAATGCCAGGAAATGTGTTAAGTGAACTCTGAAGCATAAACTTTGAATGGGCATCGAGAGGGGTACACAAGAAGTCATTGAGTTGAATCTTGCAGGCTCACTAGAGCTGTAAAGTCGCAGGATTTCTGGAAGGGGCAGGCTGGGAAGGGATGAGCAGAGGCTTGGAGGCATGCCAGTCTGTGGTTGGTTGTTGACCTGAATGTTTGCTGTTATGGTCTGTGGAACACTAAGGCAGGATAATGAAAATTCAGTGTTCAAAAGACTTTGGGTGATTAAAATGACACATAAATATTTATCTGTGGACAAACAAGTCAGTGTAAAAGGCTGAAAATTAAAATCCAACAAGAGCCATGCAGGAGACCTAAGTGAGTGAAGTGGGTAGGAGTGAAAGTATTGCTGTCAAGGAACAACACTGAAGTTCCCAGTGGAATCCGGTTCAATGGCCCCCAGGGGTGGTTTCTGTCTGTTGAAGTATGATTGTTAGGCATCCAGTCCTTCTTATCTTTTTAAAAAGAAGTGAGGAATCTGGATCTTATGCAAAGTTTCATTTTTAGAAAGAAAGACATGGCACAGGCAAACAAAAGATGTCATTAGGCTAACCCCTCATAGTGTTTCACTTCTTTTAATTTTTAAGAAGAACGTATGTGATTTTTAGTTGGCAGGCCGGTGTATGTAGACTTCAGTGTGAGCATGGTGGGTAAGAGCTGTGGTGTGAGGTGAACTCATCTGGAGGACACACACTGCCTGGGCACATCACCATAGCACCATCTCTGCAGAAATTTCAGCTGTGTGTTCTCTATGAGATGAGACCCTTGCTTTTAAAGTTTGCCACTCTGTTTTATTGTACTTTACTTCTAAGACAAGGTTCTCTCTCTCTCTCTCTCTCTCTCTCTCTCTCTCTCTCTCTCTCTCTCTCTCTCTCTCTCATCTTGGCTGGCCTCAAACTTGTAATTCTCCTGCTTCAGCTTTCTGAGTGCTAGGATTAGAGCTGTGGGTCACCATAGCTACCTACCAGATATTATTGGCAACACATTTTTTTAAGGAAGCATCCCTCTACCCTTTCCCCAGGTCTTTATTCCCAAGACCTCTCATCACTTGAGCCAATGTTGTGCTTTATTGAAGGTTTGAGATGAGATTTTCTGACAGTGTTGCACATGACGGTGGTGGTGGCTAGTGTCTACATGATCTGCATCCATTGGCTAAAAGCCACGACTATCAGACTTTGTGAACTTGACCCCGTTCTTTAAGAATGTCATGTCCTCTTCTAGCAAAATATACATTTTAATGCTAAAGGTAGCTGGCTAATGCTGACTGCTGAAGCTTAAAATCTCAGAGTTGGAAGAGTCCTTAAAATGTATTTGTTCCAGCAACTTTCTTTGTGAGGCAGGAGTCTCAGGTTATAGTGATACAAACTCAAGGGGAACTGCTTCAGATCAAATCTGATCCTGGACTTGATTTGCTCCCAGGACAAGATTCCCCTCATGCCAGCCCAGCTTCTTCTGAACTGACCCCGTGCTCAGGCCAAGGGTCTCCAGTCACTCATGGACTGTAGATGTTTGCCCATATGGTCTTTAGATTCAGGTTCATGCAGGGCAGAGTGCTTTCCTCTTTCTCTTTGTATCTCACTGGTTCTGAATGAACTATCAAGATCAAGGAGACAGCAATGCTCCTCTGGGAGTTGGGCGTACAGTCAATGTTACCTGAATTCTAGGGACCACGAACAGGAAAGGGCCAGCTCCTCACAAGGATGCTCAGTACTGTTATTGCTTCTGCCACTAGCGTGGACAGGTCATAAACATGGATGGATTTGTTTTAGCTCATGGTTTCAGAGGGTTCAGCCTGCCACAGCTGGATGGGTATGGCAGAGCAGAGTGACATTCAAGGAGCAGGCAGCGTGTTTACCAAGCTTCTCCTCTTCCTCTTTACCCTTTGCAGCCCCTAGCCTAGAAGATAAGACCACCTACCCTGAATGCCTCTTGCTTATTAAATTCCACATGAAGTGCCTTCATAGAAACACTAAGTAGTGTGCTCTACTGATATTTTAGGTGCTCCTCAATCCAATCAAATAGGCAACCTAGACTTAACTATATTGACCATATTTCTGTTGTTGTGATAAGCTGCTGCAAACAAGGCAGCTTCTAGAAGGGAGGGCTTATTAGGCATTTTGGGTCCAGAGGGATACAAGTCCATCATGACAGGAGGCACAGCAGCAAACAGCAGGCAGAATAGCGGGAACTCATATTCTCCAGCCACATGCATGAAGCAGAGAGAGAGAGCTGGAACCAGTACAGGGCTTTGCCCCTCAAAACCCCCCACCCTCAGTGTCATACTTCCGTCAGCAAGGCTGCACCATCCCAACTTCTCCAAACATAGTCACTAACCGAGAAGCAAGGCTTCAAATACAGGAGCCTAAAAAGGACATTTCTCATTCAAAGCACCACAGTAATGATGATGGAAGCCAAGTGACTCTCTTGTCCCATCTAATGCCTGGATTCCTTTCTAACGCAATCGTGCCGACAGTCCAATCTTCAGTGACTTGGCATTCTGTTCTCAAGTGGCATGCTGTTTCTCATATTGACCCAGACATCACTTCTAGACCCAACTGTGATTAGCATGGCTTGCTGAGGGGGAAAGCACAGTCAAGGAGTGTTCCCTGTGGTCATGAAAGTGATCTAGTCAAGAGAAGCATCAATGCAAAGTCTGTTTCCTCGGCCACTAAGAGAAGAAAGGGGCCTCAGAGGGTCATAAATTACCTCTTGAAGCTTCTTTACAAGAACTCCCACCACCAAGCACGTATAATTGGCCAAAGCAAGTCAATAGCAATGTCTTCTTTCAAAGGGGGTTGGGTAGACGTTATGCTGGTGTGGACTCAGGAGGAAGGCAGCATCAATATCTGACCAAGTGACCAATATTGATCGATATTTCTGTGTCCCTCCTGTTAACCCACTCTGCTCTCCTCTAGTGGCACACACACACACACACAAGTAGTTGTTGAGACTCAAACACAACGATATGACTACCTTATACAGTGTTTTTCTCACATTCATTTATCTATTATGATTATTTGTGTGGGGATGGGCTGTGTGTGCCGTGGCACACACGGAGCCAGAGGACAACTCATGGTGTCAGTCTTCTCCTTCTACCATGTGTGTTTCAGGGATCAAACTCCAGTTTTCAGGCTTCAAATGCCCATCTAATGAGCTAGCTCAGTGGCCCCAAATTCATCTTATTTTTGGAGCAGGATTTGAGACAGGGTTTCTCTTTGTTAACCTTGGCTGTCCTGGACTCACTTTGTAGACCAAGCTGGCCTTGAACTCACAGCAATACACCTGCCTCTGCCTCCCGAGTGCTGGGATAAAGGCGTGCGCCACCACACCAGGCCCAAATTCACCTTTTAAAGTTATCTCTTAATTGACTAAGACACCTCTAGATGCTAGGTGTAGAATTCAAAGCCTTTCTATGTATGGAGGTGGTTATAGATCAGATGCAGTATCAGATAGTTGAAAATTACTTGTGAAGCCTTACTGTTCTTATCACTGAAATAGGTATATATGGTGATGAATATGCTAAAATCTTGATTCAGCTACTCCATGATTCACACAAATATCAACACTTCGTTGTATAGCAAAAATATATGCACTTAAAAATCTGGCAGGTAATAGTAACAATACCCTTGTGCCCAGGTCTCTGTCAGGATTTGAGTCTGAGCTGTCCTCCATAGGCTCACATGTTTGAACAAGTGATCTTCAGTTCTCTGCACTGTTTTGGGAACTTGTGAGGATTTCTTTTTTGTAGCATGGGGGCTAGCTGGTGGAAATAGGTCACAAGTGATGGATCTTGAAGGTTTTATCTGCCTGTGGTTCTAATTATATTCTCTGATTCAACTGGCCATGATTGAGAGAGCCTCTGCCACATGTTCCTAACACCATGCAATCTCCACCATGATGGACCACATGCTCCTCCTAACACCATGCCGTCTCCACCATGATGGACAGAAACCACCGAAACCGAGAGTCAAGATAATTCTTTCTTTCCACGGATGTTTCTGGCAGGCATTTGTAAAAGGCACAAGACAAAATAGCTAGTGTCATCTTCTTAGGCATGCTGCCCATCTATATCAGAAGTAGACCCATAGAGCTTCATTCTGGATGTGTGTATAACTGTTTAATAGGCTGGGATCAAAGAGGAGGGGTCCGACTTAATCTATTAAGTAAGATTCTACAGAGGCATGAGAGCACTGAAGGATCAAGGTCTGTTGTCATGGTTGCGGCAGAATGTCTGTGCTTGCTATCCCTGCAGGGTAGGGACAGGGTTAGAGATGAGATCAGAGAAAAAGAAGGCAAGGACCTGGTCAGTATGGCCTCAGCTGTTGCATTAACACTAGACTCTACTCTGATGGGGCAGGGTCTTTTCTTCCTTCCTTCCTTCCTTCCTTCCTTAAGCATTGCATGATTGCATTTGCCTTTTGGAGACACTCTCAAGCTGAAATGAGTTTCAAGGTGGTGAGGTTGGAGGAGGAACTTGAATTAAAAGGCAGTTGTGGTGATTCAGGTAGGATCTGAGGATGCTGAGTGGCAGTGATGGAGATCTGTGGGGACATTGGTGACAGCTTTGTTGGAGGACAAAGGGAAAGAGAGAAGGGGAAGGGAGGGAGGGAGGGAAGGAGGGACAGAGAGAGAAAGAGAGAGAGAGAAGAGAACAGAGAGAGAGAGAATGAGAGAAAGAGAGAGAGAGAGCGAGAGAGAGAGAGCAAGAGAGAGAGAGAGAGAGAGAGAGAGAGAGAGAGAGAGAGAGAGAGAGAGAGAGAGAGAGAGAGAGAGAGAGAACGAGAGAACACAAGTACTTTTGACTTGGGTATAAGGTAGCTTGATTGTTGATCCCCTTTTTAGAGCTAGGTCAATGGAGGCCATGTGTTTTTCCTCTTCTAGGTACCTGGTCAATGTGAAGACTGCATGCAGTCATCTCTACATACAATAAAAGACAGGACTGGAAGGGAGGCAAAAAAAAAAAAAAAAAAAAAAAAAGGAGGGCAATAAGAGTGTGGGTTTGAAACTCACAGCTTTGTTAGAGGCCCGGAAGGGCTCGTAGAGAAGGTGGCTCTTCTATCTAGAGTTTAGACGTGATAATCTGTTGGGTGGCGGTGGAGTTTCAGAAGGTAGGAGAAAAAGGAATGGGCGACCTGGCTTCTAAGGAATGACTCACTAGGAAAGGCAGTATTTAATTTCACTCTGTTGCTCAGATACAATACTCTGTCCAACAGTAACTTAGGGAGAAGAAAGGGTTTATTTTTTCTTACAGGTTGTAGTCCATCATTGAATGAAGTTAAAGCAAAAACTCAACCAGGAGCTGGGAGCAGAAACCATGGAGGAACACTGCTGCTGTCTCAGTCACAGACTAATGCATAGTTGGGGACGGTGCCACCCACAGTGTGCTGGCCCTTCTGCATACGTTAACACTCAAGACAATTCCCCACAGTCATGCCCACAGGCAATCCCTCTTAGGACTCCTTTTCAGGTGACTCTAGGTGGAGTCAAGTGGACATCTACAGGCATTGGCCTGGAAAAAGAAAAGTGTGAGGAAAAAGTCAGTGTAGCATTGTGGCAGGGATCAGGGGAGGGGCTGGAGGCTGTGGAGTTAATAGAGTATGGTAGCAGGTTGTTCAGAGATGTGCTAAAGGGCTCAGGGTCACGTATGGAGACACCGTGGATTTGGGCGAGTTAGAAAGCAGAGAGAGATGGCTCAGTGGTTAAGAGCATTCACAGATTTCACAGAGGACTGGGGTGCAGTTCCCAGTACTCACATGGCAGCTCACGACTGTCTGTAACTCCAGTTCCAGAACATCCACACTCTCTCCTAGCCTTGGGGACCAGGTGTGAATGCAGTGTGCCAGGTGTGGTGGCAATACTCATACACATGAAATAAAAATAATTAAGTCTTGGGGGAAAACAGAGGAAGAGCCAGATGTGGGCCACAGAACGTGCTACCCCAGATCCCCTTTGGCCTTGCTGTTGCCCAGCTGTGTAGTCCTGGGCAGGTTACTAACCTGTGTGAGCCTTCCTTTTTCCATCTGTGGAGTAGGAATGCAGTACTTGATGGAGGTTTGTGAAGGATGAAGAAAAATCACATGCAGAGAAGCAGTATGGTCTCTGGATTATGGCAGTGCCCCAGTGTGTGTCAGTACAAGGACACCCAATGTACAGTCACACGAACAACAATGTGCACCCACCAGAACTTCTCACCCATACACCCTGCTTCCTCAAAGCTTGGATGGCGTGTTGCATGGGCTCAGTGAGTTTCCTAGGTTATATAGGGAATTGTACTAGTTTCTTTTTTGGGAGGAACTATCTTTTCATGGAGAGTAATTGAGAGAAATATATCAGCAGTTTATAATCCGTGTGTGTGTGTGTGTGTGTGTGTGTGTGTGTGTGTGTGTGTGTTTTGTATGAAATAAAAGAATGATTTGGGGTTCTCAAAACCATCCTGGAGAGAGGCAGTGAGAAATGATGAGATGGGAGTGAGCTGAAACGTGACTCTCCTGCAGGATGCCCTAAAAACATCAGTAATATTTGTAGTGGTGTTCACCACTCGCCATCTGCTAGAGTTGAAATGGGATGCACAGAAGTGCGTGTGGTATTCCCACCTAACCACTCTGCTGCCATGGGGAGGCAGCTGCGCTCCTGCCGGCTGCATTTTGAGAGTGGGAAGCTTTGATCTGGGTAAGACAATTCCTTGAGAAAAGATGTCAGGTAGAGAGGAGGGCATTGGTGGCCCCACCCCTCTGAGGCTCCACGGCAGCCATACTTGGGTAGATCAGCTCATGGGAGGTTGGATCTTCTTCTCTCTGTGTTTATGGAGTTGTTCATTTCAATGTCATTTGAAGGACTTGTTAGATTCTAGGAAAAAAAAGTTAAATTTAGCTTTTGACATATAAATTTCTTTCTTCTAACTATTGTTGAAATATCCCAATAAAATGTTAAGTTTTTAACAGAAGCCTCATAGATTACTGTGAACAAATAAAAATAAAGCTCTTAGTGTGCAACTTGACACATAGCGCATTCCATATCACCAATACCATCACCACCATCCCCATACCACCACACCACCATCCCCATACCACCATACCACCATCCCCATACCACCATACCACCATACCACCATCCCCAGACCACCAGCCCACCAGCCCCAGACCACCAGACCACCAGCCCCAGACCACCGACCACCTCCCCAGACACAGACCCCCGCCCCAGACCACCAGCCCACCAGCCCCAGACCACCAGACCACAGCCCCATACCACCAGACACCAGCCCCATACACCAGACCACCACCCCCAGACCACCAGCCCACCATCCCCATACCACCATACCACCAGCCCCAGACCCCCCCACCAGCCCAGACCACCAGACCACCACCCCAGACCACCAACCACCAGCCCACCAGCCCCATACCACCATACCACCATCCCCAGACCACCACACCACCAGCACCCACCAACACCACCAGACCCCATACCACCAGCCCAACCCCAGACCACCGCCCCAGACCACCACACCAGCCCCAGACCACCAGCCCACCAGCCCCAACCACCATACCACCATCACCAACCACCCTTACCCCCATACCACCTCCATTACCACCATACCCACCCATCCCATACCACCATCCCCTACCATCCCCATACCACCATACCACCATCCCCATACCACCATACCACCATCCCCATACCACCATACCACCATCCCCATACCACCATACCACCATCCCCATACCACCATACCACCATCCCCATACCACCATACCACCATCCCCATACCACCATACCACCATCCCCATACCACCATACCACCATCCCCATACCACCATCCCACCATCCCCATACCACCATACCACCATCCCCATACCACCATACCACCATCCCCATACCACCATCCCACCATCCCCATACCACCATACTGCCATCACCATACCACCATACCACCATCCCCATATCACCATACCACCATCACCATACCACCATACCACCATCACGATACCACCGTACCACCATTACCATTACCACACCACCACCCCATATGGCCATACTACTTCCATTATACCAAAACACCACTACACCAGCATCACGACTACACCACCAAACCACTACCAGCACACCACCACTATACCACCACACTACTTCCATACCATCACTACCATACAACCACTACCATACCACCAGCACAACGCCACTATGTTACCATGACTACCACACCACCACCACCAACACTACCACCACACCACCACTATACCACCACACTACTTCCATACCATCACTACCATACAACCACTACCATACCACCAGCACAACGCCACTATGTTACCATGACTACCACACCACCACCACCAACACTACCACCACACCACCACTATACCACCACACTACTTCCATACCATCACTACCATACAACCACTACCATACCACCAGCACAACGCCACTATGTTACCATGACTACCACACCACCACCACCAACACTACCAGCACACCACCACCATTACCATCACGCCCCCGCCACGCCATCACCACCGCCACTACCAGCACTGATTGACACTGAGTGCATAGCTCTGAGTAAAATTTCTTACTATCTTACTGTCACATATGCAGAGGGTGAAGCAGACCGAGGTTGATGACTTGCTTAGGATCACTCAGAAAGCAGGCAGAGAAACTAGTTGCCATGGTAACCGCTTTACAAGCATTGCTTCCCAAAGATGGACCCAATCTGGCATTGTCTGGGCCCAGGAACACTGAGAATGTCTGGTCAGAGTAGCAAAGGAAGCCATTTGTTCTTGAACAATTTTCAGTTATGGGTAGCAATCAACAAAGATGCGCTTCGAGCCTCTTGATCTTTTTTATCTCCCTTAATGCTCTCAAGACCTGAGAACCCCATCACGTTGGGTATCTTCTGCATGAACTTCAGGAAGGCAGACATGTTTGTCCCAGGGTTCTGGGTTTCATCGCAGGACTGGGACCAGACTTCAGTTTCTGTCTTTCCAAATTCAGTTCTATTTTATTAGGAGACCACGAGCCTCCAGACAAGACAGATGGCAGAGTGCTCCAAGAGTTTAAAATAGACAGAGCTCAGTTCAGGGGTAGACATGTGTATGGAGTGAGCTGGAAGGCACGGACCCCTGTGTGGGAAAGCATTTTGGCAAAGTGGATCTCAATGCAGAGCTTTGGATGCAGGGGTGAGTGTAGTCAGGTGGGTGTGAGGATATGACAGGGGGCCCTGGGCAGTAGCGAGCCTGAAGCTCACTAAGGGGAGGAGCTGACTGGTAAGCGGTAAGGGCCCTTGAAGCAGAAGGCTTCCTCATGTCCTGCTGTGGTCTTCCAGGCACACTATCTGCCAGGTTGTGGGGGCAAGGTGATGTCCAGGGAGAAGGGCAAAGTTCTTGTCAAGAGTTCGGAGTGACCCTTTCACGGCAAATGTGACACCTATTGTGCTCTTTGACGTTTGGCAAACCAGCTGTAAGGGATGGGCCATGTTGGAACTTTGTGATTGGACATCTTGCCCGTTGCTGTTTGGATCAGGTTTGACCCCACTTAATTCTTTCTCTGGGGATCTGGATTTTGTATCTAAGGATGCCAGCTAGTGTTTGTGAGCGGAAGGCCAAGCTGTGTCAGCGGGTGCGACGTCAAGAAGCTGGAAGAAAGCTGGGCGAGCAACCTGAGAAGAGGTCAGAGAGGTGGGGAGGGGCTGCTTCACGCTGACGGTGCTGAGGTTGATGTCTACCTACTGCGCATGCGTCTGGTTTCTGCGTGATAACCTTGTTTTCTTGACAAGACATCTCAAATCCTTTTTGGCTTGAGAGAGTTTTAGATGGGATTGTGTTACTTACAAGCTCTGCATGTGGTCAAGGAGGTGAAGGTGGAAAACTCGGCCATGAAGGGGATGGGGTAATTGGACTCTTTGTGAAAGAGCTGTAGTGGGAATTATAAGGGTACCATTCTATTTGTACAGTAGGTTTACAGGAAACTGATGTGGGGACAGTACTGTTGTAGATCCTGTTACTTGCCTACCTCGCATTCCTTTTCCATTTTTCGTGTTTCTCCGTAGTGCTGAACTCAAGGACAGAAAAAAAGACCTATGATCTAGGATAATCCGACTTCCCCTTTCAACGAGTTGTTTGGGTCCAGTTTTGGCTGTGTAAAAGAAGAGAACTCTTTTCCTTCTTCTTTTTTTAAATCCCAATCCAAATCCTCCTGTTTGGAATTTGTTAAATAAAGACTGATGACTGAGCTGGAGGGCTGGCATTTTTGAGTCACTCTTGCAGCCCAGACTTAATGTGTTTGTTTGTTTGTTTGTTTGTTTGTTTGTTGGCTAAGACTCATTGGTACCTTCCCTTTTGTTTGCTTGTACATGGTTGTTCTGTTGAACTGATGTCCAGAGCATTTCAACTGATTCAGCAAAGCCTCATGATTTGGAGAGTCAGAAAGGAAATGAGGCAAATTTAATTTTTTAAAGCAGAAAGTAAACATTATATCCACGAAGACATTTGGGCTGTGGTGCCAGCTTCATTTGCAGAACTTTCTGAGAGCTGTGTGAACCTGTGAGACTGCCTGTTGGTCCACTCATTTGTATTTGTTTTCTTATCCTTTTTATTTCTTTTCTTTGTGAGAAGTGGGGGCTTGGTTCTGTCTATGGTCTTCTAGTCGTAGTGCCTTTCTTTCTCCAGGTAGGTCATAGGCAGAGCTACAAGGTTAGATGATGCAGAGGAAAAGCCCATGTATTTGAAACAGTTCTAATTTGGCTTGGTGCTCCACCTGCCATGGCAAGTGGCATTTTCAAGCGATGTGTTCACTTTTAAACACACACACACACACACACACACACACACACACAGAGAGAGAGAGAGAGAGAGAGAGAGAGAGAGAGAGAGAGAGAGAGAGAGAAAGAAAGAGAGAGGCCTGTGCTCCAGGCTTAGGGACACTGGAAATTTTTGTTGCCCTTTATTTTACTCCCTGAAGCTTGCTCCAGCATACACAAAGAACAGAGAGTGTCTGGTCTGATTTTAATGGGCAGAAAAAACCAAGCTATGTTCTCGGAGAAATCTGTAGTAATTAGAAATGTGCCCCTCGAGGGGAGATTATTACTTTAAGGTATTTTATGTGATAGTCTCAATATATGGCCCAGGCTGCCTGCAAACTTGTTATCCTTCTGCTTCAGCCTCCGGAGTGCTGGCATTATAGGCATGTGCTATCATGCCTGGACAACAGTGTTTTTAATGGGAAAATATTCTTTGTATTTGAGTGTCTTAGGGTTTCCATTGCTGTGATAAAACACCATGACCAAGATCATCTTGAGGAGGAAAGGATTTATTTCATCTTATATAGCCTATAGCCCATCACCCATGGAAGTCAGGGCAGGAACTCCAGGCAGGAGCTGATGCAGAAGCTATGGAGGAATGCTGCTTACTGGCCTGCTACTTATGGCTTGCTCAGCCTGCTTTATTATTCCATCCAAGCCTTAGGGATGGCACCACCTACAGTGGGCTGCCCCTACCCCTCATCAGTAATCAAGAAAATGCACCATAGGCTTGCCTGCAGGCCTCTCATTTGTTGTTCGTTGTCCAAAATCACTGTTAGAGGCTCACCCGCCTCTAACCACAACTGGCCGTCGTTCAGGGGGAAAGGCACACGAACTCAATGCCAACTTCCCCCCGCGGCATCCATTTTATTTGAATCTTTGTAAAGAGGAGTTGGTAAAGAATTTCATTGCTATGAACATTTAAAAGTCTATGCAATAGCAACACACAATGCAAAACTGTCCCCGAGTTTTCGGTCTGTTAGTACAGCTGTGTCAAGCTGACAACACAGTAGCCAGCCTGTTTGGTTTCTAGGAATTGTTTTCTCTTGAGTACATAGGATTGTCCTCATTATAAACCTGAATTTCGCAGAAGAAATTTGGTGTATAAAAATTTTACCCATCTGGACTGTTGCCATTTCATGTCCCCTTGGGTCTGTTCCTGGGTTGGTGGCGAGAGGTGTACTAAAGACCCTGTGGATTTAAAGCTAGTACCTATCAGCATGATTTGTAATTGAGGTGTTGGGTTTGGAGGGGGCAAGCCAGCATGAGAGCCCTACGATCCGCATTCAGGAATAACCCCAGGTGATTTCACGTAGACAATGAAGGCCTCGGTGTGAGCAAGACTAGCTTTCCCGTTCTCAGCCTGACTTCTGCAAATGTCTGGGGCCTTAAGTGACAACAACAGAAGAAGGTCCAGCGCTGCAGAAGCAGCTGGAGCCGCAGGCTGTACAACATGGCCACCTGAGACTATGCGCAGACTCAGAACCTCACCTTATGCCTGCTGAAAGCTGCACCATAGAGTGACCCGGGCCCTACATCAGACTGACTGAAATGAGCTATCTCACGGTGGATCTGGAGCAGAAGCTTGTAATAAAGGCTTCCCAGGCGACTGCAGGCAGCATCCAGGCTGGACAGCCACTGGGGGAGATAATGTGTACTTCCTGTCTAGTCTCGTGCGGCCTGCTTTTTTTTTTTTTTAACACAACAGTTCACTAATGCTCACCCAGCTAGCCTTCATTGCTGAGGTAAACACCTTCCTAATGGACATGCTTTGAGAATGAACAAATCACAGGCACTCCCCTCCCCCCCGAAAGAAACATGAAATTAAAATTAATCACACTGGCCTTGGGCATATGTATCCTTCCTTCACTTCAAAAACCTTTTAAATAAGAAAACTAAAGTGTTTTAAGTACAGTGTTTATTTTCAATTGGTGATATGTTTAAGCAGTATGGGGAAAACAAAAAGGCATTGGGTTTTCAAGTCCCCTGTTCTCCGTCTTCTCCATCCACTCACTTCCTACCTTTCCTTGGCTATCTTTCCTGAAGGTTTGGTTGTTTTTTGTTTTGTTTTGTTTTGTTTTTATCACACTTGTTTTTCATACAAAAGATGACATAACCTTTACACACCATTTTCCACTGCTAATACATGGCCCATAGGCACTGGCCAGTATAATGCAAAGGCTTGTACTTGTGTTGGTCCAAGGGGCAGGCTTGCCAATTAGCAGGGACTCAGCTGGCACCAACCAACCGGTTGAATTGTCAGTTCCCTTTCCTTCTCACATCTTAGGGATCTTTCTGTATTGGTATGCAGAGAATGTCCTCATACTTATAAAAGTAGATGTAGGGTATTTCATTGTATGGGTAATTCATAATTCATTGAGCCTGCCCAGACTTACTGTGTTTCCAAGTTGGAGTCGTTGCAAACAGTGTCATTAAGATGAATGTGGTTAGTGGGACATTTGGGATGTGTAAAAACCCATCTGTAGAATAAGTACCGTTTCTCGGACAAAGGGCATTGCTGCAGTCTCCTTAGCTGCAAACGAGAAAGTCTAAAGATGGATCCCTTTGTTCAAGACTGCTTCACCAGGCAACTGCTTTGGCAGCTGTCTTCGGTGCAGAGTCATACTTACCACTTTCCATTGGTGATGTCAGGGACTTACTAAGCTGAAGAGCTTATGTCTGATTGTTGTAGAGGAGACACTTGAGGTGCCAGAGTTTCTCTTCTGAGACAGTTGAGCACACTGCTCAGTGTTTGTTAAAATTCAGACCTCAGATCTCATCTGAGCCACTGGGATAGCGCCTCATCAGTTTTTAATAAGTCTTCCAACGAGACTTTAAGTTTGAGAACCACTGCTCTGTTTCTGTGGGGCAGTGTTCTGGGTGGAGACCTTCCCATGTGGTCAGCACAGTGGGACCGTACTGCTCCGTCCGAGACTCGATCTGCATCTGCCAAGACCGAAAGGACATATGGCTGCCTCAGACACCTATGAAAACTGAGACTAGGGGGAACACTGTCAAGAGCACGGACGTAGACTGGTCAGAGAGGAAGTCAAGCGAATCCTAGTGGGAACAGAATGAAGGCTGACTGCAGACCATGGTGAAGCTCCTCGCCTCTTTTCACATTCCCAGGGTGAGCGCTCCACACGTTTTACAAGTAGAGAATTACGCTCTTCTGCTGAAGAAGGGCCCTTTGAAGTGACCAGAGACCTCTCGCAAGCATTGCTTTTCTACATACACCCAGAGACTTCAGAAGGCGAGGGAGACAGTTTGCTCATGCTCTGGTTTGTGAGGAAACTGTTGGCGCTGTGTTGAAACTTGAGTGTGGTTTCCCTAGGGAGGGTGCATGAAAGAGACCAAAGGCAGCAAGGGTTGGCTGCATCCTGGGGCTAGAGACTCAGACTCCAGAGGTGAGTGGCAAGTTTGCAGCAAGACGAGGTTGCTGAAGGCGTTGATATCTGCAGAAAGCAGGGTGCTGTGGGCACTGTCCTGCCCTCCGTTCTTGCCTTGAGGAGAATTGTCTTGTGCCAAAATGCATAGAAAATTGCATAGATCAAGGATTTTACACAATCAACTTTTTTTTCTTCAGACGTGGGGTCTTGGTTATTATGTATTTATAATGAGCACTGCAACACTTAAGACAGAGTTTGGAATGGAATGCCCATTATTTATATACTTAGTTCTCACTCAAATTATAATTCCTCTGTGAAAACAACAACAGAAAGATAGTTTCAGGGAAAAATAGAAGGCTCAAAATTTCTAGCATCAGTGGAAAAGCCATGTGCTTTGAGAGAAGACCCGTAACTAGGAACCTGGGGATGCAGAAATGGTGTCGTAGGACAACTGGGATAAACATGTCTAGTTAAACGCATCAAGGACCACAAAGAATTACTATGAATCTCATATTAACTTGTGTTAGGTATCAAAGATAAACTGTGAATGAAAGGCTACACAATATACAAAATAACTTTGTAGCTTGTTGGGCTTAAAGTTCCAGCTTTAGTTAATGAAGACTGCAGAAGCCTGTGAGGAGTGCAGGGAAGGAAACTATGTAACCGTGTGTTTCCTCAGGAGACTCAGTCAGACCTCCCAACAAACTGAGTTAATAACAGAGGACTTCAGAACAAGACACTTAATAACTGGATATGTTCAATACAATACTAATGTTCTAACTAGTTTCTACCCATGCGATAAAGAAAGGAAAGGAATCAAGAAGAGTATAAATGAGAAAGGGAAAAACTGAAATGGCCCCTTATTAGGCAACATGAAATTCCAAGGAATCTATGAAATAGAAGCAAAGCAAATCTCTGCTACAATACAGAAAGGATTTCAGTATGGCTAGAGACCATGAGATGACAAAGATGAGCCGCATCTCTACAAAGTATCAATAAGCATAACAAGGCTGGAGGAGAAAATATGCCATTTACATGTAGTTGAAAAGAAAGGCCAGGGAACAACTCACAGCTCACTTGCCTAGCATTTTCTTTGTCTTTTTTTGCCTAGCATTTTCAGGGCTTTCCTCGGGCACTAAAGAAATCAACTGACTAAATCATATAATAAAAACAATTGCCTGAAAAGAAAAAAAAATCCCAAGCTACTTAAGGGCATGTCTAACAAAATCTGTTCAGGGCTTTTGTACTCAAAACTATAAATTTCTAACGAAGGAAATTGAAGTTTTAAATGAATGGAGAGACACAGTGTGTTCATGATCAGAAAGATGTCAGCACTTCCCAAACTCCACCCCATCAAGATGCCAGTGGGGTTATTTTATAGATATAAAAGGTTATTACATAATTTATATGAAAAAAGCAATTGAACTAGAGTAGCTGATCTGGTTTGGGAAAGAGAGAAGTGAGACGATTTAGTTTTACTGCGTGGTGGCTCTAGCAGAAACTGTGGGATATCAGAAGATGAGAGGGCGCGCAGATGGTACCTGCCCCAGTGGGGCTGAGTAGAGGACCGGGAAACAGATTCACAAGGATGCACAGTTGATTTTGACAAGGGCACAGAAGCAGTTCAAGGGAGGAGCTGAGCCATGCAGTGGCACTAGGGCAATTGGACACCTGTCAAAAAATAACAGAGGGACCTCAGCTGAGGTTACACTGCAGAAAAATTAACTCAAAGGGAAGGCACCGCGGACATACATGTAAAATATAAAACCACAACCTTCAGAAAAAACGCAAAGGAGAAACTCATTGGCCTGTAGGCTCAGGAGGACACCCTCAGGCTTGACACCAAAGGCTCAGTTTATAGGAGAAAAAATTGACAAGATGGGCTACATCAAAGCTCGACACTTTTGCTCTGCAAAAGATTAAGGATAAATCTTAAAGATGTTAAGGAGATTTTTACGAAGCAAGCTGAAGACTAGGAAACAGATTTCCATACCATGTGCCCAGCAAAGGACTCTTGGGTAGAATATATTAGAGTCCCACAACATAACTGCTGAAGCCCACAATCCAGTTAGAAAATAGACAAATTGATAGACACTTAACCAGGAAAGTCCACAGACAATATTAAACACACGGGAAGATGTTTTACCTCAGCAGCTACTGGGGAGATACAACTTAAAGCCACAATGACTATCAATAATAGTGTGTGTGTGTGTGTGTCTTGAACGCATTATGTAACCCAGTCAGGTTTTGACCTCGTGATCCTCCTGCCTCAGCCTCCCCATTAGCTGGGATTAAAGGACTGCGTCACCATGCCCAGCTTCTATGGCATACTTGTGAAAAGCTAAAAGGAAGATGTCATCACCGCGGTAAAATGAGACCTGTTTTAGGAGGTAGGTTTGCTTACTCTACCTGAGCATTATAAAATGGATACATGTGTTGAAATGTCCCCCAGGAGTCCACAAATATGTACAGTTTTATGTCCATTAAAAATCTAAATTAAAAATGGGCCAGCTACTGGGCTAGAGGGACGGCTCACTAGTTGGGTCAGCCACGGGGCTGGAGAGACGACTCACTAGTTGCTCCAGCCACAGGGCTGGAGAGACGGCTCACTGGCTGAGAGCATTTTCTGTTCTTCCAGAGGACCTGAGTTCAAAGTCCAGGATCTACTTTGGGCAGCTCACAACCACTGCCAGCTCCAGTTCAGAGGATCTGACTGCATCTTCTGGCCTTCTTTGACACCCACATACATGTGGCATGTTTGTATGTATACATGTGTGCATACATACACACACACAAGCAAAAAATAAATCTTAAAAATGGCATAGCCACTCTGGAAATTTCTTTAAAAACTAAATATTCAATTACCATATTGCCTAGAATTTTCTGTCTTATGTCAAAAAGCCGTAAAAGTTATGGTCACACAAAAGCTACTACACAAACGTGTACTAACTTGGTTCATACTATCTTCAAACTGAAAACAACACACATTCCCTTTACACTGTGCTTTCTCCATGCCACACACTACCACTTGGTAATGAAAAAGGTCCAACTACGGATGTATACAAACAGCAGCATTAATCTCCAGAGAGTTATGCTGAAGGAAGATCACCAACCCCCGAATGCTGTATGTGCAAGGCATTCTTGAAATTTGTGGAGAACAGGGGCCCACGAGTGAGGAGGTGATGGGGGTCAAAGGGAGCTGGAGTGGTTGGTAAAGGGAATGGGAGGGTCCTTGAAAACTACAATGTCACTACTATGTCATTGTAATGTCCTGGCTATTGCCATTCTGTGCCATAGTGTTGCAACCTCTGAACACTGGGAGAAACGGGGTAAAGGATGCATAATCTCTTCCTGTGTGGTTTCTTGTAAGGGTTTGTAAATCTATTATTTTAATCTATAATTATCTTTGGGGTTTGATTAAACCCCAAATTCATTTTAGATTACTTAGTATAGTTAATGATGGTAGACTATAATTTACAACTTCTTCAGTGGTGTTAAGTCAAGGACTTAAAATTCATAGTCTGAATGCTTTAAAAAATTTTAACCAACCAAAATGATTATATGTTAATTAAGAATTCCACTCTCAAGAGAAAAGCAAGACAAGCACAAATAATGCATAACTGAAGGATAGCGCTAGAATAAAAATATTTTATATTTTGATGAAATAAAGTATAATGTGTAGCAGTCATAGTGTTGAGAACTCTAACAAAACGAAGAAAAGCTCAAACACACATACACAGACACACACTGACACACACACACAGAGAAATACACAGACAGACAGATGCACATACACATACACACAAGACACACACAGACACACACATATACACAGACACACACACATACACACACAGACAGACAGATCGACAGACACACATAGATACACATACACATACAGACACACACACACAGACAGACAGACACACACACAGACAGACAGACACACACACAGACAGATAGACACACACACACACACACACACACACACACAGAATGTTTTAGGTAGGGATGAGAAAGGTCCTGTAAACACAGGTCTTTGAGGAAGCAAGGCATGCCACTGCAGCGGCGTTTGGCCAGCTACTCTCGGATTTATACTGTAAATCTCCACTACTTTCTGCTCATCTTTAGTGCATTATTTACTCTGAGCCTCTATTTTCTCTGCAATAAAATGGGGATAATAGTTTAGTAGTTGTAGAGATTCCATTAGCTCTTGTATGTAAAGCACAGGCCAATGCTGAGTCCCTCACAGAAGTCACAGGGCAGCTAGGCTCCTCACAGAACTCAGAGAAATAAGACAGTAGCTATTGGTATTCAAGTAATTGTATTAAGTATGAAAATAGTATAGTTGAAATCCCAAAATTATCATCATAAAAAGAGTTTGTTTACATAAGAGGTGAGCAAATGCTTTCCCAAAGGGCAGGGAGTAAATAGTTTGGGTTTGTGGGCATTCTGAAGCAGGCATCGCAGCATGGAAGCATCCATTTACAAAGTGGGCATGAGTGCATCAGAAAACTGTACTTCAAAAAAAAAGCAGTGGCTGGGCTGTAGGCTGTAGCTACTGGTCGCTGGTCTAGATCAGTAAGGAAGAAGGAAGTGACGAAAGATTTCATCTCCCTCAGCAGAGCTGACAGGATCAGGGATTCCTTGTTAATTATAAACATGTTTCTTGGGGCTAGGGCTATGGCTCAAATGCAAACATGAGGACCAGAGTTTGCTCCCCAATAGCCTTGTGAAAATGTGGACCTGGGCAGCCTGCATTTGTAATCCCAGCACCAGGGAGATAGAGATGAAAGGACCCCTGGAATTAGCTGGCCTGCCATTGTAGTCACTCAGCAACTCCTAAACTCAGTGGCAGACTCTATCTAAAAAAATAAGGTGGAGAGTGATTGAGGAAGATACATGTCAGCCTCTGGCCTACATGTGTTCAAACACACCTGCACACATACCTGTATTCACACTGTTCACACTCACATGACCCCCCCCATGCAACACACACAGAGACACACAGACACACACCCCACCCTTACACAAACAGACAGACACACACACAAACACACACACACAAACACACACCCACACATGCCACAGAAAAAGAAGGCAATAGTTTTTCTTCCTCTGATCAAACATTACATAGTCATAAAAAGCCAACAAAAGATGAGGAAAAGAACAACAAAACCCAAAGAAACGAAAAACAAAACAAACAAAACAAAACAAAAACCAGAAAACAAAGCCACAATCTAATCTCATTTACAAACCCACAGGGAAAAAAATTCTAAGTAAAAATCTTGTCAAATTGAGTCTTCCAGGATATTAAAAGATGGATGTATGCAGGTTGAAGGATGTTCATTCTAGAAATGCATTTTGGCTATTATTGGTGACTCTATTCATAAATGCGATCAATAGGACAAAGGGAAAAAGCGATCATTTTCATGTATTTCAAACCTCCCTTGTTAAAATTTCAGTACTCATTATTGGTGAAAACAGAGAAAGAACGAAAAGATATCTTCCCAGAATGACAGAGGCTGTCCACAGCCAACCCATGGTCGAAGCTGTCCTTAGTGTTGCCACCCTGGAGACACGCCCACTAACTAAATGAAAGATGATTGCTGTGAGCACTGTTGTCGCTGTGGATGTTCTAGTCAACGAAACAGGAAAAGACACAGTCACAAGTGCTAATTACACAGCTGGAAAAAGAATGCCGAATTAACGTTATGCATGAATTATGCTATTATTTGTTTAAAAACCACCAAAGGAGTTAATGGAGGAAACTCTAGGACTAGAGAATTAATGAGGGAATTAGGTAAGTGGGCTGGTAACAAAACATATCCACCCAAATCAATAACTTTCTTAGAGATCAGACTTAACTAATGGATGGCATAACGGAAAAACAATCCCTTTGGTCCCCAGCTGCCACCTCTCTGCCCACCAGCTCTGTCTCCTGCCTCTGCGCACTTGGCGGGAAGCCAGAGAAGAAGGCTAGAGCCCTCTGCTCCAGCAGGGAGTGTGGGAAACTTGCATACTAACTGTGTGTCAAACAGGAAGTAATTTCCGTGTTTTAAAAAGTCACCCTTGGTGCCAGATTCCGAAAGCCATCAGAGCAGCATACCAGGGTGACAGGCAGGGGTGGGCACAATGGGTCCAGGAAAATGGTGCTTGTTTGGAGTTAGGTGGTCACCAGTGGTGTGTGTTCCTTTTATGGGCATGTGATTCTGAAGTTTGGAGTATTGAGGCTTGGGGAACGGTTTCATGGACAACAAAGAGGCTGGGAGGATGCTTCGGTGGCTAAAGCAGTCGCTCTGTCTTAGTGAGGAGTGGAATCGAAGTTGGACGTGGTAGCCCATCCCTGTAAGGCCAGCGTGTCTACAGTGAGAGACACGGGAGAGACTAACAGGAGCATTTCCTGAAACTTGTGAATGAGCTAGCTTGCTGTATACAGCTGTGAATAGCAAGAGACCCTGCCTTGCACATGTTGGAAGATACCCTCTGGCCTCCACAAGCATGCTTTGGCATAGGCAATGCTTCCTAATCACGTATGGATGATAGACATACATGCCATTCATAAAAACATGGATAAAAATATAAAAAGGAAGCACCAGTAGAAAACTATTGATCTCAATTACACTCAAATTCCATTTTTGTCTTGTTTCGCGCAACCAGACATGGATTGCTTAGTGCCTCATTGCATTGCCTACATATGGAGAGTAATCAGGCTTCCCGGAACGTGGAGTATTCATTATGATTTTATTCTTTGTAAAAGAAAGCATGTCAACAGCAGCTCATTAAAAGTTAACGAAGTTCAAGTCTCTGCTGCCTGCCTAGGTTGGCTAATCTGCCTTTCTCTTTGAGAACACCGAGAAGCCGAGCCTTAATTCCCTTTGTGGAAAGCAGGCATGGATCCCAGAGTTTGAGGCATCTTTGCTCGCGTCCCTAGTCTGCTTCAGCTGCTGTCGGTTTCTGAGCCTTGTAGAAAGAAGCAACTCATGGCGATTATTTCTTGGAGCAGGGCTGATGGCTTCCACCTTACTCTCTTCTCCTCTGGAAGCATCCAGGGAAATTTGAGGAATAGGCGGGTGAGCAGAGGTGATGGGGGAGAGAGAGATTGACTACAGAAAGTGTTTGCCTTCAAATCCTCACTCTGCCACCTATTAACCTCGCCGACAGGAAACCTAGCCATCCTCTCTGCCACTGCAGGATGCTCTTAGCTATTAAGTGAGAGAAATGATCTCCTCTACCTTAGGGCATAACTTGGAAGATTATACATGTGTGATTGTGTTTCACTTAAACATGTGAGACATGCAGAGAACTTCCATTTATTAGTAGCTCTTACATAAGCAGTGAATCCTTACATGTGAAGGATAACATATCAGAAATAGGCATCACATCTCATGGGAAAAAGTATTGAATGAGTGAATGGTTTAAAATGTTTCCATCTGCTGTTCACCTGCATGAAATAACAAACACAGACACTGTCAGCAGCCGAGATGTGGTTCCTCCTCCTTGTGGTCCCCAGCTTTTGCATCCTCATCCTCATCCATACTGCAAATGTCATTGACCCTAGTATTTATTGCAAATTTCCTGTGTGTCGGTTTCCTGTGTGATGTTCTAGGATCTTCTAATAGGATAAATCCATTCCTCCTGTTCCCCCATCCCCCAAGCCTATAGCAATACTGAGGGGGAACGATTATACATGAAGACACTAGTGCCAAATCTTCCCCACATCCATTTTCTACATGGACATACAGACTTGTGGTGGACTTTGCCTCCATGTTCTTGAAAGCCATCTTAGGACAAAATGATTTAGAGTTAATACCAAAGCGAAAGAGCCTTAGCACTGGCTTAAGAACTGACTTCTTTTTCACATTGTCTGAGGGGACTTTCAGAAGGCGGGATGCCAGCGTGGTGTCCACACAGCATGAAACATGTATACTGTACCCAGGAAGCTTGCTTGACTCTATTGCCTCAGAGTCTATATAATTAGAATTCCATGATGTCATTTTCAAGCTTTAATATAGCTTAAAATTATCCTTATGTAGGTTGTGTTTCTTTCTGAAACATTTTAAATTTAGAAAATTAACTTGTTAAACTTTTTTTTTAAAGTTAAATCTTTAGATTTTTATTCTTCCTGCTGAGGGGGAGTTGGAATGACAAATGTTGAGTCATCAGAGTCAAGTGTTAGGGCACCCTGGCCGCTCTGGGAAAGTCAAGGCTGGCGTGGCCCTGGAGTCTAAGTCCACCTATGGGCATGATGACCTCAGATGGTTCCGTTTCTCCAACAGCTCCTTTTGGCATGGCTTAACCACGCAGGTGGGCTCCAGGGAGCATGCTCTAATGAAGCCAGGTCCCTTCATGGTGCCATCTGTCTTCGGGTGCAGAGCGTGGGGGTCTAAGGCAGGTCTCCCCAAGTCAGAATCTAGGAGTTGGGTAATTTTCCTTCATCACCTGTCATGTGATCTCTGTTTTGCATTACGGTTCCAGGTTAATCCTCTGAAAGCCAGTTCACAGAATTCATATGAACTGGCTTATTTCTTATCAGCATTTTAAGGAACATCGGATTTGTCTTTCTCTTCACTTCCTGCTATTTCAAGCTGAGAAGTGATGAGGGAAGAAAATGAAGGACAGATGGGGAGGAGACTGAGAAGGGAATAACTGATGAGCTCCGAAGGCAGAAGGGACAGAAGGGCGGAAAAGAACCTACTGAGGAGAATGAGGGGAAACCAAGAAGGAATGAAGGGGCGGAGAGTGGCTCTGGACACAGAGACAAAGGAGCTGGGCAGTGTGGGGCATCCACACCATCACTGCAAAGACCAAAGTTCTGAGCTGTTATTTCCCAGCTCCCTCAGAGAGCATCCCAGTGATGCTAGCAGGAAGAACATGCAAGACTTGGTCTTTCATGATAAGTGATGAGTGTGGGTGAATCAAGGGGAAGGCTATCTTTCTGTCAGGAGGTGATTTGCTGTACCTGGGGGCTGACTTGGAAGTGAAGCGCATGACCCTTCTCCTATTACTTCTGGGACTTGTTAATTTCCTTTTTGCTCATCTATCTCATCTGTGAAATCCCTTTTTCTGACCTGATGGATGACAGGTGTCCAGACACCTGCAGTGGTCTGGGAAGGATGGGAAGCTGTGTGTGCCCTGATGTTCAATATGTTCCGGTTGTAATTTTAACTTGGTTGGGGTGGGCAGGAGTGCTTTGTACCCTTCTGACTACCTGGGCAGGAGGAACAGACCAGAAGCTTCAGAGTCCTGTGTCTGGAAGACCAACTGATCTGCAGATCAGGATGAGAAGACATTACAACAGAGACGGGACATGGGGTTGGATGTCACCTTCAATCCTAGAGACCTACCTCTGTCGGCTGGGCCCTGCCTCCTAAAGCATTCACAGCTTCCCCAAACGGTGCCATCAGCTAGAGAAAACTTCTTCAAAATGCATCTGTAATGGACATTGCAGATCCCAAGATGAACAGTTTTCTTAACCAGATAGCTCTACCAAGTACGGTGTCAAGTCCCATTTCATAGACAAGGAAACTGAGGTAGGAGATATAATCTACCCTTCACACTTATGCCTACTGGGTGGCCTGCCACCCCATGCTATTTGAGTGCCTCCTTGCATTATTTCATAAGAGTTACCCTTGAGGATACGTACCATGAAAATCTTTACTTACCAAGAAAGTGGGTCAGAGGAGAGGACATCCTATTGAGACTTTAGGCAAGAGTAGCATGGAAGAATAGGGAAATAGTAGGACCCACAGGGTCCTGGAAACCTACAAGAAGAACTTTATGACAGGCAGATCTGAATCCTGGGGTCCTCCTCAAACTAAGGCACCAGCCAAGGAGAATATAGGCAGTAAGCTTTGAACCCCTACCAAGACCTAGCGGATGAACAGGATATTCTCCATCGTTGAGTGGAGAGTGAGATCTGACTCTCACATGAACTCTGGTGCCCCTTTTCTGACCACGTCCCCTGGATGGGGAGACCTGGCGGCACTCAGAGGAAGGATAGCAAGTTACCAAGAAGAGACTTGATATTCTAAGAGCATATATAGGGGGAAGAGGTCTCCCTCAATCACAGACATAGCGGAGGGGAGAAGGGGAGAAGTGGGAGGGAGGGAAGAATGGGAGGAAACAGGGGAAGGGCTAACAATTGAGATGTAATATGAATAAATTAATAAAAAAAGAGTTACCCTTGAATTAAATCTTTCCATAATATTATCTGCCCTCATTAGTCTAATAGGCAGTAGCCCCTGTGGAACTTACCCTTGGCACTGGACAGCCCAGCAAAGACAAGATGAGTGGAGAAGCCACAGACCTTCTAGTCCATTCTGACACTGGTTTTCCACTCAGTAGTGGGTGCTTTGTTGACATCTCTGAGCCCATTTCCCTATATAGGAAAATAAATCCTAGGTCTTGGAGTTGCTGCAGAAGAATGTGAAGGGATGGTGTTGTGTATATGAAGTTGTGCAGGGGGAAGAGGCGAGATTTTGTTGCTTGTAATTCTCAGACTAGATGTATCCCTCTCCCAGTGATGGGCAAGGGCCAGGCTATTAACAAGGTGTTTATGTCTCTTCTCTGATCCTTGTTTAGTGATGTCACAGGAAACTGACCAAGGTGAGAGCTGTTGCACAGTAGAAGTGGACCACCAGCTGGCAGTGCATAAAGGCATTGGTTTTGCTTCTTTTTTTTAACCATAAAGCCAAATACTGCACCAGCATAAATACTTCCTTCTTCCCACTTTGATCTATAGATCCATGGGCCCTCTAAGCATGGAGCTTCTGTAGCTCCTGGACCATCCTTTCTAGAATGTCAGCTGGTCACTCAGCACTTGTGCCATATGGTCCTGGCAGTTGGTCATGCCTTCCCCACCATGGTGAACTTCCTAAAAACCATGGATCAAAGTAAGTCTCTTCGGATTCCAGAAGCCATGCTGGTCCAAAGCCATGCCCGTGAAGCCTCACCACATGACTGCCTAAGCAAGAACTGAGTGAAGATACACTATAACAGAGAAACCCAGGGGGGCCTCAAACCTACACAAAGAATCACAGGCAACTAAGGAATGCTGAGAGATGGGCAAGTAGTCTTCCGCAGGTGAGAGCACACTGATTGGTTATCTAATATTAAGTGGTCAGCCCTGAAAACATACATACAAGTAGCATTACATAGACTGAGACGGTTGTACTTACGTATTTAAGAATGCACACATATGTCAGCTCATGAATTTGAATGAGAACAAGGTGGGGAAGGAAAACAGGTGGGTCTGAGGGGCGGAAAGAGAAGGGGGAAATGACGTCATCATAATCTCAAGAAACAAGAATATGTTACAAGATCTTTTCCTCTCTTACACCATTTCTGTCTGGCATTGTGGTCACAGCAATGCAAAAATAGCTAATATTAGGATTAAACGAAATGAAGCCAGACCTGTGATACAAATCTGTAACCCCAGCTACTTGGGAGACTGAAGCAGGAGAATAGTGATTTCAAGACATGTCTGGGCTATACAGTGCTCTCAAGGCTAGCCAGGGCAATGTTGTATGAGTCTGTTTTAAAATTACAAGTGGGAGAAAGGCTGGGGCTTCAGCTTAGTGGTGAACCGCCGGTGGGCCACGCACGAAGTTCTAGGCTCCGTCCCTAGCACCACGTACAAACCCTTCAGGCCATCCAGTGTGAGCCACTGTTCCTGACACATGGTCGATCCGAATGCGGGTTCTTGGCAGCCTGGCCTTTTCTTTTGGAATTGTTCTTGATACCAGCAGTGGTTAATGGGTTAGGGCAGCATTTGTCAAGGATTAATTAACCTGCAGGTCTGGTTAAGAGGCAGATCCTGGTTCTGCAGGTTTGGGCAGGAGCCAAGCATTCTGCGTTTCTAAGCAGCTCTCAGAGCCATTCTTCTGGTTCAGGCACCACACTCCAGTAGCAGAAGGGTGGGATTAGTGACCCGATGGATACTAGAACTTTCTGCTGTCTCTCTCCATGAGCTCCCAGGGTACTCTTCTCAAAAAGCACTGTGGTTGTTCTATCTGGCTCCCTGGGGCAGCCGTCAGATGTGCCCTCTGAGGCCCTGTCCTATGGGGCCATGCAAATTTGCAGTGGAGACCTAGAATTAGCTCCCGCTCTGTTTTGCTCTTTATGATTTTTAGTTTTGGTCTTTCTGTGGGTTAGCTTCCACCTTTTGCCATGTGATTTACTTTCTTTAGGTTTAAATTCGTGTGTGTGTGTGTTCATGTTTATGCAGGTGTACATGTGTGTGCATGAACAGGTATGTGTACACATGTGCATGCATGTGGAGACCAGAGGTCAACCTCTAGTGTCATTGCTTGGGATGCTGTTAATCTTGTTTTTGTTTGTTTGTTGTACTGGTTTTTGGTTTTTGAGACAGGATTTCTCTACTTAGCCCTGATTGTCCTGGAATTCACTCTGTAGACCACAGTGGCCTCAAACTCAGAGATCCACCTACTTCTGTCTTCTGAGTGCTGGGGTTAAAGGCATGCACCATCACTGTCTGGTAATGATTTATTTTATGTGTATGGGGGTCATGCCTGCGTATATGTGTGTGCACCACACATGTGCCTGGTGCCCAGGGGGGTCAGAGAGTCTCAGATCCCTTGGTTTTACAGATGGTTGTGAGCCACCATGTGGGTGCTAGGAATCGAACTCTGGTCCTCTAGAAGCCATCTCTCCAGCACTGTTGTGATAACTTGATTTTTTTTTTGAGACAAGATTTTCCATTGTCCTGGTGATGACTAATTAAGCTAGCCTGGCTGGCCAGCCAGCTCCAGGGACCCACCTTTCTCTGCCTCTGCAGAGCAGGTATTGAAAGTACGCCTCAGCATGCCCAATTTTTTATGTGGATTCTGAGGATCAAACCTGAGTCCTCGTGCTTGCAAAGCAAGCCTGGGCCATTTCCCAACCCCCCCCCCCCCACCCCCAGCAGAAGGGAGCAGACAGAGTGATTTCCTGGTTGCAACAGTCGGAAGATCTGTTGTAAATCTATGTTTCCAGGTGCCGGGTGGATTCCCACGTACAGACCATAACGCACTTGCCTTCATTTCTAGGCTCCAGACTTCTAGTGGGCTCCCCAAAGATGCTCAGAGGGATAAAGTTAGGACTAGAGCTGGGAGGATGAGGGGTAAATCTCCAACCCAAATGTCTGTGCTTCAGAGAGCAGAGGGACGGCCAGGACACAGGAACCCTGCTTTGGCACCGGCTCAGTTACTTTCCTGAGTGCTGTGGGAACATACCCAACTGAGGAGACTTAAGGAAGGAAAGATTCATTTTGGTTCAGCTGTAAAAATGAATGAAATTATACCATTTGCAAGGAAATGACTAGAAATGCAGATAAGCTAGGCCCAGAATGGCAAATATTACATTTGTAGAGTTGGTTTTTAAAAGTAGAAAGGGGCCATTTTATTTGGGAAAGGAAGGCAACCATTAGGAGCTGGATGGGGGAACGAGAGATATCGCGTGAGTGTGTGTGTGTGTGTGTGTGTGTGTGTATGTGTGTGTGTGAGTGTGTGTATATGTATGAGTGTGTGAGTGTATGTATGAGTGTGCGTGTGTGTATGTGTGTGTGTGTGAGTATATGCATGTATATGTGTGAAAATGAGCAAAGAAAAATGATGTGCATGCATGCAAATGTCACTGTGCACACCCATTGCGTTTTTATAGACCACAGGTTTTATCTATTCATCTGTGAATGACTATCTCAACTTACTCTATGACTTGGCTGTTGTCATCCACAGTAAACATAGAAGGAAAGATACAGGGGCTAGGGAGATAGCTCAGTGGTTAAGAGCACTTGCTGCTCTTGCAGAGGACCTCGGTTTGATTCCCAGTACCCACATGGTGTCTCACAATCCAATTTTGGGAAGGGTTCTAGAAGGTGCCTGGCACTACATGGTACACAGACATATAGGCAGGTAGAACATTATTCAATATACACATACTATGAAATAATAATTTTAAAATATTTTAAATAAGCAAAAGCACATGCTCCTTTACACCATGCATAGTAAAAGACCCATGGGTGTGGAAGGGTCCCTGAAGATTTCTTGTCAGTTACACAGGTTTCATTAAATCCACGCTTGGGTTAGACATGCCTGTTGGTTTTTACTGGAAATGTGCATTTTTCTGGGGCGTGACAAGCAGTGGCAACAGTACTTATCATCTGACAGTGATTCAGGGAACACTTGGCTGCGGTGCAGAGGCTGCCCTGGCGAGACTGAGATGGGGCTGGTGTCGATGCTCTCCCAAAGTCTGCAGGGGGTTGCTGAGGAAGGAGAAAGAAAACTGTCTTCAGAGGCCTCCAAGGAGAGGAAAGGAGAGCTGAGCTCAAGCCTCGAGCCTGCTCAGAAAGCCAGGGAGTCAGCTGGTGGCGAGTGCTTGGTCTGTTAACTGTGGCAAAGCGGCTCTATGTTTGGGCAAGGTACCAGGGGGAGGCAGTTTGGCTAACTGCTCAACTTGAGCAGCTTCTTCTCTTGGGCAGGGACGTTACAGAAGGGTGTCCAACTTCCTCCTTCCTCCCTTCCTCTTTTCATTCCGTCTTAATATCTTTTGTTTTTGTTTTTGTTTTTGTTTTTCTTCTACAAATAGGTTTGAGCACCTACTGTTTACTGACTTCCCTAGATGTACTAAGCACTGACCATGTGTTGTACCCAGCTCGAGAGTAGTGGTTGGGGTGGGGGGGGGGGGGGGGCGGGTTGGGTAGGCACAAAGATCGGTAGGGACCTGTTGGTTAAAAGGTGGTATTTTCATCCACACTCCTTAATCCTAATGTGACTCTTTAATAAGAATCTGTTTTCACTTCATTTCATGGAGGAGGAAATTGAAACTAGAGAGCTTGAACTCTTTTCCTGAGATCTTACGCTGAGGTCTGGATCTGTGAGGTCAGAGGACCAGGCTCTGTGAGGATGTAGACTCAGTGCTGCGTTGGGCTTAGGTGGACCCTGAAGCTTCTCTTGCTTCCTTATCTGGGCCTAGGGACCAGTTTCCTGCACTGTCCCTACCATTGCCGCTACCCACAATGCCCAGGAGCCTTGCTGTGGGCGGATGTGGCCTCCCCAGCTGCCTGCTTCTATCTGGTGTCTGCCAGCTACAACAGCAGCCCCTCTGATGCAAAGTTGCTTCTTTTTCCTCTGTTGATCTCTCTAGGGGATGCAGATGTGGGAGGGGAATGTGGCTGGCACACCCACATTCCCCCGCCCCCGCCCCAAGGCCGGAAGTAGCCCAGTGTCCCCTGAATAAGACAGTGCTATCTGGCCCACTGAAGCCCTCGGTTATGCTCCTGCATCCTCTCCTGGTCCCAGTCCCCTGTGAGGCAGGACACCTCTGAGGGCTAACTTCCCAGGACTAGGCCAGCTAGATGCCAAGCTGCACGTTTGAGAGCAGGCTAACAACATAACACAGAGGCAGCATTGGAGTCAAACAGCCTCAAGTTCAAGTCTCAGTGCTGCTGTTGACTGGCTCACAAGTGCTCTGACCTCTGAGCTCCTCTGTTACAGAGGCTGAGGTCTGCGAAGAGACATCCGCAGGTCTCAGCTCAGTGTCTGGCACTCAGTTAATAATGCATGTTGTTGTTTTCCCCAATTGTTGAACAGAGTAGAAGGGGCCTCCTAACATCTGCAAACACTTTGTGCCCAGTGTCCCTGCTTGAGGATGGGACTCTGCCTTTGGGGCGGAGCAGGGGGGAATGGGCACTGCCTCTTTCATTGCAAGTTCTTTTCAGCAAAAGTTCCTCTGTGCTCTGCGCTTTGCACCTCATCTCTCCATCTGCTTCTCCTGTCTTCCCCATGGCGGATGATGACACACAACCCTGCCGTTTCTTGGTCCCTGTTGCTGCCTGTGAGGAACAGAATATCTCGAGCATCTCTTGTTTGCCTCTGGCTAGGGAAGAAGGGGTAACCAGAATCAGGGGTGCTCTCTGGTTCCTCCTTCTTGCCTTGCTTCTGGCTCACACAGCTATTAGCCTACTTGCAGTCATCCCCAATACACCTGAAGAGGCATAGGGATGGGTGTGCTGGAATAATAAAAAAAAATCCTAGGGAATTGAGAGGTGTAGCAACGCCTTCCCCGTCCGCCTCAAGTCTACAGAGGCTTGCTGAGTGGCTGTGATGTACTGGGTGCACAGGACAAGACAGATGAACAAGAGTAAGGCAGTGCCCATGCTCTCACGTCCACAGTGCTGCACTGGGCTGTCATCCACTCATTACTCATTCCACGCACACAGCTGCCAATATTGGGAGCTCTATCTTTTCAATTTTTGCCAATCCGGAAGGCGAACAGCATCTTAATGTGCATTCCCGGATATTCATGAAGTTGGACGTGTCTCCATGGTTTTTGGTTATTTGTATTTCTTTCCCTGTGGGGTTGTTTTTTTTTTTTTTTTTTTTTTTTTTTTTTTTTTTTTTTTTTTTAAATAAAGCTTTGTCCATTTCTCTGTGGTCTGTCCTTTTCTTATTGATTGGCTGATCACTATGTAGATTCTGGACACAACTCTGAGACTGTGCTGACACTGAACTCCTTAGTCTGCCATCTTTCCTTCCTTTTTGTTGACGGGTTCTTTTATCTTACAGAAATTTCACATTTTTTATACTTAGATGCTACAGTCTCAGGATAGCTTCTGGGTTCCTTCCTGGTCTTGCTGCAATTCCCTGTCTACTAACTCTATCCCACTGATTGGTGATGGTCTCTCTGTCACTCCCCACGGCGCCAGCTCCCATGTTGAACTGGAAGAAACTGTTATGCCGCCTCTGTATTTCATTCTTCTCTGTCTCTTCAGGGACAAATATAAGGTTGGGCAGAGAGTTCCTGCTTGAATGAGTTGGTTTAAAATAAAAAATTTTTTCCTGGTAAACACAGGTTTTGTGCCTGAATGAAGGAGTGAATGAAAAAGCCATGTTCTGCCTTCCCTGCAGGCATGGGGTCTGCTGTGGAGACTTGAGTGAGTGCGTCAGGGGATGAATCAGAGTTCTCTTACTGACATTTCAAAAACCCTGGGCAGAGAAGTCCTCCTCATCCCAGTGGAGTCTTTTCCTCTCCAAGGAGGCACAGTGGGGCTCTGCTGATGATTCAACTCGTGTGTGTGTGTGTGTGTGTGTGTGTGTGTGTGTGTGTGTATGTGTGTGTGTGTACTGCGCATGTGTGTGCACTGTGCATGTGTGTGCGTGTGAGTATGTGCATGTGTGTGCGAGTGTGTGCAGGTGCATGTGTGTGCATGACGTGTGTTTGCACATGTGTGTGCATGTGTATATGTGTGAGTGTGTGCATGTGCACGTGTGTGCGAGTGTGTGTACGTGTATGTGCACTGTGTGTGTATGTGTGTGCTCATCAGGGACCAAATAGAGAGGGAAAAAAAGACAGATGAGGGAGTATTAAAAATCTTTCAAATGTATTGCACTTGCTATCGGGAGGATGGAGTGACTGGAAGGGGGTTGGGTACCACTGAGGCACCCTTGTGAGCTGAGCTTCCTGAGAGCCCTTTATCTGTGGCCACATGATGCTCTTGCCTGCTGCAAGCTTGCTGGTGTTCCTGCTGCTGAAGGCACATCTGTTTTGTTCCCAGGGGCTTGGCTTCTCCATTGTCATTTCCAGAGCTGTGGAGTGTGCCAGATAGATTGTTAGACCCAAATAATCTGCAGTGTGTGAAGAAATAGTAAATATTTACTGTACCTTTTGTAGAACAGGTTATTACCATGGAAATACTCTGTACACAGTTCTGCATGATGAAGAGAACTGGCTGGGGAGCCAGGGAAGTGCTTGGATCTGATGCTGCCTACATTGGCAGGTTGAGGAATGAACTGTTAAACCGGGTGGGGCTGAAACACTTGGTCTCATGTCAGCCTGGGCAAAGGAGCCACTTATGTGTCGCGTTCCATGGGCATAGTATGGAGCTGAGCATCCTGCAGACTTTATGGCATCTAATTGTCACACCAGGCCTACGAGGTACCCGTTATCCTACCTTTGACTGGTGCAAAGACAGAACAAACAACTTGTAGGAGCAAACAACATAGTAAGAACCCTGTGGCTGTGGCTGTGGCTGTGGCTGTGGCTCCCCTGAGGTGCAGCCATTTCACCCACCACGAGTTTACTCAAGAGAAAACCAACCAGCTGCCTGCTGGGGCTTTCTTTATTCTTTAAAATGACTTTAATGCTGGCCAAGATTTAAAAACCACACATAACCATCCGGGCTTCTCTGAATATGTACATGTCCTGGCCCCCTTGGGCAGCTGCCCTTCCCTAGTGGCTGCCCTCAGCAGCTGCCCAGTTAGCACAGGGATGCCACCCTGTTTCAGTGGGAGAAGAGCACCAGACATCATCCCAAGGGGCTCACTGGATTAATTGATAATTATCTGTTGAGTGCTTCTAATTTGGTCGGAATCACATTTAATTTAGCTATTGTTTTCATTTGCCCATTAGAGCTTTAAAAATTCTTTACAATCTTCTGCGGTGTCAAGGAACTTTTGGGTGGGTGAAGTGAAGATGTTCATGAGAGGGAAGGAAGTTACAGCAAGAGGTGTAATGCCTCGCTGCATTCATTCATTCATTCATTCATTCATTCTTCACTCATCATATTTATTGAGCATTGAGTGCTAGAGATGCAATAATGTAGTGAGAAAGACAGGGTTTACAGTTTGGGAGAGGTAAGGCAGTAACCAGGATGAATACTACAGATGGACTAAGATGCAGATGTCTAAGTCTTAGTGGGATGCATGCAATGGCTGGGAAGGCCACTGCAGTTGAGTTTTGGGACTGTGGTCTCTGTGCTAGTTGCATATGAAAGGATCCTCAGTTACTCTTACAGAAAAGCCCCCCTTTTCAGAAAGGACAATTGGCTCTCAGGCTCTGTGCACTTCTTGGTCTATTCAGTACCTCAGGAGGTATATTACATCAAAGCCCACGGCTAGTCTTTTATCCAAGGGAGTAAGCTTGCTGCTTCCACTGATAGTCAGTTCAGCCTGGGAGGTGAAGGGGGAGTGAAGGAGCTTGGGATCAGTTGGTTTTGAGCAACGTTATGACATGGGCACTAAAGCCGGAGCACCTCTGTCTAACCCAGCTGCCCTGGTCATTGTCTGGCATCAGGGGTTGTTTTTTAATTGTTCCACACCTCAGTTTCCCCATCTGTAGGTTGAAAGCAAAACATCTCTACTTAAAATTCTTGTAAAGGTGAAACAATTTGGTACCAGGCACTTAGGAATGTGCCAGGCATAGGAGGAAGGTAAGCAAGTAGAGACTGTCAGCTGTTTCCTGTCGTTGTATGGTATCTGACACCCCTGGGGGCAGGACTGCCCCTCCCTAGTGGCTGCCCTTAGCAGCTGCCCAGTTGGCATGGAGATACCACTTTGTTTCAGTGAGCACTGTCTCAGAGGCTCATTGAATTAACTGATAATTATCTCTTGAGCAGAGCCTTGCTTGAGAACGGATTTTCTGATGAGCTGCGACAGTGCCTCTCCCTGTGCCATATTTGTGACTTTTAGTCTTTTTGTGTAATCACTTGCATCCATTACTAAAGTTACTTAAGTCATTACTGAGTGTCCGCGGGTCCTCATTCTGACCCTGTCTCTAACAGGGCTTTCTGTGTTTGGGCATTCAGATTTACAGGAGGCAAGAGATGCCAGATGCGTTCTCTGGAGAACTTTACCTCTGATCATAAACTTGTGGTTGACACTTAATAGTAGAAAAAGCACGTGGAGAGACGTGGTGCAGGTTTCAAGTGCTCCATTGTCCAATGAGAGGAACCAGATACAGCCTGTCTGCCTCAGGGCCTGCTGTTGGCTCAGCAGGGCTGGTAAAAGCAACCTTGGAAATGTCACCTGCAGCCTCTGCCCCAAATGCCCATGAGTAGCAAGGTCCTTCCGATGGAGAGGACCACGTGGAAGGGGATGAGCAGAGCTTTACTGCTGGGACTGAGTGAGTGAGCTTTGCCCCTACACTGTCCTCCTAAGCCATAGGCATTCCCCTGTGAAGCAGAAACATGGCGTACTTTGACTCACAGTCTATTGACTGCACTACCCACTTTTGCATAAATATTTTTATCACTGAAAATGATGATGTTTCATTGTGTGACCTAGGATGGGAACCTCTGACTTGCAGACTGTAGAGGCAACATTTAGGTGTGTTCTCCTGTGCGTTTTTACACAATTAAATGTGACAATATATCACTAGTAAACAAAATGAATCTCTGTGTATATTTTACATCTTTTCTTTTGACTATTCTACCTAGAGCCCACCCTGATTTTAAGGATGCATTGCAAATCATTTGATCAACTTTCTACTGATGGGATTTGAATTATTTGATTTTTTTCTTATACTACGAGATGCATCAGTGAATGTTCTTGGGCACTTTGGTGAGGATTTCCATTGAGTAATTATTAGAAGCAGTGTTTTTAGGGCAAAGGATACGAACATTTTCAGCTATAGTAGATATTACTAAATTGTTTTTCAAAAGGTTGTGCCAATTTATGCACCCACCAACAGTGCATGAAAGTGCCTCTTAGAAATGTCTTTTACAAAGATAAAATACCTATTGTTAAGCCATGAAACACATTTCAAGTAATTGCTGAAATTCTTCCAGCTGTGGCATAAGAGGCTAGAGCCCCAAAGCGATCTCAAAGGCCCTAGGAAACACGGGAGTTTAATGTATGAAAAGGTGACATTTAGAGCAGCAGGCAAAGCATGGTTTATTTAGTAAATGGTGCCGGCATAATTAGCTAGCCACGTGTAAGGACACGGGGTTTGGTTCCCAACCCTTGTCTCATATAAAACTAAATTACAAATGGGGTAAATTATAGACAAGTTTTTAAAAGTGAAAGTAAGAAAAGGCACTGGAGGGAATTCTTAGGAGCATGTTCCTAGGACCTGGAGAGGGGGAAGCCAGAATTCATAAAGAAAAAACTTAAACATTTTTGATGTTTTTTTAAAAAAAAAAACCCTTAATCTCTTAAAATGAAAATTATTTCTGAATTGCTTATAGAATCAAGCAGTGTAAAATAGTCCATATATGAACACAGTTGAAATTAATAAAGAAAAGAGGCTTTTAGGACATACAGAGCTTTTGTTCAAGAATTATAATTTGTATTCTTAAATGGTGTTGAACGGACGCCACCTTCGTAACCTCTGGAAGAGTCAAGAAAAGGGAAGGAAATGTTTTCTGTTTCTTTACTTTCTTTTTTTGTTTTGAGAAAGCTGAGTACCCACCCAAAGCCTCAGGTGTCCCAGGAGAGGTACTTTATAAAGCAGGATCCTCCCACCTCTTCTCAGGGCTCCCTGCCACTCAGGCCTGGCCTCAGTCTACCCCTGTTGGAGGTGAAGCACCTGCCCTTCCAGCCTCGCTCACATTCGTGTCTCTCTGGCTGTTCCCTACTCGCCTCCTCTCCCTGAACCAGCCATGAAGACAGACTCCTCTGGGTGTTTCTCCCTTCATCCGGCTATCACCAGGGTGCTACAGAGAACGCAGTGGAGGGTGCTTTCAGTGTCCCTAAACTCAAGGTTCCGCATTCTGCTCCCTCAGGGGTCTCTGGCTAAAGTCTGGTGGTGAAGGTTCCGCTTCACAGCTTCTCCCCTGCTTTCTAGCTGAAGAACCCACGCAGGATCTAAGTGTCAAACTTAACTGTAAATGGAAAGAACGGCATCACTTCCTGCGCTGCCCCAAGGGTGGCTTTTAGTACTAGTAGGTAGCAATATTTATTATTGTTGTTGTTGTAGCTCAGCACAGAACTTGACACTTTGGAAAGTACTTGAAAAATATTAGCTATTGACTAATAATTATGGACTATGGTCATCCTTCCTCCCTCCCTCCCTCCCTCCTTCCCTCCCTCCCTTTCTTCCTCCCTCCCTCCCTCTCTCCCTCTCTTTCTTTCTTCTCCTCATTCCCATCTTCCTTTTTGTTGTTGTTAGAGCCTTCTTACCAATATGTCCAAAAATAGCTTTGATGTAGTGCCGAGGTCTGGGCAAGTTCAGTGCATTCCCTGCTGCCCAGGGATCAGGAGGTGTTCAGAGCCAGGTGGTGTGGACCCAGCCCCCCCTTCTTTTGTCAGTTCTGCCAGGCAAGTTACCTAGCATCTCTGTGCCCCGGCTTCCTCATTTGTAAAAAAAAAAGGGGGGGGGTTATTAATAGAACCTCCTTCATGGTTGTTATGAAGATGAAATGAATTAACGTTTGTAAAATAGACACAGGATGCTTGGCTCCTTGTAGGTGTTTTCCTCAAAATAATTACAAAATAATCCTCCCCCTTTGGATACGTACCCCTGTGGATTTTGTTGAGGATAAAGGGAACAGCTCTTTTGAAAACCCAGATGTGATGTGTGAATTCTGTCAGAAGTTTAATGTGATAGTGATCATTGGCGACAGTTTGCTGGTTTGCTTTGAGCATCGGGGAATGGGGGCAATTTCTGACTCTCTCTTCCTTACTCTTGATCCTGCATTATCTTCCCTCGTGCAATTCCTGGGCAGGACCAAAGGGGTGAATGCTTCATTGCTGTTTCACTTCCAACTGCGGGAAAGACACTAATGTTTTACAAAGGGATGGGTGGAAAGTCAGTGCCTCCCAGGAAAGCCTTCTTGCTAAATCGAGGGCTTTTGCACACAAATAGACACAAGCTGGCTTGCTGTTTAAATAGAATATTAGCGATTATCATCTATCCAGCCGGCGTCTCCTGGGTTTGGTGCTGTCTCAAATTAGCGGTCTGCCTTCTTAGCTGTCACTTATCTCCACTCCCACTTTCTACAACCTCGTAGAGAAAGCAGCTCCCGGAAGGCCACGGAAGCAAGAACCGTAGTGCCATTAGCGGTACCTGCCTGTGCTGAACTAAGGACGGGAGGCTGACCCAGGCAACGTCTGACTCCCATTTTACATAACAACACCGAGGTACAGAGAAAAGAAGCAACACCCTGCAGTCCCGGGGATGCTCCCGCTGTTCCATGCTTTTGATGCTTCTGGCCCGACTTCTGAATGGCTCGACCTGAGATTGCCCAAGGACTTCATTGGGCCATTGATTCATTCTGTGCCTATGCACACTGGGGTGTAGAAGTGTTTAGAGGGAAGTGCACACCAAAGCTGGGGTAATTAATGCTCCCCATGGAGCAGCGTCAACATTGACAGATGGAGTTGGATGAGAAATCCCCCTGAGGCTTGGACGCTATCAGCTAGAGCTGGGCTAAACTCCACTTGCCCCCAAGGGATAGCATGCTCAACAGTGCCCCCTCCCCGAGGCCTCCTGGGTAGACTCCCTCCCACCTTGTTTTACCTCCCCATGCCCTATTGATGTTCCTGGCGTTCTCTCTCGGGCAAGACCTCATCCTTCAGTCATTTCCTAGGATCTGCTTCCAGCATACCTCACGGAAGACAATCGCACAGAATTCCTCTTGAACTCTATGGCCATACTGGTGGCTATTCCTGCTTAACCTCCCATCGCCATCTTGGTTTCTGTGATGTGCGACAGGATTCCCTTATAAAGCTGATGGCTTGCTTCCTTTTTCATTCACCACATCTCCTCTTCTCTGTTTGTCTCCACTATCTTAATATTTCAGTAGTAAATGGCAGAGAACTCAGCTGAGTGGTATAAGGAAAGAAAAATTATTGGGCCACATACTTGGGAAGCTCGGGTAGAGAGGCTTCAGGTAAGATGAGATCAAGGCATTCGGCAGACTGACTTTCTGTATTGTGACGCTCCTTTCCTTGATGCTGCTTAATTCTCAGGCAGGTACATCCTTGAAGAGGTGATGGTGGCATCCAGCAGGTCTCAGCCAGCACAATGAGGGTCCTCTTTGCTAACTGTCACAGCACAAGTTTTGAATAGCATTCTCACTGGTTTATTTAGGTGTGTATGTGTGTGAGAGACAGTTTTCTGTACTACAACAGAAGTTGCTCACAGTTCTGAGGGTTAGATGTTGGCATCTGGCAAAGGCCTTCTTGCTCTGTGATAACATGGTGGAAAGCGGCACACAGTGAGGACTGTGCTCCTGGATGGACAGAGAGAGAAAAAAGGACGAACTTAACTCTTCTACCCGCTCCTGCTGGAATTAACTCACTCCCATGAGAACTGTAATCTACTCACGAGGTTGGTACCCTTGTAATCTAAGTGCCTAAGTCTCACTTCATGACGCTATTACCATGGCAGCTGACTGTCAACAGGAGGTTTAGGGAAGTCATTCAGCCATAGCAGTGTGTACTCTTAAACTAATGACGGTGGCTGTGAGATTGTAGGATGCTCACTGCCCAGGTGGCTTACACCATCACGCCTGGGGACAGGTCGGCATCTGCTCCACCGGAGCCACCAGACTAAGTAGGGAGCAGAATATCAAAGATCTGTCGTGAGAAGATGGACACAGGACATGGAGAAGTCTGAGATGTCTGTCCACAGACATCGCCTCTGGCCTGAGTTCTGTGCCCTCCTCTGTCCCACCGTCCCCACACTCACCTGCCGGGCCTGGACTTTGAAAGTCCCATCTCTGATCTTGCCTTCTCTTCTGAGTTATAGCCTCAGTTCCCTCACCCCATTGACAGGCATTGCTATCTGGCTTTACTCCACCCAGAAACTTGGTTAAGTCCCAAGCCCAGCTGTCTCCTGCCTCATTTCTCTCTTACCATCACTGTCCCATCATTGTCCGCAGCAGAGTTTGGCTTTTCAGATCTCTTCTTCCAGGTCTGGTTTTCAGGCCCTTTGGGCTGCCTTGCATTTCTAGTAGGGGCCTCTGCAGGCAATTTTTCATCTTTTGGAGTCCTCTTTGGCATATTCTTTGATTAACTAGCACTGGGGTCTCAGAAGAAATGACCTCTGGGGCTCCTATCCTAAATACTCCTTTCTGTCACCCCTAGGCCACAGATGTTGCACCTGTCCCCCCCCTGGACCTCCACTGCATCCCCCCACCCTTCCTTTTCCATGTTATTGCTGTCATGTAACTTATCTCCCAGAGGTGCACATGCTAGAAGTAGGGCCCCAGGGTGCTATTGTTGAGATGGTAGACCCTTTAAGAACTGAGGCCTAATATGAGGTAATTAGGTCACCATTCATATCACTGAGTAAAACACTGTCCTCATGGGAAGCCCCCTCCACCCCCCCACCACGGCTTTTCATTATGACTGGTCCTTTTCTATTTCTCCACCATGTTGTGATGCAGCCCAGACACCTTTACTAGGTTGCTGTGCCATGCTGTTTGAATCCGCTAGCTACCACATTCATGAACCAAACTAACCTTCCTATTTTACAAAGCACCTGGCTTTAAATATTTTTGCTACAACAACAACAACAACAACAACAACAACAGGAAACAGAGTAGTAGACCCAGATCCCTATGAGCTGTTTGTTTTCTGTCATCCCCAATAAGCACAGGACACACGTGTCTTCTTCACTTGAGCATCTTCAGTGATCCAGACTTATGACTGTGAGTCTGGGATGATGTCTCACAAACCATGGTTTGAATCCAGGCCCTGTCTCTTCTGAGCTGTGAGATGCAGACAAATTTACTCTCCAACTCTCAGTTTTTCTTTGTTCCTAACATATAGAGAGTGACAGTTCCTCCTTCAGTGGGCTCTTGTGAGGAGTAGATTGTAATCAGACATGCAAAGTGCTCAACGTAACTCCAGGTAAGCATTTACCACTGACGTCTGCTATCATCCTCATCCTCATCACTGAGACAGGACCTCTAGCCAAGGTTTCCCTTGAACTCTCCGTGTAGCCGAGGACGATCTTGAACATCTCCATTCCTCTGCTTCCAACTCCCAAACTCTGGGATTGTGGGCTTATACTCAGCTTACCTGGTGCTGGAGAGGCCTCGCAGATGCTACGCAAGCAGCATTGTGCCAACTGAGCTACATCCTCAGCTCCCCCACGTTATGTTAATACCTAAAGGTAGGTTTATTTCATCCAGTGTCTAGCAATGTAAGAACCCCCAAAACAAATGATAGCTGCTATTACTGACCTAGAGCAGAGACTGAGATTCACAGTGTGCTCATTGGAGAGGGGGGAAACATTTCTTTGTGATCAATTGGCCAACATGAAAAGGGAGTGAGAGATCATATCCCACTAGAGGGAGGGTAGGGGACGGGGGTGGATACTTTGCTTCTTGTAGTGGAAGTGGTCCTCTCTGACGTCCCAGGGGTGCCCAGGTTATGTTTGGTCTGCACTTGTGTGCCTGCTTGACTTAACAAGGTAGCCTTGCGGTTCCTGGGGAGCCTCATTAAGGTTAGTGAGGGGCTTGCTTCTGAGAACTTCCAAGGGTCTCCTGGGGCTTCCACACAAGGTGGTCCTCTGTTCTCACTTTGTCTCAATTAGTTATCACTGATCTCTACATGGTCTTCCTTCCTCTCGCTGGCCGAGGAACAGGTCATCTTTGGGAGCGACTGTTAGCTTGAACAGTTCTGCACCACCACTGTCATTCCTACAAATGACAGGAACAGACTTGGCTCCGATTTCTTGGGCATCTATTGGTGACTCTTGGGCTCTTGTGAAGATTAGATAAGGCATCCATGCTATATCCACGATGCACATGTGCTAATCATGAGCCATGCACAGCTGCTTCAGCTTACATTTTAACTGGAGTTAAACAGGAAGAAACCCTTTCTATTCCTCTGTCACAGCAGCTGCATTACATAATAGGGGTCAGTCTGGGTCTGTCTTTTTTTTTTTTTTCTGTATTGCAGGGACCACATAAAACCACGATGATCTGGGACCAACATTTGTAAACCGTAGCTTGTAGAGTTATCAACTGAATTTGGAAACACCATTTTATTGTGTCAAATCATGCCTTTTTGTTTCCATCTTGTGTATGCCTGCTAGCCCACTACGCTAACAATATGCAAGACGTGCAAGGACATCACCAGGTAGTTGTAACAGAGATTGTGTGGCATATAAAAACTCAATATAGAAAGTCTCTAACGATTTTTTTTTTACACAGGCACATCCATGTATGTAGGTGTGTCTCTGTGTTGTATGTGAGTGCATGTGCGAACACATATACACACACCCATGAGTGCACAGAGACCAGAAGAAGATGTCAAATCTCTGGCTGTATCACTTTCTGTCTTATTCCTTTGAAGCAGGGTCTCCCAGTGAATCTGGAGTTAAGATGGCAGCCTGCAGGTCTCAGTGATTCTCCTGTGTCCATGCTCCTCAGAGCTGGAATTATTCTATTGTGTATACACAGTCACATCTATGTTTTTTTGTCATTTTTCATGTGGATGTATGTTGTATGCATACATATGTATGTGGGTGCACATGTGCATGTGTGTATATGCATGTGGAGGCCTGAGATTGATGCTAGCAGTCATCTTCAATTGCTCCCACCTTATTGATGAGGCAGGCTCTCTCACAAACCCAGAGCTTCTCAATATGACTATCTTCATCGGCCAGCTTGTTCGGTGGATCTCACCTCTGCCTTCTGAGGCAGGAATTATAAGTGGATCACTACACTCTGATATTTCCATAAGTTCTGGAATCTGAACTCAGATGTTCATGCTTGTAGAGCAAGTTCTCTTATCACTGAGCCATCTCTCTAACTCCCTTCCACCTTACCTCATAACGCTGCAAAAGTGCTGCGCATTCAGTAGAAAGTGTGTGTTCAGATTTGACTTTCTCCCCTGGACCAACAGCTTGCAGTGTGATGTACTCTGAGGTAACGGATAGTGCAGAACCACAGAACCAGCACCTTAAGGGGACACAGTAGATGCTCATCCATGAACTGTGTTGCTCAAGTGTGGTAGAGTGATGCAGTCAAGGAATTTTCAACATGTAGTGCATATATCAGTGTATAAACCTATATACAGCACAAAACATCTGAATTAACTCTCTTGTCCTTTACAAAAATGCTGCTGACTTCTGGCCTACGAGCCTGAGTGACATTTGGAAGTGTTAAGTAAATACTTACTACTTTTTTTTTTTGTACTTATAAAAATAACATAAGAAGCCAGGTGTGGTGTCACATGCCTTTAATCCTAGCACTCAGGAGGTAGAGACAGGTGGCTGTCTGGGAGTTTGAGGCCAGCCTCAGGCCTTCTAAGGCTATCCAGTGAGCTCTGTCTGAATCAATCAATCAATCAGTCAACCAACCAATCAATCATCAATCAGTGAACAAACATACTTTTAACCAGGCATGGTGGTGCAAGTATGCATGCCAGAGTTTAGAAGGACAAGATAGAGCAATTGAAAGTTCAGGTCCTGGAATTCACAAGGAGACCCTGTCTCAAAAAACAAGACAAAACAAAACAAAATCAAAGCAAGCAAAGCATCTATTTAACTCATCAAATTACCTTTCAAAATATCTTCTTTTCTCTAATCTAGATGAAAAAACATACATTTGAGTTTTAGACTAAAACTTCTAAGAAGGCAAAGACCTCATCAGTTTCCATGTCACTTCTCCTGATAGCTGATAGAGTGCCTGGCACACAGTAAATATCCAATATGTGGCTGTGGGGTTTGAGGGCTCCTCTTGCTTGTGATGCACTGGGAAGAGGGATCTTCCATCGGTAGCCATCAGATTGGACTGTGAGCATGTCTGTGGGGCATTGTCTTGATTGCTAGTTAATGAAGGAGGACGCAGCACATGTGGACAGTGACAGCCATAGGCAGGTGGAAAAGCAGCTCAGCGTGAGCCTGGGAGCACGCCAGTGGGAAGCATTTCTCCATGTTCCCACTGCAAGCTGCTGCCGTGTTGGAGGTCTTGCCCCGTTCAAGTTTCTGCCCTGACCTCCCTCAACAGTGCCTTATAGCCTATGATGTGACATAAACCCTTTCTTCCGGAGTTCCTTTTAGGTCATGGTGTTTATCACAATGACAGGAAAACAAACTGTGACATCAACTGTTCACTAGTAGGTAGATGAGTGAGTGAAATGGCCTTACGGAAATGTGCAAAGGTTTGGTTTCTTTTAAAAAATTAACTGAAATACAAGCATATATACATATACATACATATCACACACATATGAGATGTATATATAAATTATTTTGGGACATGCCTTCCTGTATCCTAGGCTGGCCTTGAATTCATTATATAGCTGAGAATGACCTTGCACTCCTGACCCTTCTGCTTTTGCCTCCCAAGTGCTGCGAGAGTACAGACTGGCACCACCAGGGATTTAAAAAGAAAAGCACCTTCCTGGGGCACCATATAATGTTTCAGTAGTGTGATGTTTAAATTAGGTTAAACATATCAATTCCTTTCATGTTTATCGTTTTAACTGTTGACAGATCAGAAATTCTTCTGCCTTTTGTAACATGCAGTATATGCTTATCCACTGGCACTCTTCTGTGCAATCTGAAGCATTCAGGAAACGTAGGATACTGACAAAAAGGGGTGTTCTACCTAGCTGTGTCTGCAGATAGAAACGTGCTTTGTGCAAGGCAGTGGTTCTCACTCTGTGGGTCACAATCCTACAAAGGGAAATCCTGTATATCAGATAGTTACATTATAATTTGTAACAGTAGCAACAGTTATGAAGAAGCAACAAAAATAACTTTGTGACCGGGGGCTCATTACAACATGAGGAACTGTATCGAAGGGTCACAGCATTAGGAAGGTTTGAGAACCACTATGATAAAGGAATTTGGGCCGAAGGCCAGTTTCTCAGAATTGTGCAGCATCCTACACTTAGCCAGTGGCTCTTGGGAAAGCCTGCAATTGGTGATCTCAGATGACCGAAGATGTTCTGTACTGTGAGAAGGGGTTCTCTTGGAGCCGGGGAACCTCGCAGACAGCGAGCGCTGCATCATATGGCAGAGTAGCTTTGGATGTGCCTGAGCTGGGAGTCCAGCTGCATCACCTGTGTTTTTCCATAGCCTTCCGCCCCGGCGCCACTTGCTCTGGTGGGCATGGCAGTGTAGCATGGAGCCCATCTCTCTCTGTCCTCTGTCTCCGTGGAGCTGGTGACTCTGCTCTCCCTTTGTGGCTTGGCTTCTCTGCTGCTCAGTGGCTAGCTTCAGCTGCTTTGCTCTTGGGCAAGAAAGCTTCAGCTGTGGCGCTACTCATCTCTGCTACAGAGCGATTTAGGTTCAAGTAGGTCAGCCAAGTCTGAACTCTCTCTCCCTCTGCTTCCTTTTGTCTCTGTCTCTCTCACTGTCTAATTTAACCCTTTTGTTATACAAGATTAAAAGGGCCACCAGGTACCCCCATCCATTCATCTATTAATGTGAGCTCAGTCCTTTTGAATAAACAGTTAACATGTTGTTCACTGTTTCCGGTCCCAGAAATGGCTTCTTTGAGCTTCTGCGATCTTGACTGAGAGAGAGAGAGAGAGCCTTCAGGGCTTTGCTGTTCCCTTCTCTGACATCTTTATTTTTCATGGGCCATGGGCCTTGAGTGCTTGGATATGAACTCACCACTTGCTAGCGTGAAATCATGGACGCACTCTTTCCCCATGCCTAACTTTCTCTTCTGTGTAATAAGTGTAACACACAATCTATCACACAGACACAATGAGGATTAAAGGTGCCAATATACAGAAGATATTCAGAGCAATGTGACACCTACCACCGGCCTCTGATTATTATTACATTGTCATTACGATATTATCGTAATGAGATCTCTCTGTTTCTGAGGAACAGGATTTGGCCTTGCCTACCTCTCACTGTCAAGTTGAGGTTTTCTTTCTTTCTTTCTTTTTCTCCGAGACAGGGCCTCTCTGTATTGCCTTGGCTGTCCTGTATTCACTTTGTAGACCAGGCTGGCCTCGAACTCACATTGATCCACCTCCCTCTGCCTCCCAAGTGCTGGGATTAAAGGCATGCGCCAGCACGCCCGCCCGGCAAGTTGGGGTTTTCAAACTCAAACATCTGAGAGAACCTGGAAAGGAGCTGAGTGATGGAACCCGGTAGGCATTTCTGGAGGGAGTGACCACTCCTTTGTTCATCCATCACACATTCACTGAGCACCTACCAAGTGCTGCTCTCCGCAGAAGGGAAGGCAGGAGAGAGAAGGCACCACATCCTGGCGGCTCAGCCCAACCGCTCTGTTACCAGGTGAGAATACGGGGCCATTGTTGATAAATTTTTCAGTTCTTTTAAAGGATGCCAGAAACCTGGATTTTTACAAACTACAGACTCTCCCACCTAAAGCTGGCAAAGCTTTTGTGTTGTTTTAGAGCTCAGCGTGAGCTAAGCCCAAGATCCAATTGGCAGCCCCTGCTGTAGGAAGGCCTCCCCCAACAGCTCTGGGAGGAGGGCTGGCTGCTCTACCAGCAAGGGCAGGCGGTCTGCTTCAAGGTCATTGGTGTGGAGAGAGCCTCCTCCCACTCCAGCTTGGAGGTTCTTGTGGCTTTTTCTGCCCACAGAGCAGATGCTGCTGCGCTGCCAGGACTAAGGGGCGGGCGATTGAATTTGAACATTCCCTCTCATCCTCCCTTTCTTCCGCAGCAGCCTTGGCTGGGTTCCCAGCCCCCAGACGGTGGGTTCAGAAAGAAGAGAAGCTTCCGCACAGACAGGGGAAGGGGGTGGGGCCTTAGGGTTAGTGGTGGCCAAGTGGGGAAGGGGAAGAGGCCTTTGAAGCTGCACAATTAATTACCTCTTTGCTTGACTCTTCGAGGTGGAGAGCAACTTAAAAAGCCTATGTGGGAAGAACTTGATGGATAAAAAATGGAATTTAGGACACTATCGGGGAATGCTTCCCCAAAAGCCTGCGGGCTTTGGAAAGTGAGTGGTGAGCGGAGCAGAGGAACTTGGGGTTCAGCTACAGTCTTCAGGATGCTTGCTTTGGCACTGTAGTCAGGCATGTGCTCCCTGGATCACCTCGACTCCCACTTCTCCACTCTCGGGACTCATTTCTGCTCCAGGCCTTTGTGGTGAGGCAGTGGCCTGCCTGGAGGGATGTGGTGTGACAGAGTCCCAGGACTCTCTGGGCTGTAGAGTCTCATCCACCTGTTTGCCTTTCACGAACTCTGTGATAGTGGATGGGTCTTTCTGCTCCGACTGTGATTGTTGTAGTCCCACAGGAAACCAAACTCTTTTGTGTGGCTGCAAGGAAGAAAGTTTCTTTAAGGGACGACAGAGGCTTGTGCAAGTTTGGGATTGCAAGCTAATGCTGCTGCCTCTGGGGATTAGCAGGCCCACCCCTGTGGAGGAAGAAACCTGTGCCTGGATAGCCAGAACCAAGGACGGAGGGACAGCCAGCAGGATTGTGGTCCTGAGGGTTGTACCTGCTTCCTCATGGCAGCCTTAGGGGAAAGAGGAAATCTCCGGCTTCCTGCTTCTCCTCAGTTCCCTGTTGGTGGTTTAAGACCAACTGGAAACCTGAAAGTCAGTGGGCTGAACTACTGAGAAGGCCAGCTTCCTGGAGCTTTGATTACAGCAGTCAGGTAATGAATGGATGTGGAAGAAAGGCACAAGCAGCTCGCAGTGCACTGACCTTCAGTCTCCAGACATTTAAAGGAGAGAGCAACAAAGCAGGCCATCCTAAAACATGACTGTGTGGCCAATGCACTCACGTAGGAAAAGCCCGCTAGGTGCAGTAAATCCACAGTAAATGCCGTCTCATTGTGGAGTCTCAGACCATTCCTAGACATGAAAGAACCAGAGAGATGCACCTGTACCTATTCCCCTTCCCTGCAGTTAGAGCATCAACAGTGTCCTCTTTCCGTTGAAGTGGGAGGCATGGGACCAGTGCTTCCTTCATGGAGGATGTGAGGTGAGGAATGGTTAGGAGCAAAAATTCTGAACCCAGACAGCCTGGGTTTCAACCCTGCCAATTACTGTCAAGTTACTTAATTTCTCACACTTTACCTTCTCAGTCCTCCCTCCCAAGGCTGTGAGGATTAAGATGAGCTATCTAGGCAAAGAACTTAGAACAGTATAAGGCGTGCAATAGCAGTCAGTAGGCATCATGTGTTGTTGCTGTCTCATTATTTCTGTCGCCACCTTTACCATCACAACTGTCACCATCATTATCACCATCATCTGTCGCCACCTTTACCATCACAACTGTCACCATCATTATCACCATCATCATCACCATCATCATCATCACCTTCGCCGTTCTTACCATCACTATCGTCACAGCCACCATAACTCCTACCACCACCACCACCGCCACCGCCACCACCATCACCAAAGCCACTGCCACTGCCACCACCACCACCACTGCCACCGCCACCACCGCTGTCCAGCTCCAAGCACAGCTGACCTGTTGTCAACACAAACATTTGTGGTCAGAGTCCATCCTACCACTGCTCTCTGGAGCTCCATTGATCATGCTATTATCTTCTCACCCTCCCACAGACATATTTCAGGGAGTGATTGATGGGTGTGTGTGTGTGTGTGTCTGTGTGTGTGTGTTCGTGGGGAAGGGTGGGCTTGTGCCTAACTCTGGGGACAGAGTGCTTTGTTATGCAGAATAGCTCGCCTGTCATCCCACTACGGGTCCCTTTCTTGAAAAGTTCCAGGCTATTTTTGAGCCCTCATTGCTCACATGTTCCTTTCTACATCATGTCAATGCCAGCACAGGAAAAAAAAATTAGAACCTTTTGGCAGAGTATAAAGCAAAAGAGATTTCAAAGTGCATGGAGGATGAGTGTTGCTGGAACGCCAGGGTATTAAAGACGTGACAAGAATGCCGAGTGTGGGAACTGTAGGCAGCAAGCGTGTTTGTGTTTAGATCTTGTCGGATTCTTGAGAAGCTGGTGGGGGTGCCCCAGGTTAATGTTAGCACCGAGAAGACACCAGTGGGTAAGGACCATCCTCCGATTGTATAAATCTCTATCTGAAAGAGTAGAAAGGATGAGGGAGAGAAGCGGGACGTAGCCCAGGGCATATCCTGGACCCAGAAGCAGGGGGGGAGCAGATGCACCTGAAGATGGAAGGGAATCCACGCTGCCCAACAGCTTTGAGGCCTCACACGCCATGCACAGTCAGACACTGAGCTGGGTGTGACACTGGCACCTAAGAGTGAGGTGCAAGGTCCTCTGCTCCCATTCACTTATATCCCCTCCCCAGTCTTTTCCGAAGAGGAAGTATGACTGAGAACCAAGTTTAAGTCCCTTCTCTGCCTCCTCCTAGTTCTCTGATTTTGGTTGAGCGACTGGCTTCCTTTAGAGCCTTGTGTCTTGATTTGAAAAGAACCATTCCCACCCTCACACGGATGTTGAGATGCTTTGGGCATCAGGGTGTTATCGGCGCCCCTGGGACAGGAATGGTGTTTGATGACTGCCTCTGCTGTGTTAAGCTCTCACAGTAGTCCCCGGGGGTAGGATAAACAGTAACGCTTCCATGTCACACACGAAGAGTGGGAGGCACAGGGTGGCAAGCCTGTGGCTACCCAGCATGTCCCATGGGTGCTGGGCTGCAGTTTGAGCCCTTTGACTGTTTTCTGACGAGGGCAATATGCAGTAGCGATGTCTCAGTTAGCTTTCCAATGCTGTGGCAAATGCCTGAAGAAATCTATTTGTGAGGAGAAAAGGTTGATTTCACCTCATAGCCAGTTTGCTTTGGGCCTTTGGCAAAGCACCATGATGGAGAGGCGCTCAAGCTGAACGACCTACTTCATGGCTGAAAAGTGAGAGAGAAGGAAGGGCAGAGTCCTAGAAGCTCCTTCAAGGACCCAGGGACCTAAAGACATTTTACGAGGCCCTTTCTCTCAAGGCTTCACAGCCTCTCAGTAGTGCTCATGTGGGGGCCAAGCCTGGAGCATACAGGCCCTTTATTCTATGTCTAAATTGTAGCAAGTGGCATGGCTCAACCAGAACTGGGAATCATCTCGCAAACATTTAGCGTATGCCTTGGTTATGTAAGTCCTAGCTGCCATTACTGGTCAACATGCATGACTTGTACATGCCTATGTTGGGCACTGGTCAATCCTTATCTATTTTACTGTCACTATTATTATCAACAGTTGCAGTTGTAGTCCGGAGCACAATGGCCAAAATGGTATTATGTCACCCAAAATTCACGTTGGGGTTTGGTTTCTAAGTGCAGCCCCCAGAGCATTGTAGTTCATTTCTTTGGTCTTTTCCTGCCTTCCTCTGAGGACGGACATTGTGCTAGCTACTGTCCACCTCATGCTTCCTCTAGGAATCATCATTCTCCATCCTTTGATGTTGGGGACTGTATCTCCAAGGCTCCGCCGCTGCCTCTGGTCCTAGGAAAACGCAGGGAGGCAATAGCAAGAGAAGTAAGGGCAGGAGGAGAGAGGTGAGGTGTTTTCACTCTCACCTCCCTCTGTCCCTGGCCTCTCTTTCCAAGAACCAATGCAGCTGTGTGTTCTGCTTCCGGGCCTTGTTATCACTGGACTCTTGTTACACCAAGTCACTCAATAAGCCTTTAGCCTTGGAGCATAACATTTTCGCACAGCTGCTAGTGTTTTTAATTGTGTATCTAAAGTGTTTTCTGGTGAGAGTGCATTGGACAAAATGGCTTATTAAAAGATGATGTGCTGAGGACTGGGGTGATGGCTAGGCAGGTAGAGCACTTAGTGTGCAAATGCCAGGACCTGAGTTTGGGTCCCTTGCATGCATGTGAGGTCTGGGCATGTGGGTACATGTTTGTATTCCCAGAGCTTGGATGTGGGGCAAGCAGGGGTGGAGACAAGCAGACCTGGCCAGTCTAGCGTCAGAAAGAGAAACTGTGTAAAAAAAAATAAAGCTTTTACATAGTGATGTATGTTGAACACACACACACACACACACACACACACACGCACATGAATGTGAAAAAAATAATATTGAATTGTTTTCCTTTAAAAAGATACAACTTCTAAAAAACAGTGGTGTTTCCTTATAAGGGTAAACATAGAATTAGCTTGTGATACGGAGTCGTACATAGGTGTCCATAGCAGCTTCCCTCATAATGCAGAATTTGGAAATGTGCAGAAATTGGGGGGGGGGGGAAACCCCAACATATCTGTTGAGTGATGAATGGACTTCAGAATCGCCATGTAATAGAATACGACTCAGCTATAAAAATTAGCTGTTGATTTGGAGAAGTGTCTGCTTCTCGGAAACGTTGCTCTGAGTGAAAGACGGCAGATGCAGAAGGTGGCAGGCACACAATGTGGATCCATTAGTTGACATAGCAGAAAGTAGACTGGCAGTTGCCAAGGGCTGGGTGTGGGAAATGGGACTTCAGGGACCCTGGGATTTATTCCAGTGCTCTGGGTTCTGAGTGTAGTGATGCTTACATGAATCTAATGTACCTGCCAAAAATGCATGAATCCGTGTATCTAAAGGTGTGGTGTCTTTCCACATATGAGCATATACCTCAAAGATTAAACTATTAGGGATACCAATATTATAAAAAAATAATCATAGCCAGAGATAACAAGTGCCACCAATATTTCATATATTTTTCTTTCATGCTTTTTTTCTTTACTGTCCTGGTTAGGGTTTTGTTGTCATTGTTTTTGCCAACTTGGCACAAGTTGGCATCATCTGAGAAGAGGGAATTTTAACAGGAGAAAAATGGCTCCATGAGATTGGCCTGTAGGCAAGCCTGTGGAGCATTTTTCTGATAAGTAATTGGTGTGGGAGGGTCCTGGCAACTGTGGGTGGTGCCATCCCCTGGGCAGCTGGTCCTGGGTTGTATGAGAAAGCAGGCAGAGCGAGGCAGGGAGGGGAGCCAGCAAGCACTGTTCCTCCGTGAGGCTGCTTCATCTCCTGCCTCCAAGTTCCTGCTCTGTTTGAGTTCCTGCCTCAGCTTCCCTCAATGGCGGTGGAAGCCAAATAACCCTTCTCCTCCCAGAGTTGCTTTCATGAGTGGTCTTTATTACCCCATTAATAGCAAACTAGAACATCTTATTCCCACCCTCACCAAAAAGCCTAATCTGTTTATTTAGTTTATTTGTTTTTAGGGATGGGTCTGACTATGAACCGCTGGCTGGTTTGAAACTCTGTAGTTTAGGCGGCCAGCAAACTTGTGAGGACCTTCCTGCCTTTGCCTTCCATACACTGCGTGACAGGTGTTTCACACCACAGCTGGAAAAACTAGCTAATCTAAATAAAAAGGAAAGAAATAAGTACAAAAGAAAGCCAATAGACTGCCTTTCTTGGCAGAAACCTTTTTGCTCTGACTTTATTTTGTTTTGCAGCAGAATACATTAAGAAGTGAAATGTAGCACGGCTGTACTGGCTGGTTTTGTGTGTCAACTTGACACAAGCTAGAGTCATCAGAGAGGGAGGAGCCTCAGTTGAGGAAATGCCTTTATGAGATCCAGCAGTAAGGCGTTTTCCTCACTAGTGATTGATGGGGAAGAGCCCAGCCCACTGATGGTGGCCCCATCCCTGGGCTGGTTGTCCTGGCTTCTATAAGGAAGCAGGCTGAGCAAACCATAGGGAGCACACTAGGCAGCACCCTCCATGGCCTCTGCATCAGCTCCCGCCTCCAGCTTCCTGTCCTGTTTGATTTCCTGTCCTGACTTCCTTTGGTGAAGATGAATAGATCCTTTCAGTTTCTGGTCATGGTGTTTTTGTCACAGCAGTACAAACCTTGACTAGACTATGGCCAAGGGAAACACAAGCAGAGAGGCGGAGGAGGATGGATGGCTCATGGCTACTGGCTTCAAATCTCAACCAATTCCCAGCCAATTAAATACTGTTGAGCTTTTCCTATGTGCTAGATAGAGCATCAGTGGGGACAAAAATAAATACTCATCTCCTTCAATAGAGGCAAAAGGCTGGAAAGGTTAGAGGATGATGATGATGATGATGGAGACGAAGATTACAACAGTGATGACGATGACAACAGCAAGAGGCACAGCAATAGCTAATATCCATGGTGCACATATGCCAGTTTGGTTGTCACATCTAATCCCTGTGACTCTCCTAGCAGTCACTCTTCTATCCCACTTTATTTTGAAGACAATAAAGTATCTTACAGACCATGGGTCAAATGGAAGAAATTACAAAACAGTAAGCAGGATAAACATAGATTAGTGGGCGAGGGAGGGCTCCTCAAGGAGTTGCTATTTAGTCTGAGATGCAGAGGATCACAGAAGGTCCTTCACTTAAGAGAGGGCCCTGGGGATTCCACTGAGGAAGGGGGAGGGGAGATGAAGAAGAGCCACAGAGGCAGGACCAGGCCTCCCAGGGAGTCAGAATGTCCTAGTTAGAGGTGTCTGTAAGAGAGGAGGCCCTGGCTGTGGGAGTTTACAATAACTTTGGAGATCAGTATTTGAAGATGTTCTTGAAAGGACATCTTACATCAACATGAGGGCAGAGTACATATCTTCCACTTGGTTGGGGCTCACAATCATTTGTAAGCAGCATAAGCAGACTGTAGTTGCCTAAAGGAACAACAGAATGACTAGGAAGAGATAGGGCTGCACACACGCAGAGCCAAGCGTCAGCAAACAGCTCTGGGGATGTGCGTGACAGGAACGGACATGTGGCCTTTGCACGGTGATATTAGTGGGATGAATCAGCCATAGCTCTTCCCACCCCTGTGCCTCTCAGCCCCAAATCAAATTCCAGAGAAAGTGTGATTCACTAAAAGTTGGGGTGTTGGGTTGTGTGCAAGGAGAAAGCTTGGTATGTTGGGGAACGCCTTACAAGAGCTGCATACAGTGGGAGAAGGGTGACTTCCCAAAGGGAAATCATCATTCCAGGAAGTAAAGGAAGGAGTGCATGCTGGGTAGTAAAGCTAGCAGAAGCTCTGTGCGGTCTCTGTGGCATGGTGGTTGATTTGGGTTTTTGTTTGTTTGTTTGTTTTTGTTTTGCTTGTTGATATTTACTTGGTAATATTAACTTAGCCACCCTCCTTGCACTCAGGGCTATTGTTTCACCGGTAGCTTTTAAAAGGGGTTGGGATCAACATGGGTTTATCTCCTGGCTCCAAACCACATGACTCCGCAGGCAAAACTTGATGGATGTGACTCGTTTTCTTGTCCAGAAAGGCCATGACCTTGAGGCCGTGTGTCTTTTCCTTCACCAATGAGGGCAGAGTGTTCATGACAGCAGAAGGTGGGTGTGCCAGTCCAACAGGGACTTGCTTAAAAGAAACCCCAATACCAGGCACTCATGGATATGGGGTTCCTGTCAAATCAGGAGTCCCCTGACATGTCCTCTCATCTGAGCAAATTCCTGTGCACAGTTGTCATTGGCAAGGGATGCAGCACACACACAGACTATGGCAGCGGTGGGACACTGTAAACCACTTTCCTCATCATGGGCTGAACCAAATGCTGGTAACAACCATTTCCTCAGTAGTGATGCTGATTCATGGAGACACACAAAATACTGAGGAAACAGGAGCCTCTGCTGTTTGACTTCCACTTTCTCACTTTTAATTGATATCACACACACACACACACACACACACACATGCACACACTCGCGCATGGGCACACACTCATGCATGCTGGCACATTTGATAATAAACATGATCTTCCTTACCAGCTGAGCACCTTGACTAGGAGATGTGCCTCTGAATAAATAAAATAAAATAAATAAAAGCAGAAGTCCCGGTGCTGATTCTCATCCGGAGGCTTGAGTGACTTGTCCATCCCTGAGTCCACACTGTGACTTGGTTCTACCTACATCCCTTCTCCAATCCAGAGGACGAGGGCAGCCTTTGATAACACACACAAACTGTGGGTCAGGGAGGAGTGATTTCTCAGAAAAGAATGGGAGACACATGCTGGTCAGGCAGAAACAAGAGAGGTCTACCGTACTTTGATTTTCAAATCATGGTCCGAGGGCGCTATGGCCCATGTTCAAGTTCCTCTGAGATGGTGACATCCTATGCTCATGCCCTGTCTCCACCTTCAAGGCATGAACAAGAAAGAAGACACAGCACAAAACAGCCTCCAAGTGTTACCCTGGCCCTCTCAGGAGTCTGCCTTCTTTAGAGTTCTTAAAAGCAGAGGGCAGAGGTGGGAGCAGATTTCTTTTCCTGGATTCACTTATTTCTGAGATGAGGGGCCATTTTTTTCTTTTCCTTTGATTGAAAATAGATTTTCAATTAAAATAAAAAAAATTATTATACACCCTGACTGCAGTTTCCCTTCCCTTCTCTCCTCCCAGTCCCTTGCCCCCTCTGCACACTCCCCCACCCCCACTCCCTACCATCCACTCTCCTCTGTTTCTCTTCTGAAAAGGAGATCAACCAGCCATGGCATACCAAGTTGCAGTAAGGCTAGGCACCTCCTCTTCTGTTAAGGCAACCCGGGCAACAGAGTCAGAGAAGGCTCCTGCTCCCACTGTTAGGAGTCCCCCAGGAGAACATGCGCAGAGCGCCTTGGTCGGTCCCATGCAGGCTCCCTGGTTGGCAGCCCAGTCAGTCTCTGTGAGCCCCTACAGGCTCCGGCTAGTTGGTTCTGTGGATTTTCTTGTGGTATGACCCCTTTGCTTGAGGCCCATTCTTTACCTCCCATGGTCCCAGCCACTCCATTTTACAGACTTGGTGGCACAGTAAAGGAGAATATTTTTTTTCCGGCAGTTGCTGACAACTGCAGGGTGATTGCCCCTGCTTCGGTCTTCCCTCTTTAGTGCTTGGTTTTGATAATCAATTTGCTGTCTCTTCTGCCTTCTTCCTTCCTTCCTTCCTTCCTTCCTTTTTTCCTTCCTTCCTTTCTTCCTTCCTTCCCTCCCTCTCAAGGAAGTAGTCCTTGACATTTTTGCAGTTCCTTATGTGACTGGGTAGCTCATCCATCTGATGGGGTGAGGTGCATCTGTGGAAGCAGAATGGGGCTGTTGTCTCCAAAGCGAAGAGGAACAGGCTCTGGCACTTGGGGAGAAGCAGGTGGCAGAGGCATGTGCTGAGGCTCGATGCTCAACTCTCCAAGTGCTTCTGCACCACTCAGGGAGCTTCCTCGCAGCCGTCCCAGCACCTGCCCTCACCTCCGCACCAATCCCACTAAGTCAGAATCGTTGGGACTGAGCATCTTTATAAGCAGCTCCCCAGGGGATTTGAGTATGAAGCCGTGCCGAAAACCAGGCATTGATGAAAAAGGAAATAGAAATATATCTTCGTCCACACACACTTATCCTGGGCACAGCTGAGCACTGGATGTAGGAATGCCCTTGAATTCCTCATATATGCAGGTAGTTCAGACTCATTTGCAAAATGGTTTAGTATTGGTTTGTAACCCACTCTCATATTCCTGAATTCTTTAAGTGTGTCTAGATTACTTTTAATGCCTGTTGCAATGGAAATCCTTTGCAGATAGTTGTCAGGGTGCATTATTTAGGGCAGAACGGCAGGAAACAAGTTTGTACAAGTTCAGGACAGATGCAGGCTTTTCCTCCCGAGTGTTTTTGATAGTTGGCTGATGGAATCGTCAGATATAGAACCCTTGCATATGGAGGGCTGATTGCACACATATAGACCTACATATGGACTCACATATGCAGAGGATGTTTCTACAAGATGTAGGGTTTATCTAAGGATTGTATAAGGAGCTGGAAAGAATAGTTTCCTCCGGAAATGACACAAAACAGTGATTTTTGAATTGGCAGTGTTTGAATTTTTAAGCCTCAAACAGGGTGCACTCTTTTCAAAGAAACACTCACTGCATAAGGAGAAGATGCCAGACAGGGCTCTGAGCGGCCTCTGAACTTACATGGCTTGTCAGTGTGAGGGCAGCCTCCTGCCCCCACAGACTCACACACAGCATCCAGTCGCCCACAGCCTCAGCTGCATCCTCTTGACTCAGCTATGATGCTTGCTTCTGAGTGTGAAGGCAACCAAATGAGCCAACTTGTCGAATCATTCATCATCCATCCATCCATCCATCCATCCATTCATTCATTCATTCATTTATGCTTTTTAAAATTAAGAATTGTATGATCCACATACTTCTCCTCACAGCCACATGTGACACAGATGATCTTCTTCCCGTCCTATGCTTGGCTTATATTTGCTTCAGAAACATACATCCCTGAGGTGGAGATGCTTGAGGTAGAATAAGCAGATAAGACGGAGTCTGTAAGCTGGCAGCACGCAACTACATTAATCCTGATGTATTTGCTTCCATAAAGCTTAGCAGAAATCCTCTCTGGCATCTGCAGTCACGAACCCAGAGCCACCCCTGTCTGCAGCCAAATGTTTTTTGGAAAGACCTGTATCCTTTAGTTCAACCCAGTCTGGCCCATGTTCCAGGCTGACTTCACTTAGCCAGAAGGTCTGGCCTTTGCAGACATCTGAGCTTGCAACTCCTGCTTGCATCTCCTGCATCAAGGCAGTAAGACGGGCAACCCGTCGCCTGTCCCACTGGGATGCCGAGTGAATTGTCTTTGGATAACGGGCTGTTTCTGTTCCAGTCTGGCCTGCAGTCTGCTGCTAAAGGCCTGGCTCTTCTGCCTTCTCTTTCATCTGTGGACCACATGTGGTGGGCTGTTGGCGTTGATATGATGACAGTATATTGATCCGTGTATAAAATATGCATAATGGAGAATGCATACAATCCATAATCACAAGTGGCTGTCATTGGCCTAGCAGGCAATAGAGCGAGAGGAGAAAAGAGCTAAGGCAGGTCAGTAGTTACACCAAGGATGAGAGCCTGGCTGATGCTTGCACTCTATTCCTTAGGCTGCTTCCATCCAGTAAGACTTGGGCAATAACAGTCACACCTCACACACATCTGTATCAGCCCAATACAAGAGCTTCTAGACACATGAGCTGTTAAGAGATCCACTAGATATAGCTGACATTTGTTTAATTGCCTTACATCTGTATAGCGTCCCTGTAGTTAGTGGCTGCCATGGTGGATGTCACAGATTTAGACAACAGGCGGCCAGTGGATGGCCAGAGCAGGAAAGTGACACTGAAGCCAGGTCATAGGAAGCTGAGTGTTCTACAAGTGTGTTGGCTGCCTGGGGTGGGAGGAAGTGCGTGGGGATGCTATTGACAACACTTGACCTTTATTAGGTAGTGACTGTGTCCACACTGAGTCAAGAGGAACTCAGAGAATCCTCATGACACCCTGGTATAAGATGTAAGATTATTGCTGCTGAGGCAGGAAAACTACAATGAGCATCTTCAAGGTCACAAAGCTGCTAAGTTGTGGAGCCTGGCCCAGGCTGGTTGGCTGCAGAGCTTGTACTCTGAAACACTCCCCCTTCCTCATCCTGGAAGAAAGTAAATGATTCTCTCTTAAGAGTATATTTTATTCCATCTCCTGCTGGTGCACATTCACACATGACATCTCATTTAGATTTCTTGACAATTATGTGGCATTGCAGTCCTATCTCTTCTATGGTTATGGAAACTTTGGCTCACAGAGATGAGATATCAAGGCAGGCTGATGAAGCTCTGGGGAGCCCGGCTGAGGCTTTATTACCAAGCCGCGGTCTATCCGAGCTACTGAGGGCAGCTGAGGTGGAGCTTGTGGGGAGTGTGCAGGAGGATCTGGTAGAAAGGATGTAGCGAAGGAAGAAACAGTGGGGCTCAGCAAGTGACTGAATGGTGGGGGTGAGCAAAGCGGGGGAGGATTTCTTCTGGAACAGAGATGAATGACAAATACAAAGGTGCCTGCGCCATACCAGCGGGGTGTGTGGGCTCCAGAGGAGAGCAGACCAAGTTTCCAACACAAGTGTCACCAACCACTGGCTGAACGACCTCGGGTAAATGACTAGTATGAGCCTCCCTGGGAACAAGGTAAAATTTTTTCTTCTCAGGGCAGCCATTGGGCCCAGGTTCTGATTAAGACTCCAGTTTCACTGACACACATGTGAAAATCAGTCCCTCCCTTCCTCCCTCCCTCCTTTCTTCCTTCCCTTCCTCCCTCCCCTCTGCCCCCTCTCTTAAACAGGCAGACATCTTGTTATGTAGCCCAGGCTTGCCTCACACTAGAAATCTTCCTGTTTCAGCCTTCCGGGCACTAGGATTCAAGGCATATGCCATTGCATCTAGCTCCTGAGTCCCCTTTCTTAATGCCACTGAGGTCAGGTATTGGGTGAACATGAGCCAGACTGTTCCACTTCAGCTCCAGGGAGGGAGAAACCCTACTTCATTTCGGGCTCTAGGGTTTGTCTCTGACCTAGGAGGAAAGGGCAGGTTTTTTCCCAGACAAAAATCAAGCCTGTGTGCTGACTGCTGCAAGGCAGATGCCCGTCTCCACCAAGCCCCTGGGACACGCTTGAGCTTCTTAGTGGTATTATAAGAGCAGGTATTAGTATTACTTCCATTTTGGAAAAGGGAATTGAGGATCGGAGAGGTACAAAAAGCATGCTGTAGCCTTCAGCTTGTGAGCAGCCAATTGGAGGCGCGAGGTGAGATCCACCTGGTTCCTGAGATGTGGCCAGCATCCTCTGCCAATGGTAGCCTCTCCACTTGAGGGTTGGCGGGCTTGAGACATCCCAAGACAGGTGAGAGCCTGGAAAGTGTTCAGTGTCTGTCTTCTTTTCCTACCATAGCTAGCTGCAACTAGTGTTGGAATGTCTATCTCACGTTGATAGGGAATTCTGGAGCATGGATGGGCACCCAAGCATGCTAATTTTATACCATGGACCCAGTGAGAACTGGACGAAAGAGGAAGATCAAAGTCAAAACAAAAAACAAAATCGGCTCCCTCTGTACTCGCCTGTTCAAAGTATGATGAGTGCATTGCGGTGCTCAGAAGCGGGCATTGGGAGTGCAGTAGAACTGCAGACACTTTCCTGGGGCAGTTACCCCATAGAGGCCCTTTGGAAGTGTCTCTGTCTTGGGCTTATAGCACCAATCGTATGTTTCTAACTCTTACTGAGTATATTAGTTTCCTAAAGCCACTGTAACAAAGTCAAAGAAATATAGGTGCCTAAAATGGCATGAAGCTAGTGTCTTACAGCTCTAGAGACCAAAGTCTAAAAATGGATTTTGTTAGGACTAAAGTCAAGGTGTCAGCTGGCCGCCTTCCTCATGGGAGACTGGAGGGGACATAGTGTTCCCTGCCCTTTCCAACTGCTACAGGCCACCCACATTCCTCGGCCACATTCCTTCACGTAAGAACACCCCACCAAACTGTGTTTCCACCATCACAGCTCATTCTCTGACTGACCCTTCCACCTCCCTCATAAAAGGACTCTTGGGGTTCCATTGAGCCTACCCCAATGTCAGTGTCTTTCCCCTTTGCAGGGTGCTTAGCTTAATCATGTCTACAAAGGCCATTTTCCCCCTGCAAGGTAGTAGTCACAGCTCCTCAGGATTAGGACACAGGCATCTTTCTGTGAAACCAGTGTGCAGCCTTGATGGCCTTTCATGTACAAGACGGATGGAGTGTGAGACCTTTTTCACTCCACACTGAGGCCTGGTTGCACGTCTCCTTCACATGTGTAGTCCTACCGTTCCCCAGGCACCTGCATCACTCACCTAGCCGAGAGGCATTTGTGTTTGGGACCCCATTGAGTAATCAACAAAGGTCTCTAGACTGGGTTGAGAGGTTGCCAGGCTGTAGGCGTTCCAATCCCGGACAGCAAGGAGTAATTAAATCCAGCAAGAAACATGGAGGGATTCTTGGCTTCCTCCAGCTACCTGTGTGGAAGCGGGACCTGGCACACTCAGTAGTTCTGAAAATGCCTCCTTGTTAAGAAATGCTAGTCTGCCCCTGAATTTGCCAAACAGAAATGAGGGGGTGTTTATTTGTATCACAAAGAGATTTAGTTTGTTTCTTAAAATAGGCGGCCCTAGTCCTCTTTAAAAGCGTGTTTTAGTTAATGGGGGATTTGATTTGCGCAGCTTTTAAGAACAAGCCACGTATTGGAGTTACCTGTACCACAGCAGCTCTTCTACTTCCAGAGTCTGTCCCCAATAGCTGGGGAGAGTGACAGGCCACTTAGGTCACTTGGCTCCTCCCATAGGGCTGGGTTCTTCGTTTCTGTGCTAATTGGAAGGCTGCCCAAAGAGACCTCACCCACTGGGGAAGGCAGAGGAACCACTGGGTTCAGGAGCCACCTCTGCAGGCGGGACATTGTAGGGTACTTTCTTCTCTTCCTGTGGCTCATTCTTTTGTTTCTTCATGTGCCAGTCATTAGTTTACTATCACTTATGTGTTGGTGCTGGGAATGGCAGCAGACCCAGGAAACATCGAGATGCTGTGCTGTTTAGTTCCCATGCCCTGACAGGACCCATAAGGGTGAAGAAACTCCTGACTCACACTTTGGAAGCTCTGAAAAAGGCTTCTAGAATAAAGTTACCACTTGAAAATGGGTGAAGAAACTTTCCCAATTCATTCTGGGTCAAGGAAGAAATTTAGACCTTTATGATGGACCACTTAGAAGCTTAATAATCACACTAAATATAAAACATAAACACAGCCAAAACTGTACTTAAAATAATAGTTTTTGAGACTGAAAAAAAATCTTTAAATTTTTAATGAAAAAGAATGGGAATAAATTAACTGGGTCCTCTGCTCAAGAAACTTCGAGAGCCGTGCATGATGGGAGCTGGTATTTGTTGGTTTAGATGGCTCAGTTCTGAGGGTGGCCAGCACCACCACGATATGGGAACCACTTCTCTCACTGTCATCTCTCAAAGAGGAAACAGAAGCACACAGAGACCAGATACTGTACCCAAACATTGTAGTTTCAAATGACACATGCCCCAAACCCAGCCACCAGGGCCCAGAATTCCTGTGCCTTAACAGTAAGTAGCACAACCGCATGGTCACTGAGGAAAGCAGAAGCAGCTTTAGTGGAGAAAAGCCTGGCAGAACTGATGACCAAACCCATGGGCTTCTTTCTGACAGCCGGATACTAACACAGATGCTAACACAGAAAACATAGTAAACATAGATACTAACAGAGAGCTCAGCCTGGTGGCCCAGGCTGCAATCCAGCCGCTCAGGACACCAAGACAGGAAGTTCAAGGCTGGGCCAGGCAGCATAGTGAAATGCTGTCACAAAATAAAAAGGGGTTGGGGAGATGGTTTCGTTGGTAAGCTGCTTGCTGCATAAGCGTGAGGGCTTGAGTTCAGATCGCAAGCACCTAAGTGAAAACCAGGCATAGCAAGCAGCTCACATCTGTAACCCCTGCAGCTGGGGTGAGAGACAGGTGGATCCCTGGAGCATGGTAGCTCCTAGCCTGGCAGGCTCACTGTGCTACACATTTAGTAAGAGACCTTGTCTTAAAAGTTAGCCAACTAACTAACTAACTAACTAATCAACCAACCAACGAATCAACCAACCAACTAACTAACTAGCCAAGGTGAAAAGCTACTAAGAAAGATACTTGGACTTCATAAGCCTGTGAATGCATATGCACAACACACACACACACACACATACACACACACACACACACACACACACACACACACACACACACACACACGAACACACACACACACGAACACACACACCACAGACACATATAAAAGCAGATAACATTCAGTATACAGTAGTAATCTAACACGCAGATGGCCCTGTGTTCCATCCTTATTACCAAAAGAAAAAAATAAATAAAAACAAAATAATAGACAATAAGGGTAAGTCTGTGAGAAACTGTAAGCACACCTAAGAATGTGACTTGAGAGACTGAGATGCAGGTAAATGCCATACCAGGTAAGATGCAACCCTGTAAACACATGGGCAGTTTCCAAGAAAACCACAAACTACAAGTCGCTCTGAGGAATCGGAGGAATCGTGGAAAGGCACTTTGGTGGTTGTGAGGAACGCCTAGAAGGAGGGAGGGAGAGGTGATACTAGTAGGCTGGGAAGGACAGCTATCGGCCCTTTATTTCCTGGTGTTCTGACAGTTGTAGATACAGAAACACGATAAGGTGGGGGAAGGGGTATATATGTGAGAAAGGAGAGAAGAAAAATATGATTACTTGGGGTAACTCAATTTTCCGGCTAGGATTCTGAAGGCAACTAAAAACCCATATCCACAATCGTGAGTTTCTAAAAGGCTACACAATCCCCACTGTGGGATTGCATTGCCCTCCTATATGCAAACAGCAACAAGCTAGAAAACACGAGGAAAGGGGAGTATTAAAGCAGGGGCCCCTCCATATGCTCAACCATGTTCATAGCTGCTTTTTACATAATAGCCAGAACATGGAAACAGCCTAAGTGTCCCTCAGAAGAAGAATGGACTAAGAAACTGTGGTACATTTACACTATGGAATACTACTCAGCTATTAAAAACGAGGAATTCCCGAAATTTGTGGACAAATGGATTGATCTAGAAATTACCATAATGAGTGAGTTCACCCAGAAGCAAAAAGAGACAAACGGTATATACTCACTTATATCAAAACACTAGTCCAAGGGATACGTACCATGAAAAACTTTACTTACCAAGAAAGTGGGTCAGAGGAGAGGACATCCTATTGAGACTCTAGGCGAGAGTAGCATGGAAGAATGGGGAAATAGTAGGACCCACAGGGTCCTGGAAACCTACAAGAAGAACTTTATGACAGGCAGATCTGGGTCCTGGTGTCCTCCTCAAACTAAGGCACCAGCCAAGGAGAATATAGGTAGTAAGCTTCGAACCCCTACCAGGACCTAGCCGACGAACATGATATTCTCCACCGTTGAGTGGAGAGTGAGATCTGACTCTCACACGAACTCTGGTGCCCCTTTTCTGACCACGTCCCCTGGATGGGGAGGCCTGGTGGCACTCAGAGAAAGGATAGCAAGTTACCAAGAAGAGACTTGATATTCTAAGAGCATATACAGGGGGAGGAGGTCTCCCTCAATCACAGACATAGGGGAGGGGAAAAGGGGGGAAGTGGGAGGGAGGGAAGAATGGGAGGAAACAGGGGAAGGGCTAACAATCAAGATGTAATATGAATAAATTAATAAAATTAAAAAAAAAAAAGCAGGGGTCCCTCAGATGGTACACTGTAAGAACTGCATGGCGAGCATATGGAGAGATGAAAGCCTCTCCGCAAGATGGGAAATGAGATTTTTAAACAAGGGAGCAACCAAGTCCTGGAGGTGTGACTTGTGGTCAGTGTGTCAGTTGTCTTGAATTTTAATTTTGAAAATGGAAGGCCAGTTCAATGAAATTCCCAATTATTTTGTTTTATTTTATTTTTGGAGGACGGAGATGGACTTAACGTGCCTCCAATACAATTCCCATTGGTACTTTAACAACCTTGATAAACTGCTTCTGAAGTTCACTTGGAAGGATAAACCCTTAGCAATAGCTTAAAAGAATGCTGAAAATAGGGCTAATGATGGGGGACTCGGGGTGCTTGGGGCGCAACATGTTATAAAGTTGCTGTAATTAAACCCGCATTGTCGTTCTTCACAATAGATCCGAGGACAAAGCTAAAGGCCTGAAGACAAGCTCAGTGTATATAATTATTGAACACTTAATAAACTTGGCGTTGGAAATGCAGACAGAAGGACAGAATTATTCAATCAAGGCTGCTGGGACAGCTGGGTACCTGTGGGGGTGGGGAGGTTAGCATTCCAGTGCTGATTAGATTTAAAAAAAAATTACAGATGGATTAAAGAGCTTACAGTAGAAATGGCATCAAATGTAGGTTTTAGAACACCCTCACATGTGTCCCCAATCGGTTGTCTGTTCAAACGAACCCGCAATGCTTTCTTTGCATTAGTTTTCCTTACACTGTTTTGAAAGCTGAACATGGAATTTTCTTTTTGTCTTCTTCTATCCTTAATTGTTCATTTTTGTTATTGTTAATATTTGTAGTCTTACACATGCCGGGAGAAAGCGCTGTCACAGAATGGCAGCCCCAATCTTAATTCTTTTAAAAATTTTTTTATTATAATTTAGTCACATTATATCCCTATTGTTATCCCCTTGCTCTTATTTTCCTATTCACACCCTCCCTCTCTCTTCTGCCCTAATCCCCTCCACTAGACCTCTGACTGAAGGGGACCCCCTCCTCCTCCATCATATGACCACAGCCTATCAGGTCTCATCCAGATAGCCTGCTTCCCCTTCCTCTGTGTGCCCGCTGGGCTTTCCCACCAAGGGGAAGTGATCAAATCAGGGGCACCTGAGTTCCTGTCAGAGGCAGTCCCTGCTGTTCCCACAACCTTGGAGAATGAGCTGTCCATTGGCTAGATCTGAACAGGAGGTCTAGGTTTAGTTCATGCATTGTCTTTGGCTGGTGCCACAGTTTGTGCAGGTCCCCCTGGGTCCAGATCCGCCAGCCTTGGTGGTCTCCTTTGATGGACACCTAATTGTCTTTGTTGGGAGTGTGGGTGGGGGGCTGCCTCTGACGTGAACTCTGGTGCCCGTGATTTGGTCACTGCCCATTGGTGGAGTGGCCTTGTGGCCACACACAGGAAGGGTGGCAGGCTATCCTGTTGAGACCTGAGAGACAGAGGTCAGATGGTGGGGGCGGGGATCGGGACTGATGCTAGGACTTGCAGCTGGATTCTGGGTGGGGCGGTTGGAGAGCTCAGAGTGGCATGGTAGAACAGGGGGATGGAAGGACCCAGAGGGTTCAGGAGGCCCAATCTTAATTCTTAAACAAACACAATATCATGGTGTGTGTGTGTGTGTGTGTGTGTGTGTGTGTGTGTGTGTGTGTGTGTGTGTGTGTGTGTACCACAGCACATGTATGAATGAAGGTCAGAGGACAAATCTCAGGACTCAGTTCTCTCCTACTGTGATTGCTGGGATTAAGGCAAGATTGTCAGGCCCCTCCATCAAGTGTTTGCTCCCACTGAGCCACCTCACCAGCCATCCCCATCTTAATTGTTAACACACTTAAATTAGTCTTATATGCAGCTCACCGGTGTTTGCAGACCCCATGGGGAGTGCAGACTGCAGCACATTAGACTCTGCAATCCCTCCTGCCCCGGTGTTTTGTAACTTGGCCTCTCTCTGTCTGCTTAGGTCTCTGTCTTAAAATTGTATTTTATGGAAGAATCAAGATAAGAGAAGATAGCTTGGCATTAAATCCTCACGTGTCCGCCTCATGAGTCCTAATGATCAAATTTCTTTTTTTCTTTCTTCTTTTCTTTTTTTTTTTCAGTCTGTCTCCCTCCTAAGCATCTCTGAGTTGAATTCCTTTATCAATAAAGCTTTTAGGTTGTATCCCTCAAAGATAAAGATGCTGTTAAAATAACCACCGTGACACTATCATACCAAAGGTATTTGTTTTCTAATACCAATAAGAATAATTGCTTACTATCATAAAGGCCAAGTGAATAGATCTATTTTCCTGATTGTCTTGGTGAATTTTTAATATTGCCAGTTTATTCAAATTAGGATTCAAATGGCATATGCATAATGCCTGTAGTCAAGATGTTCCTTATATTTCTTTGGATGCAAGCTGCTGTTATTTTCTCCTTGTCTTTTTCTTCCCCTGCTTCTTACTTGTTGGAGACTCCACTGTGTGTGTGTTTGTGTGTGTGTGTGTGTGTGTGTGTGTGTGTGTGTGTGTGTGTGTTTGTGTGTCAGTTGGGGTTCTCAGGACTTGCAAGAGGGGACAGTGACGGCCTCCAGGTAACTGGGCCTAACAAGCTCTTGGCATTTGTACTGTGAATCTGCAGTAAGACTATCCCTTGAGATGTAATATCAATAAATTAATAAAATATATTTTAAAAAGACTATCCTGTGACTAATGGTCACAGACTCTGCACTGTCAGTAGCTACTGATGACAGGTCCACACGATCACATCTCTATGAGTAGCCTGAAATTTTTCTGCTCTGTTTGTTGAATATGTGCTTTATAAAAGCTCCATGCTGGTCCTTAATGCAGTCCATCCCCTAGGAAGGGAATCTAGAGGATGTAGAAGATCTGGGAAACGAAACTGCAAAACGGCTGTTTTATCATGTATAGACTCACTGGCTGCCCCTTTCTCAGACTACTGTATCCCCGAGACTGTGAAGCTGTATCACAGCTGCGCTGAGCTCACAGGACTTCACATGTGTAGTTTATATGTATTTGGTTACAAACTGCAAGCAGTGTTAAAGCCTCGTCAGCCTCCTTCCTCCACCTTTCCCCTCCTCCTCCCACACTCCCCTCTCTTTTCCTCCATCTTCTGGTCCCTCCTCCTCCTGCTCCTCCTCCTCCTATCTTCTCCTTCTCTGCCTCTTTCCTTTCTCCTGCCCTCCCTTTCATCTTCCCCCTTCCTCTGCGTGCTGCCCCCCTCCTCCTCTTCATCCCAGCGTTTCCAACAGGCTAGGCAAGCTCACCACTCTGAGCTCCACCCCCAGCCTGCGGCCTGTTTCTTCTCCTCCCACACTGACTTGACATTGATCTGGTGAGAGGAGCACGCCTCTGCCATTCTTGCTCAAGGTTCCTCCACACCCTTCCTGTTCTACCCATCCCTCCAGGTAGGAGTCTAATACTTAAAGACACATGTTTCGTGTGTGTTATGGACCTAAATATCATCAAACTACTTCATCTGGTACTTGATCTAAAAAAAACAAAACAAAACAAAACAAAACAAAAAAAACAACCCAGCATCCTATTCCTAAACCAATCAAAGACTTGGCACTCTAAGTGATCTCCAAGATCACTGTAATTTGGGGTATGTCTGATTCCTAGCACATTAGCTAAACTAGTTTTCCACGTGTATACAAGCGTGTGGTGAGTAGGTGTGTGTGTATGCCTGTTGGCATATGTATGAGTGCAGGGGGGGCCAGGTAGAAGTGAGTGCATCCACGTGTGTTGTGTGTGTGTGTGTGTGTGTGCGAGTGCACTTGGATGTGGAAGCCCAAACTTGATGTACAGTATGCTCCTCAGGTGCTCTCCACTTTCTTTATTGATGCAGGATCTCTGTCTCTAAATCTGGAGCGAGCCAGTTCCAGGTAGTCTAGATAGATAGCTGACCCTGGGGATCCCTGTCTCTGCCTCCCGAGTCCTGCTGGGATTAAAGGGCCAAGTGAGGTCTGCGGATCAAACAGCAGTCTTCAAAATGATGTCCCCAGGACTTTATCCCAACCCCCCCCTTCCCGCCCTACTTAACTTAGACATCTAACCCCTGTGCAGGATGTCATGTCAATGTACCCAACAGAGGACATAAGGTGGAAGCTGATGTTGTTTTGCATGGAGTAACCCTAATGGCTTCTTTCTCTTTTCTCTCCCCCTTTCTTTCTTTTGTAGTCTGCTGCTTTGTTGTACACAAGCGCTGCCATGAATTTGTCACATTCTCCTGCCCTGGTGCGGACAAGGGTCCAGCCTCTGATGTGAGTACCCAGCCGCGGTCATGCCTCCTGGTTCACCGTCACCCTGATAGGGTTGCTTTCAGTGGGGGAGTGTGGCTGGGCAGGAAAACAGCTTGGCCCCACTGTGATCTTGCTTAGTGGCTTTACCTTGACACTGAGATCTGGAGCTCAGTGGATGAGGCTCAGTCATTAGTCTGATCCTGCAAGGGCAGCTTCCCAACACATTCTCTGGTCCTTTGCTGGGAGGTCGCAATATCAGGAGCATGGGGGTTGACCCTGCTATGATTCATTCTAAAGGATTAGCTGGGTGCTGGAGACCACACTGTAACCACACACCCAGAAAACTGAGAGTTGCAAGTTACAGGTAAGCCTGGGCTACACTGTGAGATCCTGTTTCAAAAACAAACAAACAAGCAACCACAGTATGACTACTGCCAGTGAGACAAGAGATGTCTGTAGGTAAAACAGATGAGTATTTTTCTCTTACTCACCATGTATTTTAGTATGGGTTGAGAAAACACATTTAGTGATAATTTCATTCTTCTGGACTGAAGATAAAAACTCCTGCCTAAGGATAGTTATTTAGGTTAAGTAAAGATAAGTTGATTTAAAGACGACATTAAGTCAATGACAAGATGACTGATAGATCTGGGTAGGGGTTTAAAGTTTACCGCCTGTATTGTCCTTGGCTGGTGCCTTAGTTTGAGCGGGACCCCTGGGCCCAAATCTGCCTATTATAATGTTCTACTTGTAGGTTTCTAGGACCCTCTGGATCCTTCTACTTTGCTATTCTCCCATGCTTCTCTCATTTAGAGTCCCAATAGGATGTCCTCCCCTCTGTCCCAGTTTCCTGGTAAGTGAAGGCTTTCATGGGACATGCCCCTTGGGCTAGTATGCAGATATAAGTGAGTATATACCATTTGAGTCTTTCTGCTTCTGGGTTAACTCACTCATTATGATCATTTCTAGCTCAATCCATTTATCGGTGCCTCAAATTTGACCATGTCCCCCTGAAGGGGGAGACCTGGTGGCACTCAGAGGAAGAACAGCAGGTTACCAAGAAGAGACTTGATACCCTATGAGCATATACAGGGGGAGGTAATCCCTCTCAGGAACAGTCATAGGGGAGGGGAATAAGGGGAAAATGGGAGGGAGGGAAGAATGGGAGGATACAAGGAATGGGATAAACATTGAGATGTAACAAGAACAAATTAATAAAAAAATTTTTTAAAAAGACGAGTGATAGGAGGATAAATCGAAGTGTTTGGAATGCGTTTGTCTGGAGTTTGGGGTATTTGTTGGTTTTTCTACCCAACAGCCATTCTTAGCCTTAACCTCCTTCCTTCCTTCTGCCTGAGGCCACCACTAATGCTAGATGGTGAAGATGCCTGATACTTGCATGATAAGTCGAGGTGCCTCAATGGAACACTTGGGAGCCTCCTTCTCCACCTCTTGGCTCAATATTCCCGTGTTTGATTTATTTGGGGGACGATTCTACTACGAGAACATGGTGGCTTTCATTTTCTTCTTATTAGCACGGCCACTCAGTAACCACAGATTGCAGTGGCCAGAAGGGTGGGCTGTGCTGATTGGCAAGCTCTGACCATGTGCTGCTGTGGTCTGAATGCTCTGTCTTTTCCCAAACTCACATTGGAATTCTAACCGTCAGGTGATGGTATTGGCAGCAAGACTTTTAGGAAGTGGACAGGTCAAGAATGAGGAGCCTTCATGAATGAATGACATCCACCTTTATAGGAAGGACCTAGGATGGTGCCTCATCTCCTCCATCATGGGAGGGACACCAAGACAAAAGCAATGTAAACAGAAATGGGCTCTCACTGAGGCTGCCATTCCATGGACCTTGGCTAAGACCGTGAGAAATAATTTGTGAGTGTGTGATTTAAAAGTCACCTGTTTTGGTTTGGTAGCCCAGACTCAAACAGGAAGTTTTGTGCCAATAATAGTTCTGGATAAATAGAAACTCACATTATGGGGTTTCTAGAATTGAAGCAAGGTATTCAGGTGGCTGTAAGGATTCTCAAAACTAGCATGAGCGCATGCTGTCTTCCTGATGGCTGAGATCCTGCCACTCACTGGTGACAGCATGGTCCACTCATAATTACTCCTAGTGACCCATCTGCAAACCTGTGGGCTCTTCTCTCTGGAACGATGTCCTCAGACAGCCTAGAATCCTTGGCTCTTCAGGGAGAAACTCTTCCACACAGAGAGAAACACTGATGGTTCTACTTAGGGCTTCTTCTGCCTCTGAGCCAATATGCCAAGACAGGAGTAGTGGCTCTTGTTGGATTAAGAAGCGGGTCCCTCCTGTGGGGGGAAAGGAAAAGTGTGCTTGAAACACAGGGGTTCTCTTAGCGCACCACCAAGACTTGTGGTTAAGGTCTACAGAAAGCTCTAGTATCCCAACCCAGACACTATTAAATGGCCCAGACCCTTCAAGAATGAAGGTTCAGACCATTACCTCTAGCAGAGAACCACCGTCAGCTGAGGTATTTGATTGACAGCAGAGGGAGCCGAGTAGAAGGAAGTTACAAGCAAGCACCACCTATAATCTTGCAAAAAACTATAGAAAAGATGACTGTAACTAGCATGTGTGTTTTGTTATAAATAAATTTTGTGTATATATGCACCTCTGTTGAACAAGCATCTGTTTTCTTTCTCCTCATAGGCTTTTGCAATGTATGATTAGATGTATCGACTTCATGTCAGTTCTTACATTGTTAGTTTTTACCTCTTGGTATTTAAGTACAGAGTAGCAAGAGAAGAATAGTCAGGTCTCAGGGCCTCACTTCACTCCCCAGGGAAGGCATTAGTGTGCTCCTGGTTAATTCAGATCTAAGGGCATCGAGTGCAAGTATGAGTGCGGCGTTCTTTATTTTGAAATTAAGTATCATTCAAAGAGGTAGGTCCCAAGTTGAGAAAGGATGGGCTTACAATGGAGGGTTTTTCAAGGATCAGTTCATCTGGAGTAAGGGATGCCCCGAGAGTGGATGAAACAGTTTCCAGGTGGATCTTTGAGGGGGGTTTCCCGAAGAGCTTAGCTTTCCAGTCATCGGTAGGAGTGGCAGTGTTCCATCTGCTGAAGGCTCAGGTAGAAGAACAAGGGCAGGCGTGAGGTGAGTTCACACTCTGTGTGAACCAGGGCATCTATATTTCTTCTGCCCCTCGATATCAATGCCCTCAGGCCTGAGGCCTTCAGATTTGGTCCAGGGTATCCACTAGAGGTTCTTCTGCCTCTCTGGCCTTGGGACTTGGCTTTGGTGGAAACGTGCTATTGGCCCTCTTTTGTTGTTGTTTGTTTGTTTGTTTGTTTTTGAGACAAGGTTTCTCTGTGTAGCCTTGGTTGTCCTGGACAGCCTTCGTAGACCTGACTGGCTTTGAACTCATGGAGATCCGCCTGGCTCTGCCTCTCTGAGTGCTGGCATTACAGGTGTGCACCACTGCTCCTGGCTGCTACTGAGCCTCTTCATTCTCCAGTTTTCAGATGGCAGATCATGGGATTTCTCAGCCTCCATCATCATGTGAGCTGAATCACCAAACCAATCTACATAGCTAGAGCTACATCCCTCGTCTTGGCTCTGTTTATGTGGAGAACCCTAGTACATGTATCCACTCCAAGAGATGAGACTTTGTATGCACGTCCCATGATTACAGAGTGGAGATAGGTGGCTTCTTAGGGAAACCCTAGAAAAGCAGTATTGTGCACTGATTAAAACTGTAGACTGTAGGATAGAATATAGATCCAGCCCTCCTAGATGCAAACCCATGTAACCTTGCGGATAGTTATTTTAAATCCCTTAAATTCTTCAGCTGAAAAGTGGGTAAAATGATAGCCATTATGTCACAGCAGTGTTATGAGTGTCAGATGCCTAATTATCTACGGAAACTCCTAACACAGTGTTTGGTGCAAATCTTTATATAGATGACGATGATAATGACAATGACGATTATGACACTGATGACAACAGTGATGGCTCCAGTGTACGTGGGTGGGAAGTCAGCACAGACCAAGCAAGCCTACAGGATGCGCAGGCTTTCTTCTATTGACCATCTGGCAGTCTTTCCTGGGAGTGTGAAGGCTTCATGGGTAGCCGAGGGAGCAACCCTTCTCTGTGTGAATGGAGGAATACAGACATTCTTTGCTTTAGGCACGGGGAGAACAGAAGCTGCTCCCCACGGTCCCCGTGCATAGGAGTTGGCAGCCTGGCTGCAGTGACTCGCTAGATGCTATTCCAAGAAGGTCTCTTGGCAGCAAGAATGATGAATTGGTCCAGACTCCTGAACTGGCTTGACTCGGTTCATTGGCCTTTTTTCTGCCTGCGGTTGGAGGCATGATTAAAGACCTGGGCACACCTGCTTGTCCACCTGGATAGGCTGTCTTTGGCTGCTTGTCCACCTGGATAGGCGGTCTTTGGCTGCGTCTGGCGCCCACGCAGGTCTGGAGGAGCAGCCCCTCCCTCCTCTGTGACCTTGAGACACCAAGCATGCAGCAAGCTTATGAAGCAGAAATGCATGTTTTTGTCTAAGGAAAAAATGTGTTCTCTGCTATTCCCAGCACCACCTGAGGTGGGGTCGAGTCTGGACACCATGATAGGCTTATGCTTGTGTGACATTTCTCTACAGATGTGATCATACCATGATACACCAAGGAAGTTTTATGAGCCAACCACTGTCCCAGTGAACCTAACTACTGCTAACTAACCATTCAATAGGCAACGAGACTAGACAATATATACAGCACTCGCCGTTGGCGGAGGTGGGGTGGGGTGGGGTGTCTCAAAACATGGCAGAGTGTCTCTGCTTTTCCATGGGACTCTTTCTCCTTCTTTTCCTAATATTACAGATTTCGTTTTTGTTTTATGAGATGGGGTTTTTCTGTGTAGCCATGGCTGTCCTAGACTCACTCTGTAGACCAGGCTGGCCTCAAACTCACAGCGATCTGCCTGCTTCTGCCTCCCTGAGTGCTGGGATTACAGGTGTGCGCCACTGCGCCCGCCCGGTTGCTACCGACCCTCTTGATTCTCGAGTTTACAGATGGCAGATCATGGGATGTCTCAGCCTCCATCATCATGTGAGCTGAAAAGAGCTCCCAAAGACAAATGGGTCAACAGCACAAGCACCATAGAGCCCTTGCCTGGAAGTGCTTCTTGTGGTGCACAGTGAGCCTGTGATACAGTAGCCGACAGCCTTTCTACCTCCCTCCCTACTCTGAGTACACCAAGAATCCCCCACGGTCCCTGGTCCAGATGATATAATTGCATTTCCATCTTCACTATTTTATATAAAGGCTCAGATTCTGTGATGCAATACCGAGAACTTAGTCTCTGCAGCCAGGAAGCGCCGGTGTCATATTCCGACTATGTGCCCCTGTGACCTTGGGAAAGTAACTCAATTTCTATAACCTTTAGTTCAGATCTTTAAAATAGAGAGGATAATATCTAGATCCTAGGGGGTAGGTGCCATGAGTGCTCACTGAGAAAACTGCTTGGACCACACCTAAGCTAGTATCTGGCCCAAAGCAGCACTCAATAAATGGGTTTGAAATTATTATTAATATCTAGAGGTGGCTCGACTGCACGGGACTGAATGCAGGCCACCCTCTGACCTGCAAAAGAATAATGGCTAATAAAAATAGTACTAAGTATTGAACAGGGGCCCCAGGCCTGGCAGTTCTGAAGTGGAAAAGCACTCCCTAGGTGGCTTGTCAATATTTTATGGTCTTGGAAGTAGTTTGCGATTTGAAAATGATGACACCTAACCCTTTTGCCCTAAGGACGACAATTCTAGGAATTCTTGCTGAGGGGTTATTTAAGGAGAGGCGCATCTATTTAGCCAGCATGGCATTCATTGCATCAGTATTTATAGCGACTGAAATTTGGAAATGACTCAAGTGACTACTGATGAATGCTTATGTAAGAGAAATCTACCACAGCCTCATAATGGAGTCCTGGCTGGCGACCGTGTATCGGTGTCTGGGGTGACAGAGATGCTGTAGATCTTGGCTGAGCCAGTTCTTATGCAGGTGTGTATGCCTTTAAGAATGAGTCAAAGTGCATACTCAAAGTCTACACACTATTACACGCAAATCCCACTTTAATAAAAGCCATGCTGATTAAATGCTGGCGTAGGAATGGTGTCGTTATTAATCTCCTTTAAAAAGCAGATAGTTAACTATAGAGGTGTGAGTATTGTATTTTTATAGTATTTAAAATATCATTTACAGGGCTGGAGAGACGGCTCAGTGGTTAAGTGCCCTGACTGCTCTTCCAGAGGTCCTGAGTTCAACTCCCAGCAACCACATGGTGGCTCACAACCATCTATAATGTGACTTAATGTGCACTTTATATATAGTAAATAAATCTTTAAAATGTCATTTACAGTGTTTTAGATACACATCATTTACTATTAGACATGTAATAATTAATATATAAATCTGCAATATTCTATACACTTGAAAATCAGAGGTTACGCTTCTAAAACCTGTTTTGGTGCTGCTGTTACCTCTGCTCACTGAGTTGGCTGTGGTGGCACATACCCGTGATCTCATCACTCAGGACTGCCTCATCACTGAGGGAGGAGGATGGCAAGTTCAAGGCCAACATGGACCACATAGCGAGACCCCCATCTCAAAAAATATCTCCTACTTTCTTACTCCAGTTTTTGCACGGAGAGCTCTGAAGGTCACTCGGGGATGCTCTGAGGCTGGACCCTCCAGTTTTGTGGCTGGGGTGGGGGGGGGGGGGGGGTGGGGGGGTGATGGCCGGGAGCGTGGGTGGAACTACTTCTCTAGCGTAGTCTCAGGCTCCCACAGAGAACCAACGGAATCTCAAGTGCGACAGAAGTGTTGTAAAGAGGCTCCTAGATGCTCCAGCGATCCTGTCATCTGGGAGCAGGCTTAGTTCCCACAAATGAGAATCTTCTAGTGCTCCTGATAATATTCTAGTCATCCACATGTCGTGACCTCAGTTCACTTGGGGCCCTGGAGACTGCAACGAAGGCTTGACTTTGCTAGGCTTGGTCCCACCCATTACACTGTGAATCGCAGTAAGGGAAACAGCTTACCTTTCCCCATGTGACAGTGTTCACTTTCCTCAGCTCAAGCAAGCAATCTGACAGCTGCTTTCCTCTGAACGCCTGCATTGCTCTGCTTTACATAACACCAAATGGGGGGCCCTCTGCGACTCACTACTGGGAAAGAAGCAACAGCTAGGGCCGAGACGGCTCTTCTTGGCATCACCATCACCTGTACCAGAACAGCCCCGTGGCTTTCTCAATAGGGGCCACACAGTTTAAACTGTACAGTGCCTTCTAACCCTCCCCCGCACCCCCTCACTCTCATCTATCTAGTATTTATCAACATCAGAAAGTACACCATCATGCTAAAATCGTGTCCTGCTTATGTAACACTGCAGTCTATGGCTTCTGTATTCACAGCCAAAATACTCAGTAACCAAGTTGAGTGTCACCAAATGCCAAAACCATACCTTAGAGGGGTGGTGGTGCAGGTGTCTGGAGGATTGTCCCATCCAGGTCAAACATCCAAAAGGTTGCTGTGTATACAGGTTTTAGTAAGTCTCAAGGGCAGATGTTAGATCTGCAGAGCTGCTGTGCAGGACAAAGAGGAAGCTCAAACTATTGAACCCATTTCTGTACAGTGGTTATCAGCCCCGCTCCCAATGGGATGACTGACTACTGGGCATGCTCTACAGGCTGCAGTTTATTAGCTACCCATCTCTGTTGGTGTGTCCCCAAAAGTCCCACGCTGAGAACAGAGGCAGTAGGGGAAGTCTGAGGCTTTGCCACCCTTCTCCCAGCAAAGAGCCAGTTCATCTGTATGCCATCTGGTTATGGTCTCACAGATTTCTGTAAGTTGTAAGAAAGTTAGAGCGACGTGGTGGAAAGAAACCAGATTCTTTTCTCTCCACAGTTTGACCAAATTCTAAATTGATCCATTTTCCTTTATAGATCTCTGTTTCCTAATTTCTTTTGGGCTCCAGGGAAACTGAGGTGGTGGTTCGTGGCCTCACACATCAGCAGCAGTTCTATTATTAGTTAGTGATGCTGAGGAGAGTTCGTTGGCCGGGATGCAGTGCACTTCTGAGTGTTGAAGGAAAACTCAAGGAATCGAGTCCGCTCTATCTGAGTCTGACTCATTGTCATTTTGCTCCTAAAATTCGAAACAGTCACAGGGATTGAGATGATTTAGTCACAGTGATATCTTCTAACTAATCAGGGGTTGGCTTTTAAGGAACTCCCTCCAAGATGAGGAGCAGCAAAGTTTTCCAAAAGAACTGAAGGCTTGCTATGGAAAAACAGAAGCAAGACACCAAAGGGAGCCATATACCACATGCCCACTACAGTTTCTGGATACCAGGCTGGAGAAATGGCTCAGTGCTTAAGAGCACCTGTTGCTCTGACAGAGGACATGAGCTCAGCTCCCAGAAGCTCATCGCTACCTGTAACTCCAGCTGATGCCCTCTTCTGACTTTTTTCTCTGAAGACACATACACACATACATACACAGGCGCGCGCGCGCGCGCGCGCACACACACACACACACACACACACACACACACCTTTAAAAAGAAAAAGGAATTCTAAATGCTACCTTAAAAAATTACACCCAGTGCCCAGAGTTATCTGGGTAGCTTGTCAAAAGCCCAATAATCTGTGTTTTTTAAAATTCTCTTAAGGAATTCTGATTGGTGTCTAGGCAATATAAGTAATCTATGCAGTGGCTCTGAGGCCAGAGTGGTTGGGTTTGCCTTCGAGGTTTGCCCCTAACATGAGCTAGCTTCATTGCCTTTTGCCTCCATTTCCTTTTCTGGAAAAGGAAGAAGAGAGCTCCGGCCTCACAGCCTCCAAGTGGGGGGTTAACTGAGAAAAACCCAGGAGAGAGCTTCTCCACGCCCTGTGTGTTGTGCATACTAAGTAAGATGTCCACCAGTGCACCTTTGAAGTCTTAGGCGGTGAACGTGCTGTCTTATCACAGGCATGACACACATCTATTCTGCTACCCACAAAAGAGAAACCCGGAGTTCTCTCCCATGATTCACCTGGGGAGCAGGACCTAATCAAACGAGGGCATTGGAACGAATGCAGTTTCTTTGGACTGTCAAGTGAATTCCACACTAGCCTGCTTTGTGGGCTGTGGGCCGGCTGCAGCCTCAGCGGTGCAGAACAGGCTCATCAAGGTTGGCTACACAGCTAGCTAGCTGTCCGTCCCTCACTGCCCCGAACACACAGCTTTACGCTGTGGGGGCAGAAGCAGATCCATAGTGCTAGAGGGGCAGAGATGAAAACCCAGCTGTTTTTGCTGCTCTCAGAGAGTAAACCAGAGCTCAGGAATAAATGGTTTCAGCTTCTTCTGGTCCGGGGGGGTGGGTGGGAGTGGGGGTAGGGCAGAACACACCCCATAACCTCCGAGCCTGACATTCCAGGGAAAGGGGGAGGGAGAAATCAAAAGTAACACGGCCCTGGAGAGACCACTGGGCTCTGGGGTCAGGAAACCTTATTCCTCATCGTTGTCTTCGGCCTTCTGTGTTACTGAGGGCTCTCCTCCCTCAGCTGGTCTAGGATTCTAATATTTAATAAATTAGGGCCTGGGAGATGGCTCAGAGGGTAAGTGTGCTTGCTAAGTCTGGATCACCAGCACGCATGGAGAATGCTGGGTGTCCCTGCACACACCCTAAACCCCAGTGCTGGTGAAGGGTGCAGGCAGCAAGAGCAAGTGCAGCTGGATAATCAGCCAGCCTAGCAGGGAAAAACTGACATGCTCCAGGTTGAGTGACAGAGCCCATCTTACTGGCAGAAGGGGAGAGTGATGAACCAGGACAGCTGATGTATTTGGTGAAGACTCATAGGCAAAAGCACGTGCACTCACCACACACATATGTGCACAGATGTGCACTAACACACACACACACATACACACACACACACAAACACACACATACACAAACACACACACACACACGTAATATCAATGAGCCAGAATTCATGGATCTAATTCTAAGCATGTTACACACAATAACTCTTCAGTTTTCGTTATGCATTAGGAAACATGTTCTCATTTTATCATCCATATTTCACACAGGAGGAAATTGAGGTCCTCAGGCTTGCCCAAGTGATTTATCCAGTGACACACATGACAGTGGGCAAGCGCACACCCAAGCCTAGGTCATCTGGCCCTCAGTCTTCTTACCCAGTATCCTAGACTGCCTGGTTCCCCTGGACAGTCCTGGCTAAAGCAGCAACCCTCTACTTCAAGAATGGCATTTTCACGTGTACTGCCAAGGCATGGGGATCCACAGTCTCAGGCCTACTGGGTCCAGACACGCTTGGCATCGCTCACTACTGGACCAACAAGATTCCCTCTCTGAGCAATTTAGAATTTGGACTCAAAGCTGCTGGCTTTTGCTAGGCCAGTCACATAAATCTGAAAACCGTTTATTATATGTGAAAAGTATCAGGCTAGATGAATTCCCACACTGAGAACTTTTCTTTGTAATCATGGGCCTCTTCTGCCTCTTTTGGCCCCTGCATCTCCAACTCCATCCATCAAGTTAACCACTACCCAGGCAACCAGCAGTTTTCCTACTTTTCTCTCAGGTAGCCATATTATTTTGCAAAGAACATTTCATAGATTGGGTCTCTTACTAAAGCTGAGGCGTACAAGATACCACTATTGACTTTGGGCACCCTGTTGTGAAACAGGCCTCTAGAGCTTATTCGGCTGGCTTGATAAGCACTTAATGCCTATTGATTGTAGCTACTCATTTCTCTGTCAGCCTCTCCCAACCAGTCTTACACTCTTTGGTCCTATGCTTCTGTGTTGTTACAGGCACTTCACACAAATCGGACTATACAGGGCCGGTGCTTCAGCGGTTGGCTTATTTCACTTAACATCATGTCTTCAAGATTCATCTGTGTCATATCCTATTGCAGAATTTCCTTCTCTTTTATGGCTGAGAAGTATTTTGTTGCATGGACAGATGAGCCTCAACAGGCTACAGGTGTCTGTGGGGCCATGTCCAGTTTTTTTCGTGTGTGTGTGGTGGTGTGTGAGGTATTTGTGGTGTGTGTGTATGTGTGTGGGGGTATGCGTCTGTGTGGTATGTGTGTTTGGTATATGTGTGATGTGGCATGTGTGTGTGTGTGTGTGTGACATGTGTGTCTGAATGTGTGGGATTGTGTGTAGAGGCCGAGGATAGAGTTAGGAATATTCCCTGGTTTTCCTACTTTACCTATGGAGGCAGGATGCTTACCCACAGACCAGTCAGCTTGCCCAGAGAATCGCATCTTCTTTTCCAACAGCTGGGAGTACAGTGGGACTGCCGTGACCACCTCGAGTTTTCATGCATTCTAGGCATCTGGATTCAGCTTCTCCTGCTCACGCAGCACTCTTACCAACTGAGCTGTCTCTCTTGCCCCCTTCTCTCATTCTTTTCCTTTAATTTGGGGTATGGGGAAGAGATCCAGGCCCAGCTCATCATTTTTACATATCAAAAAACAAAAGCAAAAACAAAACCCTTCAAGAGCTTCTGGCATTTGTTTGTCATCTTACCCCCAACTCCTGGGCTGAAGCAGATTTTTTCCTATTTTTAAACAAAACCTTCTGCTACTCTCAGTGTCAATGTGGAGATGCGGGCAGAATAACGTGTACAGGCTGAGGGGTGGGTGGCGGGTGGGGGGTTCTGCATGGTATGAAGGGCATGCAGGCTGGAACACATCTCCTGGGTTCGGGTCTCACCTATGTGGCTTTCTCCCGTAGTGTAGGGATGGTGCTAGGCCACCCAGCCCTCATAGCTGCTGAGTGAGAGCAGTGTGATGGGAGCTTCCTGTGTACTTCCTGTGTACTTCCTGCGGCAGCGAAAACTGTTACCTCCCCACTAGGACAGGGCTGGTAATGTGGTGACTCCCGTAGATGGGTACAGCCATGCCCTCCTACTGGCCTCTGAGGGGGAAGGCTTTCAAAAGGAAGTCAGAACTTCAGTGCCAGCATGCGTAGAACCAGTGTGCCTCACTTGGGGCTCCTGTCTACCTGATGGCTTGGGATCCTGGTTGCTAGGGGTCAGGATTATGAAGTTAGAAGTCTGCAGGCTCTTGAGACCCAGGGATCCCATGGATGGATGATGTTTTGCTGGCATTTCCCTTAGCCACATTCTCAGTAGTGCCAGGGATTCCTGTGGAATTCCAAATAGTGCTCTTGTGTCAGAGGTGCCTCCTGGAAGCCAGGCACCTCCCAGTGCACCCAGAAATCACACTCCAGTTTTTTTTTTGCAAGTGTAGTCAGCTCATGTCTTGCATTTTGGGTGGTCCTCTCTTAGTTGGAGGGTTCAACCTACATCCCTCATCCATATTATGGCATCTGGGGGAAACTGGGTCAGGAGCAGAGGGGATGGGCGTGCATGTTTTGTGGCAATGGAAGATTTATTTGCAAAGTGAGATTGTCTTTTGCTTCAGTTGGCGGTTTCCTGGAACCACTCACTGTATGCTTCGAGCAGTGACTACACGGGCAGGCCTTGCTGGAGGAGGTAGGCACTTGAACAGCCTTGGCCTGAGGTCTGAAACACTTATGGGGGAAAACCCAGGAGTCCTTTTGACTTCTGAAGAGGGAACTGAGACCAGACCTTGAAAGTGACTTGTTCAGGATCACAGGTGACATTTGCATTAGCCTAACCTGAGTTAGGTGTGTGCTCCATATTGGCTATGACATTGGGCACAGTAAAATTGTGATTTCATGAGCCTTCGCAGAACTAAAAAGCAGGCGTATTTGCTCATCACACACAGCCAGCGCGCGGTGCTCACTGTGTACCAGGCACTGTGCTGCACCCTGTTAATCCACAGAGGTCTAAGAATCCTACAAGAAGTCTGTGCTGCTTTTATTATCACTTGAAAATTTGGAGGAGGAGGAGGCAATATCTCTGTACACAGCCCCACTAGCCTGAGCTTGCTCTGTAGCCCAGGCTGGCCTCAAAGCCATATCCTCCTGCCTTAGCCTCCAGAGTGCTAGAACCGCAGGCATGTGTTACCATGCCTAACTTTATTATTTCGACTTTAAAGGTGAGGAAGTGGGAGCCCAGAGAAGTTAGGGAACCTGCTCCGGGTCACACAGCTGTTAGGTCATGGGGTCGGGAATGAATCTCCATCTGGCCTTCCTGGGCCCGTCACTGCTCTGTGGTGCCTTTCTGTCTGGTGGCACATCACTCCATGGATCCAAGCCCAGTGCTGGGTGGGATGTCACTGGGCCAATTTCAGGCACTGACTTGATAGAAAGGAGGTGGCAGCCCATTCTTTCTAATTTGGAAACACAACAGGGGCTGGACCAAGTCACTTAAGGCAGGGCTAAAGTCGCTTGGTTAGGGTGGCGCTTGCTCTGCCTGCTTAGCCTCCCAGAAGCAATATAATCCATGTGTGCTGTGGAGGACTCCCCATTTCTCCAATGCACGCTGGGCCCCGCAGATGGCCTAGCTAATGGGCTGAGAACACTCATCACAGTGACAGCTATCAACCCCAAAGTGAGCAAACTGGCTCACCTGGAAGGACAGGTGTCTACTGGGAAAAGCCACAGGACCAGCAGCAGCAGCATACCTCTCCCAAGCCGGGACCATGCTGTCTGGTTATAACAGAAAGCCACACATCACTCTTCTGCATTTTAACAGGCACTGACTACAACAACATGGCAAACATTCCAGTTTAAAGGCAACAAATAAAATAAAATGAAAAGAGAAAATACATAAAAATAAGAGTTTCGTCCTAACTACAGTTTAGTGAGGGCATGGGATGGGGTGAGGCAAATATTTTTCTGAAGGGACATAAAGAAAAGCTCAAGTTATTTCCGAATTTCCTGTCATCCCAGGCTCTGCACCTCCCCACTCCCGGTTTGCTCGGTGCTCAGCTCTGCCAGCCTCTTGTCCTCAGTCCAGATCCTCACCTTTGTAAGTTGCTCAGTGCTCGTGGAGAGCAGGGCTTGGATGCTCTAGTGACACGGAGCTGGCACTGTTGTTGCCGGTTTTCTAGAAGGGGCCCTAAGAAGGGCTGCTGCATCCGTACATTAGGAATCACATCACTCTCTACAGCTGATCAAAGCTTTAAAAGTTTAAGGAGAAAAAGGATAGCCTAGAAAACTTTTAAAGCAGCAGGCATGCCGGGGAGGGGTGGGTGGTTAACTGTTTTGAGGTGCCAAGATGTCACAAACCTATCATATATTAAAACTGTGTGTTTGGAAGTAAGAACAGAGAGATCACTGGAGTGTAAGAGAAATTTAAAAGTGAACAAAAGATGCATAAGAAATTAGCACATGATAAAAGAGACATTTCAGACCAGCAAGGAGAAAGATGTATTCTGTGTGTGTGTTGTTACAATCGGCGAAACACTAAGAAAGGAGGGAATATCTTTTCTCAGAGCATATTAAGATGAATTCCAAGGGAAATCATGATCTTGGAATAAAAGACAGAGAACGTGGAGGGACTGGAAGGAAACATTGGGGAGGGTTTTCTAATTAGACAGCAGGATAATACGTAGAAAAAGAAGGGGCAATCTATGCTCATTAAACATGTGTACATATGAATAAATACACATACACCACACACGCAAATACACATGCATACCACACGTGGACACATACACACTTATGTATACATATACACACCCTCACACTCATACCTAAGCACACACAGATGCAAATACATATACATGCGAACAAACATATAAACACATAAACACACAAATCCTCCTCCCCACAGGCTCTACATACTGAATCGAGATCAACAGGATTAAATGGCAAAGGAAGAACTGGGGAAATGCTACCTTGTGGATTAATCATTGATATCCTTCATGCATGGGAAATTTGTTACAAATAATTAGAAAGAAATGAACTTGAATTTAAAAATGGGCAAACAGAGGCCGGGGATATAGCGCAATGGAAAAGGTGCTTTCCTAGCATGCACCAGGCCCTGGATTCCATCTCTGTACCACAAAAAATGGAGGGGTGAGGAGTAATGAAAGAAAATTGACAGTAGCAATGGATACTAATTAAATGTGTGTTTCTACCAGTTACTGTAAGGCAGTTGCTATGAAATGTCTCAGCACGCTCTCTTGTTTACCTAGGAATTAGGTCTTACTATTTTGTAAACCATTTCCAGGCGAGAAAGTGACAACCTAGAAGGCTTGACTAGTTTGCCCAGAGTGAGAGGGCTAACTGCCAGAGGCAGGAGTGACGTTTGGAGGTGGCTATCCATTAATCTCCACACTGACTTTGACCATGTATGTACAGGGACTCAGGAAGTTGTCTGTAGAGCCCTACCAGGTATGTACTGTGGAAGTTCATCCCTGAAACGGAACAATTAGTTACCGGGATTAGAAGCCACTTAAGCAAACCATCAAACACCACACCTACAGTCTTTTACACCCTCTGTCAGTTCTATTCATTCTCTCTGCAAGAACAAACACAGCGCCCCCTCTCCCCTGTGGCGTGTGGGTGGAATTACAGCTTCCGACTTTCTACTGCTCTCTTAACCCACCCTAGTCTCTGTAAGGTTTCCAGGCTCTTTTGTCTTCTGGAAACGGTTAGTCTTTTGTTTGAAGTCAGAGGCATGGAGGTGTTGGTGTTGAGATTGAAGTACTCAGATGGACCTTGAAATATTCTAATTTATTTAAAACTGTAGAAAAATGGCTAGAAATCCACTTTATTCTTTCCTGCCTCAGGAATGAACACTTTTATTAGGTTTTCTGTGTGTGTGTGTGTGTGGCTCCAGAGTTTTGCATTGGTGTGAATAGTTATGAATGACACTCCTCTTTTCTTCGTCTGTGTTTCTGAGACAGAGTCAGGTTCTGATGTCCACACTGGCTTCATAGTCTCTGTATAGCCCAATGTGCTGCTTGTATGTCAACTTGACACAAGCTAGCACCATCTTGGGAGATGAAACCCCAACTGAGGAAATATCCCTATCAGATTTGCCTGTGGAGCATTTTCCTTGATTTCTAATTGATGTGGGAAGGCTGGCCTGGATTTTTGATCATTTCATGTCATTAACTGTCTTACAATTACGCAGGCACATCCCATGTAGCTTTCCCATGCCAATGCAGTCCTGGCCTATCCATGCCTAAATAAGGTTGCTTGGTCTGCACTCACTAGGATACATTTAGGCAGCTCCCACCAGTACTGACATGTTAGTGGTAGTTTTAAAAAAAATGTGTTCTAGGCTAGCACCAAAATAATTGAGGCTGAACTATTATATTTGTTTAATATGCTTTATGGCACAACACCTGAGCAATATGTCTATATTAACATTCAAAGCTAATCTGGCTTCCTCCCAGTATAAATCCCTGAGATAGTTTCACTTTATAGCTTTCTCTGATCCAGCTTCTTTCTCCTAATGTCTCCTAAACTTCTCCTTGTGGCTCAATCCCCACTTCTTCCCTTTAGTTCCTCCTCCCCTGGCTGGCAGGAAGTCCAGACCAATTCTCTCCCTTGCTCAGTGATTGGCTGTTAAGCTGCTTTATTGACATATCAGTGTACAATTGGGGAGCAAAGTTTAGATAGGAAATTCACAGAACAAAGACTGCAACCAGATATGGGAAGGGCACAGAAGTAAGTACATAATACAGTGCACATAACATCATGCCTACACTGACCGGCTTGTTAAAGCCCTTTGTGCTTAATCACAGCACTCAGGAGGCTGAGGCAGGAGGATCCCTATGCGTTTAAGATCAGCCTGTGTTACATAGTGGGCTCCAGGCCAGTTTCGGCTCCAGTAAGAGGCTTTATCTCAAGACAAGGAGGGAAAGGAGATGAGGAGGAGGATAGGAAGGAAGGAGAGAAAGAAAGAAGGAAGGAGAGAAAGAGGACAGAGACAGAGACAGAGACAGAGAGATAAGTCCAAGCTATGACAAACAACCATGTGAGGGCAATCTTGATTTGACATTTGTCACTCCATTATCTGCAGGGGTGACTTGGCTCATGTGGTTGGCTAGGCAGGGGTCTCCTTCCTGTCTCATTGCTTCCAGTGCATCCCTCCCAAAGCTACTCACTCAGCTCAATAAATAGTGCCAACCTGTTCCCTGAGAAGCATACCAGTAGGCCCCTCTACCAGGAACATATTGTATATACCTGTCTCTCTAGAGCTCCTAAAACCTATTGGGATAGGCATTTTCAAGTTTGATTTTAAGAATTTCATTTGAATGAGTATTAGAAAAAAATCCTCATTTGCACATTAATCCCATTTTTAAGGCATTTCACTTTTAAATGCTGCCTTAGTTACTCTTGTAGTGCTGTGGAGAGACACCATGACTGAAGCGACTCTTACTAAAGGAAGCATTTAATTGGGGGTTTGCTTCCAGCTTCAGAGAGTTAGTTCGTGATCATGGTGGGGAATGTGGTGGCACATGGGCAGGCGTGGTGCTGGAGCAGTAGCTGAGAGCTTTACATCCTGATCCACATCAAAGCCCACCCCCAGCATCCTGTGTCCTCCGACAAGACCACACCCCTTAACCCTTCCAAACAGTTCATCAGCTGAGGACTAAACACACAAATATACGAACCCATGAGGAGAACTCACATTAAAGAAACGTGCCAAAGGAATACTGTCAGACATGGTGTGTAGCTGTGCGGGGTTGTGATGGCTCATGACTGTGGTTTGGTAATCTCTCCTCTTTAGTATAAGAGGAGAGCTAGCACTTCCCTGATGTCAGGTCTGTGCTGAGATCCTTGCCACTGAAGTCAGTCTATAATGAAGAGGTTCTGTTGTTATAGGCAGGGAGCCGGAGACTCAGAGAGGTTAAGTGCATTGCCTGTGGTCACACAGCTCACGCAGAGCCCATGTTTGCTCATATCCTTCTGTTTTAGAGTTGTTTCCAACTGGAGTCTTTAGTTCAGTTTAGGCCACCCACTGCTCCGGCCCTGGGTACTTCTTCTCATTTGGGGAATACAGCTTTGGGGCTTTCAGGGCCTGTGACGTTCAGGAATAACATAGGCTAAAGCTGTGCCCTGCTGGGGTGTGCCCTGCTGGGGTGTGCCCTCTTGGGGTGTGCCCTGCTGGGGTGTGCCCTGCTGGGATGTGTCCTGCTGGGGTGTGTCCTCTTGGGGTGTGCCCTGCTGGGGTGTGCCCTCTTGGGGTGTGCCCTGCTGGGATGTGTCCTACTGGGGTGTGCTCTGTTGGGGTGTGCCCTCTTGGGGTGTGCCCTGCTGGGGTGTGCCCTGCTGGGATGTGTCCTGCTGGGGTGTGTCCTCTTGGGGTGTGCCCTGCTGGGGTGTGCCCTCTTGGGGTGTGCCCTGCTGGGATGTGTCCTACTGGGGTGTGCTCTGTTGGGGTGTGCCCTACTGGGGTGTGCTCTGTTGGGGTGTGCCCTATTAGGGTGTGCCCTGTTGGGGTGTGCTCTGTTGGAGTGTGTCTTGTTGGGGTGTGTCTTGCTAGGATGTGCCCTGCTAGAGTGTGCCCGGTTGGGGTGTGCCCTGCTAGAGTGTGTTCTGTTGGAGTATGTCCTATTGGGTGTGTCCTGATGGAGTGTACCCTGCTGAGGTGTGCCCTGTTGGGGTGTGTTCTGCTGGAGTGTACACTGCTGGGGTGTGTCCTGCTGGAGTGCGCCCTGTTGGGGGGTACTCTGTTGGTGTGTGCCTTAGGGGGTGCGCCCTGCTGGAGTGTGCCCTGCTCAAGTATGCCCTACTGGGGTGTATCCTGCTGGGCTGTGCCCTGCTGGTTTGTTTGTGCCTTCGTGGGTTTTGTTTTTTTTTTTTTATTTTGTTTGCTTGTTTTTGTTTTTGTTTTTTGTTTTTTGTTTTCCTCTGTGCTTTGCTTTGGCCTTTTCATAGCTGCAGTTTTGCTATAAGCCAACAGAACACAGCTCCTATCCTCAAAGCCAAAAGGATAAACTTTCTGGCTGGGAAAGATTTTTTGTTAGGTTTGGTCTTAGAGACTCAAAGTTTTATTTTATTTTATTCTTTATTGACTCTTATCTGTGCTCCCTCTTCTTTGGCTGCCTGGGTCAGGAGTCCAATGAAAACATGTCCAGCTGTGTGATACTTGCCTGGTCTTTGTTCCTGGGTACTTCATGTCTTTAAAAACAATGACCCAATGAGGCCAGAGAGATGGCTAAGTGGTTAGAAGCACTGGCTGCTCTTCCAGGGGACCTGGGTTCAATTCCCAGCACCCACCCAGCAGCTCACATCTGCCTGTAACTACAGTTCCAGGGACCTGAGGCTCCCCCTTTGTGAGGACAGGCCCAGTCCTGAGCATATGAAGGTAACCTGTGAGTTCTGAGTTCACGAGTGCTGTTGTTCAGCAGTGTCAGGAAACTTGGCCGTGCAGGTTTACTGTTGTTCCTTCTGGCAGCAGAGCTCCTACCACATGCACAATAGGGAGAGGAATCCGGCCAGGATGTTGTGAAAACATGATTTCTTGGGGTGGAAGAGGAGACTCTAGGGGTGCTGGAAAGCAAGGGGGTGCAACAGTTTAGAGCCTGTTTCTGAAAGCATCTGACATTGTGTCCGCTAGGATTATTGGGAACTTAGAGGAACTGTTCGCACGCAAAGGTCTGTGGGGTGAAGATGACTGTTATCTTGCAGACTGCACAGACTGAGGTCTTCAGGGCCAAACACAAAAGGAGAAGGAACAAACAGACACCGTGGACCACAGTGGGGAGTCACAGACACTGTGAACAGGAAGCTCCGCCAGTGAGGCAGCCGCTGCTCAGTGCATAGAAACTGTCCACTGTTGTCACAACTTGTGACTTTTTTAATAGGATACGGAAGCACCCATTGTACCTAGTATGTTATGACTTTTAAGGGGCGAGATTTCTCTCAGCTGGCTGAGAAACACCATACAGAGTGGTTACAACTGGTTTGCAGGCCCCAGACTGTAACTTCTGAGACCAGGGGAGGAGGCAGGTTGAAGGCATTCAACAGGGTCTGATAGATGAGGGGAGTAGGGCAGGAAGGGAAGCTGTGTCTTTGAATTAGATCAGAGACGAACGTGTAGGGAGAGTTTGACTTCAAGGCTGCGTTGCAGGTGTATTATTCAGAGTTCTCTAAAGGAACAGAACAGATAGAATATATGTGTATGTATATTAATACATACATAATCTATATGATTTATTAGAGTAACTAACAGGCCACAGTCCAGGTAGCCAACAATGGCCATTGCGTACTAAAAGGTCAATAATCCAGTAGTTGCTCAGTCCATGAGGCTGAACCAATCAATGTGGCATCACAGACCTGGAGGATTCCCAGTGAGCCGTCAGGGAATCTCAATTAAGTAGGCTCTACTATCAGCAAAGGAGTGCCACAGCATCAGGGTAGATGAACTTGCCTGTGAGAGCGGGGACAAGCAGTCACAGGCAAAGCTTCCTTCTTAAATGGCCTTTTAGCAGGACTGTCATCAGAAAGTGTAGTCCCTATTAAGGGCAGCTCTTTCTTCAGATAATCTGATTAACAAAATCCCTCCCACATGTGTCCAGCATTTTGGATCTTTGCTGATTCCAGATGCGTCAAGTTGACAGCCAAGATTAGCCATCATGTCAGGGCTGGCCGGCTGGGAAGGGAAGGGAGATGAGGTTTAAGACACTTTCTGTTATTAGTTGGTTTTTTCATCACTCTGACTCATCAGGGCTACCGGAAGGAGGACCGATACTTGGTTCACAGTTTCAGAGCGCCACCCTGGGCTCTCCTTGCCTCACGTGGGAAGGTGTGGGAAAGGAGAATTGTTCACCGCATGGTGTACAGGAAGCAGAGAGTGTGACAGGAAGGGGCAAAAGAAAAGATGCCTCTGAGAAGACACCCCTAGGGAGCTACTTCTCCCAACTAGACTCCTAAAGTTTCCACCACCACCAACTGGGGTCATGCACTCAGGACCCAAGCCTCTGTGTGTGTGGAGGAGGGTCGGGGGAGGGGGGACATTCTGAATTCATACTTTAACAGTAGGCCTGACATTTAACTTGGACCCACCAGTATACCCATGCTGGTTGTGAAAATACTGGCATATTTTAAAACCAATTAGTAAACAGCCACTGAGCCCTCTGAGGCACCGCCTTCTCTTCCCAGGTAGCCACATCTGCTGCAGACTTAAAGCCCAATACCCGATTCTGACTGGTCAGTGGGAGGAGCCTGTGCCAAAGCCCATGTAGTTATCTTGACCTCCTCCCCCCACCCTCTGCTTCTGGCAGGAAACATTCCTTCTTGGCTTGGGTGAAACATAAACGGAAACCTTTAGGGGATCTAGCAAGGCAGTGCAACATGCCTTTGAGGGACTGCAACCAAGCCCTCCCACACCAGGGGCATGTGACCTCTGTCTCCTCCACATCCCTCTGGCCTTTGGAGCCCACTTGAAGTAGCCTGGAGCTACATGTGCCCTGGCCTCTACCTGCCTCCAAGCTGCTCATTGAACTTGACACTCCAGCCACGTGTTCATGTCTCCCACCAGCTGTGCCTCAGGGTATGGACACCTCAAACTGAAAATGTGGCTGCTGGCATTGGCCCATATTGGAGTATTGGTCTTGCTTCAGTCTGGACAGACATCCTGGAAGGTTCTCCTAGTGATGACTGAGTCAGGTACCCTGAGCCTGTGAGTGTAGTTTTGTGTCAGGCGGCATCACGTGACAAGGAGGAAGGAGGATAGAGCTGATCAGAAGGTGCCGCAGCTCGTCTGGGCAGTCTGCGGGCTGGGGTGATGGGTGTGGGTGTGGGTGTGGGGGAGCTGGTACTTGAGAGTGTGAATTCTGGTGGAAGCTATGGCAAGAGACTGAGATCGCAGGTGCCCCAGACTTTCCAAGAGACCATAAAGGGTCTGGTGAGATGAATCAGCAGAAAGTGGCACTTTCTGACAAGTTTGGTAACTCGAATTCATTCCTGGAAGTCACACGGTGACTGGGGGAAACGGCTTCCCCAAAAGTTGTGTTCTGAGCTGCACACACACACACACACACACACACACACACACACACACACACACACACACCATACTAAATAAATATATAAATGATTCTTTAAAGCCATGGAGAGGACTAGGGATGTAGCCCGATTGGCCGAATGCTTGCCTAACACGATGACACTCTGAGCTCCATCTTCAGCATCACAGAGAACCAGGCATGTTAGTACACACCCATGATCTCAACACTTGGAAGATGAAGACAGGCAGATCAAGAACTCACCATCATCCTTGGCTATATAGTAACTTAGAGACCAGCCTGGGCTATATAAACCCTGTTTCTAAAAACAAAAAACAACCCCCCCCCAAAAAAAACCCCATAATGAAATGAACTATACTCCACGGTTGGCCTAATTGGCTTTCTCATGCCCTGTCTGGCTCTAATTCATCTGGCATCACCCTCTACACGTCACTTTCCTAAGGTAGCATGTGCAAAGCTCCAGGCTATGGTGTTCGACAGTGATGACTACAGCCTCACCGCCGCCATGGTAGCTCATTCACCTCTTGCTGTGTGCCAGCCATTAGACAAAGCTCATGGAAGCTGGGATGTGCTGGGCAGACCACTTTACCAACTAGTGCCCCGGTATCCTCAACTCTACAATGGGGTAGCAAATAGCATGCAACTCTCTAGTGATGAGGGTCAAGCAAATCAGTGTGTGACACGTCCCCAGAGCACTCGCCGGCACACACCGTGCTCAATAAATGCCAACCCTCAAAGAGTAAGCATTTATTGAACACCTTGTACATGTCAAACATAATACACGCCTTGGGGATCTGGTAGGGATTGTGAGACGTTCCCCCATGTTGCTTGCTGTTAAGCGTGGGTGAAATGCAATTTAAACATGCAATTACAATTCAGAGATGGAAACACTGTGCTGAAGAGATCTGAGAGGGCAGGGTGGGGTTTTTTTTTCTCTCTCTCTCTCCATGCTTAGAATGTGCCTTTCATGACAGGAGATTCTGTCTTTGCTGGCAGCTCACTCCCAAAGGCCTAGAAACCTGGCCTGTGGTAAAATGTGCTGGGTGGATGAATGGAAAAAGTGCTATTTTAGCTTTATCTGAGAGATAAAGTATTAAGGAATTGAAATTGGGCACAGGGGAGAGATAGAAGGGTGGTGTTGTGGGAACCCCATCTTTGCAAGAAGCCACTTAGGCCGGTACCATGCCGTTTTTATTACTGTTGCTCTATTAGTACAGCTTGAGATCAGGACAGAGATTCTAGGTGGCTTAGAAGGTACTACAGGGCTGAGGAGATGGCTCAGTCAGCAAAGTGCTTCCTGTTCATATGTGAGGGCCTGAGTTTGGACCCCAGCAAGAACTGAGCATAGCAATGTTGACAACAGTGTCATTGCTGGGGGGTGGGGTGGGAACAAGGAGGTTGATCCTTGGGGCTGCTGGCCAGCCTGTCTAGCCGAACCAGCACGCTCTGGAGTCAGTGAGGGACTGTCTTAGTTTGCTTCCTATCTCTGGAATAAAGACCCTGACCAAAGGTAACTTGAGGGGGGGGTGTTATTTCACGTTGGAGCTTGTGCTCCATCATCAGGGAAGCCAAGGCAGGAGCTCATGGCAGGAACTGGGAGGTAGGAACAGAAGCAAGGCCAGCCATAAGGGATGCTGCTTGTTGACTTGATCCCAAAGGCTAGCTCAGCCTGCACACTACCTGCCTGCAATGAGCTGGTCCCTCCCACATCAATGGCAAGTCAAGAAAAATCCCCCACAGACCGGCCTACAGGCAATCTGATGGAGCCGTTCGCTTGTGTCATTGACAAAACACAAACCAGGACAGTTAATCTGCCTCAAAATATAATGTGGAGAATTGTTGAGAAAGACACATTCTACTGACTACTGGCCTGCACAAATCCACCTATGCACATGCACACCTGTACACACACACACACACACACACACACACACAAAACTGCTTTCTAATCTGAGTCCATGTTGCTATTGTTAAAATGGGAACAAAGAATCCCTTTCATGTGGCATGTCCTGAGGGCTGGAGACTGCCTGAGGCATGCCAGCACACACACACATACACACACACACACACACACACACACACACACACACACACACACACACACGACTCTCAGTAGCCATGTTCTCCTTCCATTTCTTGTTGCACGGGCCAGTTGTTCCCTCGTATGGTTGAAAATATGTGGTGAGTCTTTTTATTTTATTTTATATATTCACTTCATATCCCCGATCGTAGTCCCCTCCCTCTTCTCTTCCTGGTGGTCCCCCTCCCACCCTCTTCTGGCTTGTCCCAAGAAAAGGGAGTCCCCCACCACCAACTCACCCCAGCATATCAAGTCTCATCAGGCCTGAGCTCCCCCTCATCTACTGAGGCCAGGCAAGGCAGCAGGCAGCAGAGTCCATGTCCTAGACAGCACCCGCCCAGCTTACTAGAGGACCCACATGAAGCTCAAACTGCCCATCGGTTCCATATGTGCAGGGGGCCTGGGTCCAGTCACTGCGTGCTCTTTGGTTGGTGCTTCCATCTCTGTAAGCCCCCATGGGTCTAGATTAGTTGACTCTGTTGGTTCCCTGGCAGCGTTCTTGTCCCTCCTTCTATCCTGCCCTCCCACTCTTCCACAGGACTCCTGAGCTCCACCTAATGCTTGGCTGTGAGTCTCAGTATCTGGTTTGATCAGCTGCTGGGGGACCTCTCAGAGAATGGTTAAGTTGGGATCCTATATATGGTGATGTCGCGTTCCTGTGTATGGTGATGTCACGTGATCAGAAGTGCCTGGTTTCTCCCTGAGGTGGCCTGAGAGGACACTGAGGAGGAGAAAAGTTAAAAACAAGCAGAGTCAATTCACAATTAGTTGAGATGCGCACTCAGTCTGAGAATAGGGCTGAAGAGACTCCAGGGACTCCTTTGTATACATTAGCCAGGTCGAAGGAAAGTCACACTCTAGACGAAAACTCAGCCCTGACCTTCATGAGGTCAACACAGTGGACTTCACAGAAGGAAAGGACCTCAAACGCCAAGAGAAAAGAGACAGCGTGACTTTGACCTTGGAGTTCAGCTTTCCTCAGCCACCCACACTAACCTTTTCAGGGCCACACATGGTCTGGACCCAGCAGCCTCCCAAGAGAGGGCTCTGTGGCAGCTTGCCTGCTAATCCCATGTACACAGTCCACTCACTGGGGCAGGACAAACCCAGCTCTCCCCTCCTTAGAGATTAGGTAGTGGGGTTGGGAGACTCCAAGGGCTGATATCAGTCATGCATAGGGGTTGCTTTTGGATGGCTTTAAAGCACTCCTTTCTCATTTTTAAGGGAGATGCTCAAGAGGGCCCAATGAGAAGTAGCCTGCAGCAGAGACAGCAGCCTCTTCCTTAGGAACTCAGTGTGTGGAGGTCTCTTTGTCCGGGAACGGAAACAAGCTGCTCGTCGTGAGCTTTGGTTTTCATACAGTGATTCCCAAACCCCACACTTGTCACTAGAGTAACAGCTGAGGCACTTATGGGATAGGTGGCTGCGGGTGTCCTTGAGCATGATCTGAGCTCTGCTGGTCCTGCTGGTCAGAGCAAAGTGGACACAGCCTTTCAGGCTCGGCCATTCAGGACTCTGTAAGGGCCAGCAATGACAGAGGGCTGCAATGAAAGGAAGAGGCATGTCACAGAAACCTACAAGGCACTTTAAAATTTTTTAATAAATATTTTTTACATATATATCTTTATTATTACACATGTATACAATAAATTACCTACAGCAAGAAGAACCATAAAATGATCAGGAATTATGTTACATTCATAGTGCTTTGGCAATTTGTATTTGGCAGCCTTGAAGCAAACATCTTTCCTATCTTGGTGGGTCTAAAATTCTGAATGTAAATCGATATCGATCATATCTCATCTCTATCAGTTTAAAATATCTATCTAGACCTGAAAACATCTTAACCCCTAAACAACTAAGCTTAATTGTAAAACTAAACTATCTGGTCTTCAACCCCACCAAAGACTTGAGAAGGAATAGAATTAATTATTTGAGTAGACAGGAAATGCAGGTTAGCACCTTCCAAAATGAGACAATGACAGAGACAGTTTGCTGCCAGAACAGTCACCCAAAACTCTTCTGTAACATTGCAGCATCATCTTCAGCCTTCTGGTCCAATATATCTGGCAGACATATTTGTGAAGCAGGAACTATTGAGGACTTGCTTACCCTGTCTTGGCAGAGTTTGGCCATTGACTCTGTCTGCATCCAAGTTTGCCCATTTTTAGGCAGAATTCTGTCTGTGCTTACAAGGCACTTTGAGAGAGCCTTATTAAAAGACATTTTTGCGTGTGCACAGATGTTTACATGTGTGTGGACACGCATGTACATGTGCTTGTGGAGGCCAGAGGCTGGTCTCCAGTGTCTTTTTGCATCACTCTCTCCCTACATATTGAGACGTGGTCTCTTAATGAACCTAGAGTTCACTGGTTCTGGCCGGCTTGCTCCAGCGACCCCCTGCTGCTGCCCTGGGAGGGCTGGCGTTAGAGGTGGACTGCCATACACACTGGCTTCTACATGGGTGCTGGGGATCTGGCTCCCAGTCCTCAGTCTTGTGTGGCAAATGGTTAACTCGCCGAGTCATCCCCCGCCAGCCCCAGAGCGCACTTTTTCATACAGCAGAATCGCTTTATTATACACAACAAAAATCCACCCAATTAGTATAGAGATGTTTTCAATCACTAAACTATGTCCCCAAATGCTGCTCAGCCCTGTTCCCATCCAGGGCTGTTCATATACACTGATCTGGATTTTTGTCTCTTTAGTTTTGCTCTTTCTAAGCCATCATAGAAACGGGGTTGTACAGCACGGAGCCCTCTCTGCCTGCTGCTGCCCTCTGAGACTCACGAATGGCGTGGGTGGCCACTGGTTCATTGCTTGATCCTGAGAATAGTGTGTGAGCCCTGCTCACTGCGGCTTGCTTTAAAGCCTAAAGGGGAGTTCATGAAGTCCCTGGCAGGTCTTGCTGTATGCACAAGGTAGGCTCAGGGAAGGGAAACCCGATGAAACCCAGGTTTTGGCTTCTACAAGGTCAGCCCATCAAAAGGCCCAGAAGAGACCAAAAGCAAAGATGCACCAGCCTTTCCCCATCTACACACTGGAGGGTGTCTACGTTATATCTAAGTTTGGAGACATTATGAACACAGGGACTGTAATTTCACACATGGGTTTTTGATAGACATGTTTTCATTTCAACTGCGACTCAGAGATGGGTCATCTATGATAATGTATGTTTAGCTTTGAAAGTGTCTGTGAAGCCCCCACTCCATCTCACGCCCAATCCTGCCCACTGCATGAAAATCCCCAGCATGATCTTAATTTTTTTTTTTTTCAGATTTGAGTAGGTACATGAATTAGTTTTGAAATTAGCAAAGGAGAGTCTCCTTGGCCAAGCCACTCACCACTTGGAAAACAATGGACACATCTTGCATTTATTTCCTTACGTGCTCACAAACGGTCTGTGAGGAGCATATACACTTTAAGGGGCACCTACCCCTGCCTCAGTAAATCACGTGACTAGGTGAATGGCTGGAAGAAGAGAGGGACAGCAGGCTGCAACAACAAGGTGACCCACCTGCCCTGGGACAGAACCTTCACCCACAGAACTAACTTCTGCCGAGTAAGGGCCTGCAGAGAGTGAGCGAGTGTGTGTGTGTGTGTGTGTGTGTGTGTGTGTGTGTGTGTGTGAACACATTCTGAGTACTGAGTGAAGCTTGTATGCACTGCTTAGCATGTGGCAGGTGCTCCACTCTGCACACAGGTTAACCCATTTGTTCTTTCCAACAGTCTTGAACTATAATGATAGTCTTCACACTATTATTATGTGCATTTTATGGACAGGGAAACCGAAGCAGAAGATGAAATAACTTGCCCAAAGCCATTCAACAAAGAAGAATAGCGCTGGTTTAGTCTCCAGTCTGTCCCTATGTCCTCTATGCCACACTGCCAGATTGTCACGCCCGTGCACGTTAAGGAACCACGCTAGCTGCTGTGATTAACAAATATTAATATTTGTATTTAGACCTCCAGATGTAGTGATCTGAGCAAGACAGACATGAAGTTTTTCTCTCAGCTATCAAGCCAAAAGACAAAGTCCAAGGCTGTTAGGCTGGCTCTGTTCTTCTCAGTGTGGCTCCAAGTTTGAGTTCAAGGTCATCAGCTACATTTTTATCACCTGCTAGCTAGTGAGGAGAGGAAAAAGAGGCAGGAGACACATCCATGTCTCTTTTAATGGAATGATCTGGAAGTTTATACTTCCCGTTTGTCAGAACCCAGCCCCATGGCCACACTAAGCTACAAAGGAAGGAAGCTACGAAGTCTGGTATTGCTTGGACAGCATGTCCTCTGCCTCAGTTCAAGGTTCTACTGTGAGTGGGAGGGATAGAAGCCCTGCCCTCTCTGCCACAGCTTGCAGACTACCCCTGGACTTTGAAGTCTGTTCCCTGGGGATGAGGAACTGTCAAATGACCTGTAAGTGGGGATGTTTTGTGGTCAGACTTGGGCTTAGATCATTCCAGAAGATTGTCTTGGGAGGATGGGAGGAGACAGGAGCAGGAGGCCTGTTGAATTTGAAGGGATTTGAAGGTTGATGCTGTGAATGCCTTCTGGAGATGGAGTTTGACCAATCATCCGCCTTATGTGCTCTCATCCATCGGACCCCACTCGTCTCGTAGTCTGCACACCACTGTGCTCCAGCAATAGTCCCCACAGGCGTGGCAGGACCTGCCTCAGTCCTTGACGAGTTCTCCAGTGACAGTCAATGCAGGCCTGGTCCTCAGTGTTCCTCACTGACAGCAGCCTCTTTTGTCTATTTCTCTTGGTCTTAGGACCCCCGGAGCAAACACAAGTTTAAGATCCACACGTATTCCAGTCCCACCTTCTGTGACCACTGTGGATCTCTGCTGTACGGACTCATCCACCAGGGGATGAAATGTGACAGTAAGTACCTGATTTCCTGGGGTGTCTGCCCAAGGGGAGACACCACAAGAAGGACTTCTATCCTAGTGGCCTCCCTGTGTCCTCCTGACCCCTAGGGATGATGGGTACAGTTAGCCACTGTACTGAGCTCGCCTCCCAACAACAAGGTGGGGCCAGCTCATCCCCTGGAGAACACGTCTCATATGCTACCTCCCTGTTGCACCCACTTTCCAGGGAACTCAAGCTATTGTACATCATTAGGAGCTGTGACACTTGAGTCTGTGGTCCTGCTGATGTTAAACATGGGAAGGCATTCCTGGAGGGTCTTCTTGGCCGGGTGTGGCTGTGTCCTCCATATGGCCACCTCTGTATCCTCCTTCGCTTGTAAGAGTGATGCACTGGGCATTCAAATTGGAGCCTCACAAGCACTGGGGTACAGAAATACAGAGGTGCCTGCTTAAGGCTATACCCTTGGCCTTCATCAGGGAGGGTATACTATCCATTAGGGTTGTGGGAAAGATTTGGAGAATTTCTGATGTGATGCTGGCAAGGTGGATTTTCCCTGCTAGATGCAACTGTCTGTAAGGTGGGGGAACAGGAAGTCACCAGCTGGCCCGGGTACAGCTGATTCCTGAGCCAGAGCCTGGGCCGTCCTGACCCAGCCTGAGCCATGGTCCTCTCTGTTTGTCCTCACAGCCTGTATGATGAACGTCCACAAGCGCTGCGTGATGAATGTCCCCAGCCTCTGTGGCACTGACCACACGGAACGCCGCGGCCGCATCTACATCCAGGCCCACATTGACAGGGAGGTCCTCATCGTTGTCGGTAGGTGGTCCCGAGGCTCCTGCACTGATGCCAGAGCGTCTGGGTTCCGTGGACATGTGAGGAGGGGAGGGCGGTGCACAGGCAGGTAACAGGTGCACAGAGGGACAAAATGTGGCTGCTTTGCTCCTGCCTGCAGTGTGACCCTTTTCTACAGTGAAACCCTCAGGCTGTGGACCCAAGAAAAAGGAAAACAAAGATTGTTTAGTTGAAGTATAATAAATGTGCATATTTGTGGGCATAGTGTAACAATAAGTAATGATCAAATCAAGGTAATTTTCACATATCTCTGCACCACTTCAAACACCTATGATTTCCATGTATTGAGGACGCTCAAAGGACTTGTAATTTCACAGAATCCTCTTTCTGCCTCCCGGAACGTGCAATCCTTGTGATCTTATTCAGATAGCAGAGGAGGCATGCTCGCTTCCACCCTAGACTTCCCCAATGGGAACACGGAGTCTCGATGACCAACACCAAATTTGGAAAACTTTATGTCTTAAGGAGGGAGGGAAGGGCTGTGCACTTCAGGGAACTCCCCATGCCTTTAATGTAGTTGAAAGTTTTTTTTTTAAACCTGGAGCTATGCTGATTGCTATAACATTCTGCGTACTCATTTTGTGTCAAAACTAAGGAAAAGAAACAGCACAGGTTGTTAAGGGGCGGAGAGACACGGGCCAGAAAGGACGGTCTGTCTGACTTTCTGCAACGAGCATTCATGATGCTCAAACAAGACAGGAATTCATCTGTCCTGGACCGGCAGGTCCATTACCCATTCTAACCACGAGTCATGGTAAAGCCAGCACAAATCTAGACCAACTGGCATGAAAATGTGAAGGAATCTTCTCTCCCAGGCTTGTGGCACAAACCTTGCTAACTAACTGTAAAAACAAGGTATCACCGTTTCGTCATAGAAGGGTTGACTGTATAAGTTGCCTGGTTTCTGAGGCCCCAGAATGGTTTAGTAGCATGATGTGCTGAGCCCTGCCTTGGCCGAGGGTTTGCCTAAGATATATAAAAGTTGAAAAAATACCCCTGTTAAAATATAGTTCCTTTTTGAAAGGGCCATTTGGGAAAGGAAGTTTTATGAAGAGGCTTTTTCTTTCAAGGAGGGGGCAGCTGTCTCCCCCTGCTTGTGGGGTGAGGGTGGGGTACAGAGACAATCTTAAGGCAACAAATTCGAAGGAAAGCCTGACTCTAAGCCTATCTCACCTCTAGTGCCTGGGGGATAACGCTGAGGCTCTGCTGCCACCTAGTGGTTGAAAAGGTTACTATGGGCTGTCACTTTTATAGAGTGTATTTAAATCCACAGCCCTCTCAATCCCCCGTGCCAAGTGTCTGTTATGTTCATTTTATGAGTGTGACAAGTGAGATGGAAACGTGATGCTTCTGAGACTTCTCACCACCAGTGATACTAAAATGGTGGCTAACATGTACAGGTTTTTTTCTTAAACATTGTGTAGCATGCCCCTCGTTTTGTGAAAGCAACATCAGGAAACCGGTTCAGCATGCACCTGCTTCCCAAGCTGGGTCTGTTTGCCTGGAAAGCACTCTCCTATACACACCAACTTTACTGCTTTATCTCACTTTTGTTCCTTTGCTCGATTTGCCATCTATTTCCTTTCTAGTTTAGCAGCAGTAGCTCTTAGAGGCATCCCTGGAGAATCTTTGTGATGATTCGAGGGCACGGAATTCTTTCAAGGTCAAGGTCAGAGGCTCTGCTTAACCATGCCAATGGCTCTCAGGAGGTCCTGGGACACACCTGTGACATTTGTTGCAACAGCAAAAAAGTACCACAGACTTTATTCTTGCAGAGCCCTGGAGTCTGGAGGTGTAGGTCAAGGGTCAGTCGTGTCATTCCTTGTGTGAGGCTCCCAGGGACTCTGCTCCATGCGTCTGCTGGTACCTGACAATCTTTGGGGTTCCTTGGCTCTATTGTTGCATGTGTTCTTTGCTTTGCACCTGCTGAGTACGATGCCAGCCATTGGATTGAAGCCCACCCCAACCTAGTATGACGTCATCCTCATTGAGCACATCTGCAAAGACTCTATGTCCATATAAGGTCATGGTCACAGGTGCCAGGATGCAGACTTGAACTTAGGATTTTGGGGGAATCACAATTCAACTCAATAACAGAAGGTAGAAAAGTTAGTGCTCCTTTAAAATTCAGGATGGAATTTTTCATACCTAGGGCCCTGATAATCTTAGTTAAATAGCTGTGAGCATTTCAGTAGAGTCTTTGTCTTTCTTCTAAGTGTGGGGCTGTGAGACTGCTCAGTGGACAAGTGTTGTTGCTTGCCCTCACAGGCAAGAAGGGACTAAGACTCGGCAAAGCTGCACAGCTTGACCAAGGTCACAGGCAGAGCAGAGATCCACCTCTGGGCCACTGTGTCATTACATCCTGCTAATAGTTCCTGCACACGCCAGGCACAGGCTGGGCTGAGCGGAGCCTTGTTGATTGATTCTGATGATATTTCATGTCCTAAAAACACTAGAAGAGTGTGTGGTGTTAGAACTTTTCACTGGCCACCAAGTCTGGTGGTGTTATCCAACTTGGGTTTCACAAGCTATTCAGGAATCCAGTTTCTCCCTGGGCTGAGGGGGTTCTACGTCCCCTGGCTACTGAAACCCAAGTTGTCTATCCACTCATGTGGCTCTTGTAGGCTACAATCAGAATGAAAATCTGACCAGTTCTTCTCCTGAACCCCACCAGTGATGGGTTCCTAATATCTTCAGACCACACAGGTGTGACACAGTGGTGCCACTGTCCATCCACAGACTCTCCAGGAATCCTTTAAGATGGTGGCTCTGTGAATGTTTGTCTTCGCCATGTTTTCTTCTGGCGTTTAACTCTTTTGCAGAGCCCAGCTGATGCTTAACCCTTGACCTCCCCATGCCTTAGTCACTCAAAGTATAGTGAACTTGAACTTGGACAGTTACGGTTTTGTGTTGGGTTTGATTATTTTCTTCTTTCCCACAGGCATTAGCCCCACAGGGGAACAGTGGGTCTTTTTGGTTCCTAACCCATCAAAGATTCTGCTAAGTGTGAGGCCTCCACAGATGATCTTTCTGAAGTTAGGTTTCAGCAAATGGTCTGCCTTACATTACCACTCTTATAAGAAAATTGAGAATGCAGACAATCTCCAATATCTCATCCAATGTCAATAGCAAGTCACTATAGGAGCAGGGATCACGCCTTGGACCCATCACCACCTTGTTTTCTGGATGACGTAGAAAAGACAAGAGCAGTGATACTTCTAGAAACATAGGAAACCGTGTTGGCATTGTTATACCCAGGGACAGTGTGAAAGAAGGCAACACCGTGTCATAAGACTAGATCACACCCATTGTGAGGTCATGTGTGCGATGGCCTTGTCATTCTCACAAACACTGTTCTGCTGCAGGTGTCCGCTCCGTCTTGGATCTTGACCTTTTCCTGCCCCCTCATCTGCAATGGCTCCTGCACTTTGATGGAAGGAGCAGTGTGTAAGCGCTCCACAGTAGTCTCATGTTCTTTGCATGATGACCACTCTTGAGTCTTTGTGTAAACCATCATCTTCTACAGAAGGAAGCATCTCTGGTGAGGGTTGAGAGGCGCACTAACATAAGCATTTAAAGGAAAAAGGTTAGAAAGCAGTTTATCACCATGTCCATTAAGGTCTCCCTATGACTTTAGGCATCCACAGAGTCTTGATCCAGTTAATGATATGAGGCATGAGTTCCCGCTTAGGAGCAGGCCCTAAATCCAACAAGAAAGTGGTTGGTCATTCCCATAACATTTGTGCCACTATTGTACCAGGGGGCATATCTCTCCAGCTGCAGGATTTTGTCCCCCAGTAGAATGCACAGAACCTTTCTGCACTGTGAAAGGCAACCAATAGGGATGAAACTTCCAGGTTGGCACCAGCTTGGCTTCTCCATCTCCTGTGACTCACATATGTAAGGTTTTCAGCAGTAGGATCTTACCATTAAGTTCTGGAGGGTTACCAAGAGCCATGGACTGTAATACTCAGAAAATATGGGGCTAATAACTCAAAAGGAAGTATCCCATACCTCTCACTGACTTCCTATCTGATAGTCTATGGTATTATGGAGAGGCGTTGTGCCCCCATTATAGGATAACTCCATTTAAACTCCTTTTGTATGTGGATGTATAGTTTAGGAAGCTTCTGCTTCCCTCCTCTACCAGGCTCTCTCATCCCAGTTAGTCCTGCTCATTGTGTTCTCATTCTTCTCTTCATGTCCCCTGCATTCCATCTCTTTTTTTTCTTGGACCATCCCCCCAGGCTCCTCACTAGTTTCCTGCCTTCTATGGACACTCCAGTTTAAACAGGCATGTCTAAAGACTCAAAGCTAGCATCCACATGTGACATAATGCATACTCTATTTGTCTTTCTGGGTCAGGGTTTCTTCAATCAGAATGACTAATCCTGTACCCATCCATTCATTCACCTGTGAAGTTAATAACTCTATTTTTCTTTACAGTATAGTGCACATCCATGTCCATCTAACTTACTGGATAACAGTCTGTTGTGTATATGCCATATTTTCATTGCCCATTTCTCTAGGCTGTTTCCATTTCCTGGCTGTTGTGAGCAGAGCAGCAGTGAACATGGATGAGCAAATATCTCTGGTAAGAGGTGGAGTCCTTTGGGTGTATGCCCAACAGTGGCAGATCATAGGGTCGATCTGTGTTCTTTTTTTTTTTTTTTTAAGGAACCTCCACAGTGATTTCCATTGCGTCTGCACCAGTTTGCACTTCCTCTCACAATGAATTTGTGTCTCCCTTCCCCCATATCCTCACCAACCTTTATTGTCATTTTTAAAAAATCTTAGCCATTTGAACTTGAGAAAGATGAAATCACAAAGTAGTTTTAATTTACATTTCCCTGATTGGTAAGGATGCCGAAGTGTGTGTGTGTGTGTGTGTGTGTGTGTGTGTGTGTGTGTGTGTTTATCAGCTGCTTGGATTCCTTCCTTCTTCCTTTTTTTTTTTTTTTAAAGTTTCTGTTTAGTTCTATGCCCAATTTCGAATTGTGCTATTTGTTTTCTAGGCACTGACCCCCCTGTCAAAGTTGTCAATAGCTGTCAAAGATTTTTTTCCCCCTTCTGCAGGCTGCTTCTTCATTCAAATGATGATTTACTTTGCTATACAGAAACTTTTTTAGTTTCATGAGGACCCATTTGTCATTTATTGGTCTTATTGTCTACACAGCCATCGTCCTGTTCAGAAAGTGCTTTCCTGTGCCTGTAAGCTGAAGCTCTTATCCTGAGATGGAACTTTATGAATATCCAGTCCATGAGTGTATGTGTGTGCATATATATCACGGGGTCTAACTATGTAGCCCAGGCTGTCTCAAACATACTCTTCCTGTCTCTACCCCAACAGTCATACATTTTAAATTATTATTCATCTTTGTATCTATGAGTAGATTTTCTCAGATTTGTGGCTGTTCTTAGAAAAACAAAGGCACCAGTTCCTGATGTTTCTCTTGGGAATTCCGTAGCAGTGTTGTTACTATTGGACAGGGCCTGTGCTGGACAAAAGCTTCCTCGGTTGAAACATCTCCCAGGCTGACTTGGGTAACTCCAGGGTCATGGCCCATTTGCTCCATCCCGGGTCACAACATCCACATATCAAAAAGAAAAATAAAAAAGGGAGAAACTGAGGACCTACACGTCTACCTCCACTGTGGCTCTGAGAAAGGCTTTGAAGGCACTCTCAGGAGAACGTAAGGAGATGCTGGAGGCCATGGAAGATCGCTTTAGTGTTTGGAGAAACACTGGAGACAAAGTATTTGTCAACATGAGAATTCTTAGCAAGGTGGAAAGAATAAAACAAAACAAAACAACAACAACAGCAACAGCAACAACACCAGATCCCCCTGGGGGTCGTTTTCCATGAAGGTGTCTTCCTTCTGAGGTCAACACGGTAGGAAAAGATCCAAAGACCAGAGAGCACACCTGTGTATGTGCTGGCCCCGAGGGATGTGGCAGGAGGCGGAGGAGCAGTCTGGCCGGTTAGGTCTTTGCAGTGTGAGCACGGTGGTTTGCTATAGGTAGGAAGGCAAGATGGCTTCTAAGAGCTTATTTATTCATCCACCCACTCATTCATTCCTAAAGGACCCAAGCACCAGGTTAGCTCCAACGATAATGAAATTCGATCTCTGTCTTGAAGGGTCTCATGACTTATCCAGCGAGCTAGGCACTAACTGCTCTGTGCTAACTACTGTGATGGCAGCGTGAGAACTCCAGATGGGCCTCAAAGTTCCTGATGAAAGCTATGGCTGAGTTAAGTCACTTACAGTACAGCAGTTATCTAGAGGGACAAAGGAACAGAGGAGGAAAAAAGTAACTCGAGCTAGCTTACTGAGCACTTACTAGGCTGATGTTTTCCAAAAGGGCGTGCATGTGAAAGGGATTGGGGTGGGGTTGTTACCTGCTGATGTGGTCCCTCCCCTTAGGCTACCAGCAACAGGGAGTCTATAGATTTTATTCACTTGATCTCTCAGTCATTAACTTATTAGGCATTGAGTTTCCACTATTTTCCAGGCATATTATGTCATTTTCTATTACAACAGGAAGTAAGGTAGGTCTCTTTTCCGAAAGATCGTCAGATCATTTTCCTTAGCCTTTTCCTTTGACTACACAGGCATACTGTATCCACCCTCTTGTCAAATTAAAATTGACTTCAGTTCATGTATTTTCCAGGCACAGTGTCTACAAATCTCACTCTTTAATGTGCGCGGTTTCTCAAAGCTCCTAAGCTTGTGGGTATTTGAACACAGAATCAGAATGGATCTGAGAGTTGTATTTACTTTTTGCTCAGACACATACGTGCTTGAAGCAGAAGGAGGGGGTGAAATGTGGGTGAAGGGAAAAAAAATCATCTGGGCTTCGGGAACTACAAAAAATGACCATGAACTAGCGGCTCAGGACCACAAGGGGGCAGTCTCTGACTACAAAACCATTCCTCCTCCACAGACTTGACTTAAAGAAATAAATGTTCCAGTGTGAGTCTGGCTTGATGCTTTCCTCTTGTAACTACAGCTCAAGGTCTAACTGGGCTGCAGGATGAGTTCAAGGCCAGTCTGGGCCACTTAGGAAGAGAAGGGCTTTAGGGTGCCGGGGCATGCATGTGTGACAAGATGGCTCAGTGCGTAAAGGTACTTGCTTGAAAAGCCAGGCACCAGATATGAAATAGTAAAAAAACAAAACAAAACAAAACAAAAACAAAACAAAACAAAACAAAACCCAAAACAACAACAAAAACAAAGAAGAAAGAAAGAAAAAAAAAAAAAGACACCAGCATTCTGTCCCTGAGATCAGCATGTTGGGAAAAGAGAACTTACTACAATTTGTCCTATGTCCTCCAAACATGTGCTGTGTGTGACATGTATCCTATATGTACACACATATGTACACTACACATGTGCCTAACAAGTATAATTTCCCAGGAATTATCCAGAAAGAGGGCTGGGGAGACAGTTCAGTAGCAGGGAGTTTGCTTAGTATTTGTGAGATCCCGAATTCAGTCTCCCCCCCCCCACCCCCCGTACCCTGCAACACACGCGCACACACACACGGTAGGGGTACAGTCTGACAACCTCAGCATCGTCTCTGTCTTAAGATCTCCCATTGTTGGAGCCCTCACTTGCCTGATCATATGTCCATCCGTCTTGTTTTCCATCCACCCACTCATCAGATCTTTGACACATTTCAAAGTAAATTACAGACACCCTCTTATTTCTTGCTGAGCAATCCGCCATATGAATCAGAACTTGTTCTACTTCAAGTAGAATTTACTTTTTTCCTATGTAAATGTCTGAGGTGTCCAGTAGATGAGTTTTGACAATTGCGCGTGACTCTGTCAGAGTCCTTATGCGTTCATCTCTACTAATTGATTGACGGATTGCTTGCTGGTTGATTGATTGATAAGAAAGAGGCAACTGAGAATCTAATAAACACTGAATATTGACCTTGGAAACATGCTGAGTGTGGGGTTCTGCCCTCACTTACCCACATGCCCTTAGGGAGTCTGGGAGCTAAGGAGCCCTTAACACCTAAGACCCCTCAAGCTGTGTCATACACCATAGCTCGCAGTGCAGCACAGCAGCCTTATGGGAAACTTCCTGTGCTTTGGCCTGAAAGCAGCTGCTGTTGAAATAAGCCCAGCGGGGTGTCGGTGTCACTGGTTAGAATAAAGAAGCTGGGTCAAGTGGCATTCCCACCTCTGCAGTGCTGCACACCCTAGTCAGTGCCCTGCAGAGCCATCTGCGTGCTGCACAGGCCAGGGCGAGAGTCCCGGGTCTGTGCTTTCGTTGTGGCTTGGAAGTTGTAGGCAGGCGTGTTGGATGTCGAAATTTTGAGGATGTGGAGGAAGCAGAGGTTGCTCAATCTCCTCATCCTGGTCCTCTGAGCCTTCTGAGAGCAAGTGAGGCCAGGCAATAGTCTGAGGTCCTGACCTTACGAGGGAAGACAGCACAGCCACTGTTTCTAGGTGCCTGAGGAACTTGTTACAATCTCCTGGCGAGTCCCCAGCAGTGTTGATTCAAATGCACAAGTGTATGGTGACTCTGAAACTCCCTGTTTGGGAGTCTGTCCTGCTGAAATAAACACCGGCACGCAGAGAGGCAGGCACAAAGCAAGCATGGTTGTTGCCTTTAGTGAGAACAGTAGGGCAACTTGAGCAGAACGCACCCGCCCTTTGCGATGTTCGGGGATCACTGGAACACGCCTTGGAATTGGCCTCTGTGGAGCTGGCCAGCTTCAGAGTGGGAACTGGTTAACCAGCTGTGCTCGGTCTATAAAAATTCACCAAGTTCTGCAATTATAGCCTAGATGCTCATTCAAAGTATATGGTCTTCTATTCACAAAACTTAAATACAGATTCTAAAGTAATTAAATAAAACAGCCACAGCTATTGATTTGTTGCAGAAGTTGGCAAATTATGGCCTGGGGGCCCAAATCTAGCCCGCCGCCTACTTTTATAATGAGGTTTTATTAGACCACAGTCACATTCATTTATGTGGTGTCTCTGGCTGCTTTTTTCAGTCAAATGGCAGAGTTCATATGGCCTGCAAAGCCTAGACTATTTGCTCTAAAAAGAGCTGCCTCTAACGAGAGACCCTTGGCCTAGAGGAGCGTTGGTAGCTATTATGTAAGAAGGTTAGGTTTCACCAAAAAATGTCTGGCATGAACTCATGTTGAATATATTAACAACTGCAGTGGGTACGTCCTGTGCACAAAAGTGTGTCTGCATGTTCTATAAAGACAGGAAGGAAGGTGAGGAAATATATGGACTGGGCTGCAGATGTTGGGATCACAGAGAGTGAGGGGCGGAGACCTTGAGGTGGGGGTGCTGTCATCTCTGTGTTTCCCTGGTGGCAGCAGATGCCCCTCACTTTTTGTGCTACTAGGGACTGAACTAGGGCCTTGTGCACGCCAGACCATGCTGGGGATCTGAGCCCTCCTTTGAAAACGTTACTTTGAGATAGAGGGCTTGCTGAGTTATTCAGGCTAAGCTTGAACTAATGATCCCTCTGCCTCAGCTCTGGAAGAACTGTTTATACTTGTGTGTGTGTTCTATGTGATGTACGTGTGTGTTGTAAGTATGTGTACATGTTTTTATGTGTGTGGTGTATTTGTGTGCAAATAATGTATGTGTATGTATGTGAGCGTGTGTATGTGTATGTATATACGTGTATGCGTGTGGTGTGTGTGTGTTCGTGTATGTATGGTGTATGTGTGTTCGTATATGTGTGTATATGCGTGTATGTATGTGTGTATTTGTGTGGTGTGTGTATATGTGTGTATTTATACATATATGTGTGTATGATGTGTGTGTGTGTGTGTGTGTGTGTGTGTGTGTGTGTGTGTGTGTGTGTATCCATGAACAAGCTCAGAGACCAGAAAAAGACATATCACTCTTGGTCTGATTTCTTTTACTGAACTTAGAATTGGTCTGACAGGAAGGCCCAGCAATCCTCCTGTCTCTGTCACCCTATATCACTTGGGTTACAGGTGTGTACACCTGACTTTTTACATGGCTGCTGGGGATTGGAACAGGCCCTCAGGTTTGCAGAGATGTTCTCACCCACTGAGCTTTCTTACCCACTGAGCTGTCTCCCCAGCTACACACACACACACACACACACACACACACACACACACACACACACACACACGTGGAGGGGCAGGGTTTCTTCATGTGTTCCTACCTGTCTTGAAACTCACTTTGTAAACCAGGCAGGCTTCGAACTCACAGAGATCCTCCTGTCTTCTGCATCCTGAGTGCTGGGATTAAAGGTGTGCACCACTACCACCTGGCTACTTTTAGACTTTTTGAGAGAGAGAGAGAGAGAGAGAGAGAGAGAGAGAGAGAGAGAGAGAGAGAGAGAAACCAGAAAAATGGAACATTTTAAATGGGGCAAAATTTTTTTTAAAATAAATGGTCCCCAAAAGAGTAGCAACAACCAAAACTGAGTGGACGTCCCCAGCGACAGAGCATGGATTCCTTTGAGCAGGATGTTGGGTGGTTGTAGGCATGGCAGAACAAGACTGGATATTTTGAATCTCTATGGTCACAGCATATGTCGCTCTCCATTTCTCTATCTCATGAGACTGGGTCTGTTCTTTGAGTTTCAGGTACCCTGGTTGCCTTCTGACAGCCTCGTCACTACCACACCCCACCCAGTGCCATCTGTAGTCCGAATTTTTTTTACTTAAATCTCTGACACGCCACTGCCCTCCACCCTCAATCCTATGATTCGGCTTCTGAGAGCCTCCAAGTTTCTACTGGAGGTGTCCTGTCTTAGGAGTCACCAGCCACCCTGGCCACTCTGTGGACCAGTGGCACTGCAATACCTGGGAACTTGTCAGCCATTTAGAAATCTCAGCTTCAACTCCAGGCCTGCAAATCGACATTTACGTTTTAACAAAATTCCTGGGCAAATTTCTCCTCTCAAAAGTCCCAGGCACCCTGCTCCTGCTCAAGAACCTCGGACCTCAAGGAAACAGAAGGAGCTCGCCTGCTTGCCCACTAGATGGCAGGTGCTACCCACGCGCTGCTCCCGTGTGGTTGGCTACAGGTGGTCACGTCTGGTACCGAGGATGCTGTCAAGCTCCTTCATGCTCACAGCATCTCAGGTGTTGTGAAGCTTTGATGTCAGAGGCCCTTAGGTCAGAACCCTGTTTTGCTGTGCTCTGAATCTCCTTGCATCATGACCTCCTGGCTTGAGTTGGGGCCTGCTCACCAGAGCCTTCTAGCCCACGAAGTCCCTGTCTCAACCTCCTGCAGGGAACTCTCATATGTCCAGGAGGGCTACTCAGGTCCCAGCTCCTGGCTGGCTTTTCTTGTGGATGGGTTCTGGAGTCTGGGCTTTAGGGGCAGGCCTCCCTTTGAATGGCGGGTCTTTCACACTTCAACAAATATTCGTCAGGCGTCTGTCTCCCGTGTGTATTGCCTGTTCTGCTGCAAAAGATGGGGGACATACTCATGACTCCTGCGTTCTTCTTTATGATGGCAGAGGAACAGGAAGCAAACAAAACGTGTCCCTAAGGGAGTATGATACATGGCCTGCCTGTCACTAGTAGAGATGATGGCATTTATCTGAGACTACAGTGATAAGCTTGGAGAACTTGTTGCAGTTTCCATACAGAGGAACAGCAGAGACAAAGGCCAGGAGGAAGGACTGTTCTAGAAACTGATTTGAGTGGGTGTTGGCTGAGCCTAGAAATACAGTGGTCTTGAGAAAGCCTGCCAAGCTTTTTCCTGGTGCTGGGGTGCAGCAGGGATAGGGTCCTGGACTGTCAAAGAGATAGGAAAAGCTGGGTACAGTGGCACACATTTGTAATCCCAGCACTCAGAGAGACAGAGGCAGGTGCAGCTTTGGGAATTCAAGACTGGCCTGGTCTACAAAGCGAGTCCAGGACAGCCAGGACTATAGAGAGAAACGTTGTCTCAAAAAATAAAAATAAAAATAAAAAATAATCAGAGACAGAGTGGGGAGGGAGGATGGGAGCAGGGTAGAAGGTAGGGGAAGCCATGGCTAGTGCTGCATGCTCACCCACCATGACAGCTCTGACATGACAGACTGCCTTAAGAACTGCACGGAAAAAGACGTGGTTCCACTTCAGAATGGCCTCAGCTCTGGGTGAGTTCACTCTACTCCGTCACTTCCAACACTTGCTGACGACAATGCCATGTAATAGTTATTTAATAATTTGAAGGGCTTTTCTAATCAGCCACTCTAGCTCCCAAATACATGGCACGGAAACTTATTAAATTTATTAATAAGCTTTAAGCTCAATAACTGGGTAGATATTCGTTTATGCTAATCCTCTGAGCTAGTCTGGTTAATTCCCAGCCAGCCACACACCCCAAGTTACTTGCCATATCAGTCCTTTCTGGGCTGCATCTACTTTTGTAGGGTCAATTCCTCATGGTGAGCTCTTTCTCACCCTCGTCTTCCTCCTCCTCCTCCTCCTCTTCGTGGTCCTACCTCAGACCGAAGCCCTGGGACAGGAGCTCCACTTAATCTCTGTTCTGCCCAGCTACAGGCTGTCCAGCTATTTTATTAACCAATCAGAGATAATTGGGGAGCAAAGTTTACACAGCACAGATCAGCATACATGAGAATGCCCTCCTCAAGACTACAACCAGATCTCCGGGGGGGGGGGCAGAATTAGCATCTGAATATATAGCGCCCCAGACTGACCCCCAACAATGCCAGTTCACTTGTTGGTGTTGGTGTTGGTGGTGTTGATGGTGGTGGTGGTGGTGGTGGTGGTGTTAGTGTTGGTGGTGGGCCTTTCTCAATTAATCCTATTTGTAACCCTATGCAGTAGTTACTAACATTCACTCCCTGTTTAGATGTGGAAAATAGGGGAAAGGAAATAGAAAGACACACAGGAAGAAAAGAGGAGAGGGAGAGATTCAAAAACTTGTCCAAACCACATAATCAAAAACGTGTGGTTCTGGGACTTGAACCGATGGGACAGGTGGGCATGCGTCTGTTGTGTGGTTTCTGTGGATGGTGAGTAAAGTTTACAGTCACAAGGACAAGGCTGCCTGTGGTGACAAACAAGACAAAACATGAATTACATATGAGGCATATGAGTAACAGCTGAAGGAAACTGACTCCTATTGCTGCACCCGGGAGGAACGCAAACACACGTTCTAAGTACAGTTTAGTGTTTTGAAGAAACTGAGGTCACAAAACTCACACCTTGGGGTTTTTTTTGTTTTTTGTTTTGGCTTTTGATTTTGTTTTGTTTTGTTGTTGTTGTTTTTGAGTTTTCTCACAAGCGCTCAAAAATCTCCTCACCCAACTCCATTCTTGGATTGCATTGCGACACTGGTGTTGTAGAGGATTGTCCCTCAGCTGGCTCATGCCCAGGCCTTGGGTTTGAGGTCCATCAAGGACTTGGCTGTGTGGTGGTGGTGAGGTTTTAGGTGGCTTGATTTTCACAGGGAAGCCGCATTTACAGGTCAGTCTTTTACTGTAGAAATGACAGGTCCTCCCCGTCACCAGTAAGGTCTCAAGATGTCAGAGGACCTGAAATGCAGAAGCCCAAAAGCATTGTTAATCCCAGACATGCAAGGAGAAAAATCACCAACCCAAATTAAGGCCAGATTAAAGCAAGCTTTATTTGTGTGCACATGGGCGCTGAATAAGTGGCTATCTCCCCCTAAGGCAGCGTTCCTGAGACCATCCCTGGGCCAATTTCTCAAGTCCTTTATATAGAGAAAATCTATAGGGTAGATGATTTTTGCATGTAAGCATGGGTACAGAAGTAGACCAGGCAGGTGAGGAAAATGGGTCATGGAACAATGGATATGAAACATTTCCAAGACCAGGTATCTCAAGGGGGTGGCTTTTGTCACATTCTATGGTTATTGGGGTAGGGTGCAGCCCAGCTCCAAGAATCAGAAATTTACCTTCTATATAAATGGAAACTTAACTTAGCTACAGACTCAAAATGGCTCCTATGAACAAAATGAAGATGGGCTGGTTTCTCAGTTTGATTTGTAGAAACAATTTTTATTGGTTAATGAAATAACTATAGATTTTTGAAATCTAAGACAAGATGATGCCAGCAATGTCTCCTAGCCCAACCCTAGTACCACTCTTTATAGTGGTCAGTTTTTCAAGATTAATTTTTATTATTTATTTTATTACTTCATATTTTAATTTTATGCATATGAGTATTTGTATGTGTACCGTGTGTGTGTGTGGTGCCTGAGGAAGCAGGAAGAGGGCGTTGGGTCCTCGGAAACTAGAGTTACAGATGCTTGTGAGTCACTGTGTGGGTTCTGGGGACCAAACACTGGTCCTCTAGAAAAGCAGCCAGTGCTTTTCACTGCTGAGCTAGCATCTCTCCAGCCTCTGGAACCAACTTCTTGAACTTGGGCTGGCATCAGAGTCTTCCCCGGCATTTCTGATCAGCATTATGAACTGCACCTAGTTTGAGCGTATCAGTTTTCATTTGAGGCTGGTGTGTCAATGGCCCATGTGAAAACACTCAGAGGATCACTGCTCTTTGGGTGATTCCCTCTGTAGCCCCGCCGGCATGTAAACGCTGTATGCTTTCATGCCTGGCTCTGTTCCTTTACTTTGTCTCTCCGACATAGCTGCAGCA